>NC_090921.1:1027610198-1027919310 GCF_040938575.1 Ambystoma mexicanum | reverse complement strand
TGCACATTTTATTGAATACTTGGAAAGTAAAATACTTGGAAAGTAAAATAACAGACAATTTATAATTATATTATATTTCATCACTGAAAATAGATGCCTTTTGCTTTGAGGCTGTGACCATGTTATTTTTCTGTCCAACACGAATCTTCATTGGTTTCCTGTGAGGTGTTTTGGATCCCCATCTCTTGCTATGAACTGGCAAAACAGCAGAATCCCCTTGACAATCTTGATTTCTCAAGGGAAATGAGAGAACACTATACACCATCCAAGATATTAAAATATTGTCAAGGCCCAACGCGGCTGAATACTCTGAGGAGATGGCCTGTGAGGTGCCGCCTTTCAACTTTTCCCCCTTAGTATGGTGGTCATTAACATGCGGGAGACTGCGCAGGGGGTCATTTTTTTAATTGGGAACTGATGTGCTTTTACTCAATTCGGGAACCTCACAAGCCAAATTTGTAGTATTTTGCACGAATTGCAAGAGATGTTTATAAGTCGACGGTTGAAGTGGAAGCTCGTATTGAGTTTGCTAGAGAATGATTTGCCAAGCCTTCGAAAGCTCAGTTGGTAGAGCGGAGGACTGTAGTGGTAAAACAGGCATCCTTAGGTCGCTGGTTCAAATCCAGCTCGAAGGACTTTTGCCAAATGCAAATTTTATTGAATACTTGGAAAGTAAAATACTTGGAAAATAAAATAACAGACAATTTATAATTATATTATATTTCATCACTGAAAATAGATGCCTTTTGCTTTGAGGCTGTGGCCACGTTATGTTTCTGTCCAACACCAATCTTCATTGGTTTCCTGTGAGGTGTTTCGGATCCCCATCTCTTGCTATGAACTGGCAAAACAGCAGAATCCCCTTGACAATCTTGATTTCTCAAGGGAAATGAGAGAACAGTATACACCATCCAAGATATTAAAATATTGTCAAGGCCCAACACGGCTGAATACTCTGAGGAGATAGCCAGAAGGCGCGCCTTTCAACTTTTCCCCCTTAGTATGGTGGTCAGTAACATGCGGGAGACTGCGGAGGGGGTCATTTTTTTAATTGGGAACTGATGTGCTTTTACTCAATTCGGGAACCTCACAAGCCAAATTTGTAGTATTTTGCACGAATTGCAAGAGATGTTTACAAGTCGACGGTTGAAGTGGAAGCTCGTATTGAGTTTGCTAGAGAATGATTTGCCAAGCCTTCGATAGCTCGTCGCTGGTTCAAATCCGGCTCAAAGGACTTTTGCCAAATGCACATTTTATTGAATACTTGGAAAGTAAAATACTTGGAAAGTAAAATAACAGACAATTTATAATTATATTATATTTCATCACTGAAAATAGATGCCTTTTGCTTTGAGGCTGTGGCCACGTTACTTTTCTGTCCAACACGAATCTTCATTGGTTTCCTGTCAGGTGTTTTGGATCCCCATCTCTTGCTATGAACTGGCAAAACAGCAGAATCCCCTTGACAATCTTGATTTCTCAAGGGAAATGAGAGAACACTATACACCATCCAAGATATTAAAATATTGTCAAGGCCCAACACGGCTGAATACTCTGAGGAGATGGCCTGTGAGGCGAAGCCTTTCAACTTTTCCCCCTTAGTATGGTGGTCATTAACATGTGGGAGACTGCGGAGGGGGTCATTTTTTTAATTGGGAACTGATGTGCTTTTACTCAATTCGGGAACCTCACAAGCCAAATTTGTAGTATTTTGCACGAATTGCAAGAGATGTTTACAAGTCGACGGTTGAAGTGGAAGCTCGTATTGAGTTTGCTAGAGAATGATTTGCCAAGCCTTCGATAGCTCAGTTGGTAGAGCAGAGGACTGTAGTGGTAAAACAGGCATCCTTAGGTCGCTGGTTCAAATCTGGCTCGAAGGACTTTTGCCAAATGCAAATTTTATTGAATACTTGGAAAGTAAAATACTTGGAAAATAAAATAACAGACAATTTATAATTATATTATATTTCATCACTGAAAATAGATGCCTTTTGCTTTGAGGCTGTGGCCACGTTACTTTTCTGTCCAACACGAATCTTCATTGGTTTCCTGTCAGGTGTTTTGGATCCCCATCTCTTGCTATGAACTGGCAAAACAGCAGAATCCCCTTGACAATCTTGATTTCTCAAGGGAAATGAGAGAACAGTATACACCATCCAAGATATTAAAATATTGTCAAGGCCCAACATGGCTGAATACTCTGAGGAGATGGCCTGTGAGGTGCCGCCTTTCAACTTTTCCCCCTTAGTATGGTGGTCAGTAACATGCGGGAGAATGCGGAGGGGGTCATTTTTTTAATTGGGAACTGATGTGCTTTTACTCAATTCGGGAACGTCACAAGCCAAATTTGTAGTATTTTGCACGAATTGCAAGAGATGTTTACAAGTCGACGGTTGAAGTGGAAGCTCGTATTGAGTTTGCTAGAGAACGATTTGTCAAGCCTTCGATAGCTCAGTTGGTAGAGCGGAGGACTGTAGTGGTAAAACAGACATCCTTTGGTCGTTGGTTCAAATCTGGCTCGAAGGACTTTTGCCAAATGCACATTTTATTGAATACTTGGAAAGTAAAATACTTGGAAAGTAAAATAACAGACAAGTTATAATTATATTATATTTCATCACTGAAAATAGATGCCTTTTGCTTGGAGGCTGTGGCCACGTTATTTTTCTGTCCGACACCAATCTTCGTTGGTTTCCTGTGAGGTATTTTGGATCCCCATCTCTTGCTATGAACTGACAAAACAGCAGAATCCCCTTGACAATCTTGATTTCTCAAGGGAAATGGGAGAACACTATACACCATCCAAGATATTCAAATATTGTCAAGGCCGAACACTGATGAATACTCTGAGGAGATGGCCTGTGAGGCGCCGTCTTTCAACTTTTCCTCCTTTGTATGGTGGTCAGTAACATGCGGGAGACTGCGGAGGGGGTCATTTTTTTAATTGTGAACTGATGTGCTTTTACTCAATTCGGGAACCTCACAAGCCAAATTTGTAGTATTTTGCACGAATTGCAAGAGATGTTTGAATGTCGACGGTTGAAGTGGAAGCTCGTATTGAGCTTGCTAGAGACTGATTTGCCAAGCCTTCGATAGCTCAGTTGGTAGAGCGGAGGACTGTAGTGGTAAAACAGGCATCCTTAGGTCAGGACTTTTGCCAAATGCACATTTTATTGAATACTTGGAAAGTAAAATACTTGGAAAGTAAAATAACAGACAATTTATAATTATATTATATTTCATCACTGAAATAGATGCCTTTTGCTTTGAGGCTGTGACCATGTTATTTTTCTGTCCAACACGAATCTTCATTGGTTTCCTGTGAGGTGTTTTGGATCCCCATCTCTTGCTATGAACTGGCAAAACAGCAGAATCCCCTTGACAATCTTGATTTCTCAAGGGAAATGAGAGAACACTATACACCATCCAAGATATTAAAATATTGTCAAGGCCCAACGCGGCTGAATACTCTGAGGAGATGGCCTGTGAGGTGCCGCCTTTCAACTTTTCCCCCTTAGTATGGTGGTCAGTAACATGCGGGAGACTGCGGAGGGGGTCATTTTTTTAATTGTGAACTGATGTGCTTTTACTCAATTCGGGAACCTCACAAGCCAAATTTGTAGTATTTTGCACGAATTGCAAGAGATGTTTGAATGTCGACGGTTGAAGTGGAAGCTCGTATTGAGCTTGCTAGAGACTGATTTGCCAAGCCTTGGATAGCTCAGTTGGTAGAGCAGAGGACTGTAGTGGTAAAACAGGCAACCTTAAGTCGCTGGTTCAAATCCAGATTGAAGTACTTTTGCCAAATGCACATTTTATTGAATACTTGGAAAGTAAAATGCTTGGAAAATAAAATAACAGACAATTTATAATTATATTATATTTCATCACTGAAAATAGATGCCTTTTGCTTTGAGGCTGTGGCCACGTTATTTTTCTGTCCAACACGAATCTTCATTGGTTTCCTGTCAGGTGTTTTGGATCCCCATCTCTTGCTATGAACTGGCAAAACAGCAGAATCCCCTTGACAATCTTGATTTCTCAAGGGAAATGGGAGAACACTATACACCATCCAAGATATTAAAATATTGTCAAGGCCCAACACGGCTGAATACTCTGAGGAGATGGCCTGTGAGGCGCGCCTTTCAACTTTTCCCCCTTAGTATGGTGGTCATTAACATGCGGGAGACTGCGGAGGGGGTCATTTTTTTAATCGGGAACTGATGTGCTTTTACTCAATTCGGGAACTTCACAAGCCAAATTTGTAGTATTTTGCACGAATTGCAAGAGATGTTTACAAGTCGACGGTTGAAGTGGAAGCTCGTATTGAGTTTGCTAGAGAATGATTTGCCAAGCCTTCGATAGCTCAGTTGGTACTGTAGTGGTAAAACAGGCATCCTTAGGTCGCTGGTTCAAATCCGGCTCGAAGGACTTTTGCCAAATGCAAATTTTATTGAATACTTGGAAAGTAAAATACTTGGAAAATAAAATAACAGACAATTTATAATTATATTATATTTCATCACTGAAAATAGATGCCTTTTGCTTTGAGGCTGTGGCCACGTTATGTTTCTGTCCAACACCAATCTTCGTTGGTTTCCTGTGAGGTGATTCGGATCCCCATCTCTTGCTATGAACTGGCAAAACAGCAGAATCCCCTTGACAATCTTGATTTCTCAAGGGAAATGAGAGAACAGTATACACCATCCAAGATATTAAAATATTGTCAAGGCCCAACACGGCTGAATACTCTGAGGAGATGGCCTGTGAGGCGCCGCCTTTCAACTTTTCCCCCTTAGTATGGTGGTCAGTAACATGCGGGAGAATGCGGAGGGGGTCATTTTTTTAATTGGGAACTGATGTGCTTTTACTCAATTCGGGAACGTCACAAGCCAAATTTGTAGTATTTTGCACGAATTGCAAGAGATGTTTACAAGTCGACGGTTGAAGTGGAAGCTCGTATTGAGTTTGCTAGAGAACGATTTGTCAAGCCTTCGATAGCTCAGTTGGTAGAGCGGAGGACTGTAGTGGTAAAACAGGCATCCTTTGGTCGTTGGTTCAAATCTGGCTCGAAGGACTTTTGCCAAATGCACATTTTATTGAATACTTGGAAAGTAAAATACTTGGAAAGTAAAATAACAGACAAGTTATAATTATATTATATTTCATCACTGAAAATAGATGCCTTTTGCTTTGAGGCTGTGGCCACGTTATTTTTCTGTCCGACACCAATCTTCGTTGGTTTCCTGTGAGGTATTTTGGATCCCCATCTCTTGCTATGAACTGACAAAACAGCAGAATCCCCTTGACAATCTTGATTTCTCAAGGGAAATGGGAGAACACTATACACCATCCAAGATATTCAAATATTGTCAAGGCCGAACACTGATGAATACTCTGAGGAGATGGCCTGTGAGGCGCCGCCTTTCAACTTTTCCTCCTTTGTATGGTGGTCAGTAACATGCGGGAGACTGCGGAGGGGGTCATTTTTTTAATTGTGAACTGATGTGCTTTTACTCAATTCGGGAACCTCACAAGCCAAATTTGTAGTATTTTGCACGAATTGCAAGAGATGTTTGAATGTCGACGGTTGAAGTGGAAGCTCGTATTGAGCTTGCTAGAGACTGATTTGCCAAGCCTTCGATAGCTCAGTTGGTAGAGCAGAGGACTGTAGTGGTAAAACAGACATCCTTAAGTCGCTGGTTCAAATCCAGATTGAAGTACTTTTGCCAAATGCACATTTTATTGAATACTTGGAAAGTAAAATGCTTGGAAAATAAAATAACAGACAATTTATAATTATATTATATTTCATCACTGAAAATAGATGCCTTTTGCTTTGAGGCTGTGGCCACGTTATTTTTCTGTCCAACACAAATCTTCATTGGTTTCCTGTCAGGTGTTTTGGATCCCCATCTCTTGCTATGAACTGGCAAAACAGCAGAATCCCCTTGACAATCTTGATTTCTCAAGGGAAATGGGAGAACACTATACACCATCCAAGATATTAAAATATTGTCAAGGCCCAACACGGCTGAATACTCTGAGGAGATGGCCTGTGAGGCGCGCCTTTCAACTTTTCCCCCTTAGTATGGTGGTCATTAACATGCGGGAGACTGCGGAGGGGGTCATTTTTTTAATCGGGAACTGATGTGCTTTTACTCAATTCGGGAACTTCACAAGCCAAATTTGTAGTATTTTGCACGAATTGCAAGAGATGTTTACAAGTCGACGGTTGAAGTGGAAGCTCGTATTGAGTTTGCTAGAGAATGATTTGCCAAGCTTTCGATAGCTCAGTTGGTACTGTAGTGGTAAAACAGGCATCCTTAGGTCACTGGTTCAAATCCGGCTCGAAGGACTTTTGCCAAATGCAAATTTTATTGAATACTTGGAAAGTAAAATACTTGGAAAGTAAAATAACAGACAATTTATAATTATATTATATTTCATCACTGAAAATAGATGCCTTTTGCTTTGAGGCTGTGGCCACGTTATTTTTCTGTCCGACACCAATCTTCGTTGGTTTCCTGTGAGGTGTTTTGGATCCCCATCTCTTGCTATGAACTGACAAAACAGCAGAATCCCCTTGACAACCTTGATTTCTCAAGGGAAATGGGAGAACACCATACACCATCCAAGATATTAAAATATTGTCAAGGCCGAACACTGATGAATACTCTGAGGAGATGGCCTGTGAGGCGCCGCCTTTCAACTTTTCCTCCTTAGTATGGTGGTCAGTAACATGCGGGAGACTGCGGAGGCGGTCATTTTTTTAATTGGGAACTGATGTGCTTTTACTCAATTCGGGAACCTCACAAGCCAAATTTGTAGTATTTTGCACGAATTGCAAGAGATGTTTGCATGTCGACGGTTGAAGTGGAAGCTCGTATTGAGTTTGCTAGAGAACGATTTGTGAAGCCTTCGATAGCTCAGTTGGTAGAGCGGAGGACTGTAGTGGTAAAACAGGCATCCTTAGGTCGTTGGTTCAAATCCGGCTCGAAGGACTTT
Organism: Ambystoma mexicanum; assembly: GCF_040938575.1. Classification (NCBI taxonomy): domain Eukaryota; kingdom Metazoa; phylum Chordata; class Amphibia; order Caudata; family Ambystomatidae; genus Ambystoma; species Ambystoma mexicanum. The sequence continues at coordinate 1,027,912,302 of NC_090921.1, read as the reverse complement.
TGCCAAATGCACATTTTATTGAATACTTGGAAAGTAAAATACTTGGAAAGTAAAATAACAGACAATTTATAATTATATTATATTTCATCACTGAAAATAGATGCCTTTTGCTTTGAGGCTGTGGCCACGTTATTTTTCTGTCCGACACCAATCTTCGTTGGTTTCCTGTGAGGTATTTTGGATCCCCATCTCTTGCTATGAACTGACAAAACAGCAGAATCCCCTTGACAATCTCTATTTCTCAAGGGAAATGGGAGAACACTATACACCATCCAAGATATTAAAATATTGTCAAGGCCGAACACTGATGAATACTCTGAGGAGATGGCCTGTGAGGCGCCGCCTTTCAACTTTTCCTCCTTTGTATGGTGGTCAGTAACATGCGGGAGACTGCGGAGGGGGTCATTTTTCTAATTGTGAACTGATGTGCTTTTACTCAATTCGGGAACCTCACAAGCCAAATTTGTAGTATTTTGCACGAATTGCAAGAGATGTTTGAATGTCGACGGTTGAAGTGGAAGCTCGTATTGAGCTTGCTAGAGACTGATTTGCCAAGCCTTCGATAGCTCAGTTGGTAGAGCGGAGGACTGTAGTGGTAAAACAGGCATCCTTAGGTCAGGACCTTTGCCAAATGCACATTTTATTGAATACTTGGAAAGTAAAATACTTGGAAAGTAAAATAACAGACAATTTATAATTATATTATATTTCATCACTGAAAATAGATGCCTTTTGCTTTGAGGCTGTGACCATGTTATTTTTCTGTCCAACACGAATCTTCATTGGTTTCCTGTGAGGTGTTTTGGATCCCCATCTCTTGCTATGAACTGGCAAAACAGCAGAATCCCCTTGACAATCTTGATTTCTCAAGGGAAATAAGAGAACACTATACACCATCCAAGATATTAAAATATTGTCAAGGCCCAACGCGGCTGAATACTCTGAGGAGATGGCCTGTGAGGTGCCGCCTTTCAACTTTTCCCCCTTAGTATGGTGGTCAGTAACATGCGGGAGACTGCGGAGGGGGTCATTTTTTTAATTGGGAACTGATGTGCTTTTACTCAATTCGGGAACCTCACAAGCCAAATTTGTAGTATTTTGCACGAATTGCAAGAGATGTTTACAAGTCGACGGTTGAAGTTGAAGCTTGTATTGAGTTTGCCAGAGTTGATTTGCCAAGCCTTAGATAGCTCAGTTGGTAGAGCGGAGGACTGTAGTGGTAAAACAGGCATTCTTAGGTCGCTGGTTCAAATCCGGCTCAAAGGACTTTTGCCAAATGCACATTTTATTGAATACTTGGAAAGTAAAATACTTGGAAAGTAAAATAACAGACAATTTATAATTATATTATATTTCATCACTGAAAATAGATGCCTTTTGCTTTGAGGCTGTGGCCACGTTATTTTTCTGTCCAACACGAATCTTCATTGGTTTCCTGTCAGGTGTTTTGGATCCCCATCTCTTGCTATGAACTGGCAAAACAGCAGAATCCCCTTGACAATCTTGATTTCTCAAGGGAAATGAGAGAACACTATACACCATCCAAGATATTAAAATATTGTCAAGGCCCAACACGGCTGAATACTCTGAGGAGATGGCCTGTGAGGCGCCGCCTTTCAACTTTTCCCCCTTAGTATGGTGGTCATTAACATGTGGGAGACTGCGGAGGGGGTCATTTTTTTAATTGGGAACTGATGTGCTTTTACTCAATTCGGGAACCTCACAAGCCAAATTTGTAGTATTTTGCACGAATTGCAAGAGATGGTTACAAGTCGACGGTTGAAGTGGAAGCTCGTATTGAGTTTGCTAGAGAATGATTTGCCAAGCCTTCGATAGCTCAGTTGGTAGAGCGGAGGACTGTAGTGGTAAAACAGGCATCCTTAGGTCGCTGCTTCAAATCTGGCTCGAAGGACTTTTGCCAAATGCAAATTTTATTGAATACTTGGAAAGTAAAATACTTGGAAAATAAAATAACAGACAATTTATAATTATATTATATTTCATCACTGAAAATAGATGCCTTTTGCTTTGAGGCTGTGGCCACGTTATGTTTCTGTCCAACACCAATCTTCATTGGTTTCCTGTGAGGTGATTCGGATCCCCATCTCTTGCTATGAACTGGCAAAACAGCAGAATCCCCTTGACAATCTTGATTTCTCAAGGGAAATGAGAGAACAGTATACACCATCCAAGATATTAAAATATTGTCAAGGCCCAACACGGCTGAATACTCTGAGGAGATGGCCTGTGAGGCGCCGCCTTTCAACTTTTCCCCCTTAGTATGGTGGTCAGTAACATGCGGGAGACTGCGGAGGGGGTAATTTTTTTAATTGGGAACTGATGTGCTTTTACTCAATTCGGGAACGTCACAAGCCAAATTTGTAGTATTTTGCACGAATTGCAAGAGATGTTTACAAGTCGGCGGTTGAAGTGGAAGCTCGTATTGAGTTTGGTAGAGAATGATTTGTCAAGCCTTCGATAGCTCTGTTGGTAGAGTGGAGGACTGCAGTGGTTAAACAGGCATCCTTAGGTCGCTGGTTCAAATCCGGCTCGAAGGACTTTTGCCAAATGCACATTTTATTGAATACTTGGAAAGTAAAATACTTGGAAAGTAAAATAACAGACAATTTATAATTATATTATATTTCATCACTGAAAATAGATGCATTTTGCTTTGAGGCTGTGGCCACCTTATTTTTCTGTCCAACACCAATCTTCGTTGGTTTCCTGTGAGGTATTTTGGATCCCCATCTCTTGCTATGAACTGACAAAACAGCAGAATCCCCTTGACAATCTTGATTTCTCAAGGGAAATGGGAGAACACTATACACCATCCAAGATATTAAAATATTGTCAAGGCCGAACACTGATGAATACTCTGAGGAGATGGCCTGTGAGGCGCCGCCTTTCAACTTTTCCTCCTTAGTATGGTGGTCAGTAACATGCGGGAGACTGCGGAGGGGGTCATTTTTTTATTGTGAACTGATGTGCTTTTACTCAATTCGGGAACCTCACAAGCCAAATTTGTAGTATTTTGCACGAATTGCAAGAGATGTTTACAAGTCGAAGGTTGAAGTGGAAGCTCGTATTGAGTTTGCTAGAGAATGATTTGCCAAGCCTTCGATAGCTCAGTTGGTAGAGCGGAGGACTGTAGTGGTAAAACAGGCATCCTTAGGTCGCTGGTTCAAATCCGGCTCGAAGGACTTTTGCCAAATGCAAATTTTATTGAATACTTGGAAAGTAAAATACTTGGAAAATAAAATAACAGACAATTTATAATTATATTATATTTCATCACTGAAAATAGATGCCTTTTGCTTTGAGGCTGTGGCCACGTTATGTTTCTGTCCAACACCAATCTTCATTGGTTTCCTGTGAGGTGTTTTGGATCCCCATCTCTTGCTATGAACTGGCAAAACAGCAGAATCCCCTTGACAATCTTGATTTCTCAAGGGAAATGAGAGAACAGTATACACCATCCAAGATATTAAAATATTGTCAAGGCCCAACACGGCTGAATACTCTGAGGAGATGGCCTGTGAGGCGCCGCCTTTCAACTTTTCCCCCTTAGTATGGTGGTCAGTAACATGCGGGAGACTGCGGAGGGGGTCATTTTTTTAATTGGGAACTGATGTGCTTTTACTCAATTCGGGAACGTCACAAGCCAAATTTGTAGTATTTTGCACGAATTGCAAGAGATGTTTACAAGTCGAAGGTTGAAGTGGAAGCTCGTATTGAGTTTGCTAGAGAGCAATTTGTCAAGCCTTCGATAGCTCAGTTGGTAGAGCGGAGGACTGTAGTGGTAAAACAGGCATCCTTAGGTCGCTGGTTCAAATCCAGCTCGAAGGACTTTTGCCAAATGCAAATTTTATTGAATACTTGGAAAGTAAAATACTTGGAAAATAAAATAACAGACAATTTATAATTATATTATATTTCATCACTGAAAATAGATGCCTTTTGCTTTGAGGCTGTGGCCACGTTATGTTTCTGTCCAACACCAATCTTCATTGGTTTCCTGTGAGGTGTTTCGGATCCCCATCTCTTGCTATGAACTGGCAAAACAGCAGAATCCCCTTGACAATCTTGATTTCTCAAGGGAAATGAGAGAACAGTATACACCATCCAAGATATTAAAATATTGTCAAGGCCCAACACGGCTGAATACTCTGAGGAGATAGCCAGAAGGCGCGCCTTTCAACTTTTCCCCCTTAGTATGGTGGTCAGTAACATGCGGGAGACTGCGGAGGGGGTCATTTTTTTAATTGGGAACTGATGTGCTTTTACTCAATTCGGGAACCTCACAAGCCAAATTTGTAGTATTTTGCACGAATTGCAAGAGATGTTTACAAGTCGACGGTTGAAGTGGAAGCTCGTATTGAGTTTGCTAGAGAACGATTTGTCAAGCCTTCGATAGCTCAGTTGGTAGAGCGGAGGACTGTAGTGGTAAAACAGGCATCCTTAGGTCGTTGGTTCAAATCCGGCTCGAAGGACTTTTGCCAAATGCACATTTTATTGAATACTTGGAAAGTAAAATACTTGGAAAGTAAAATAACAGACAATTTATAATTATATTATATTTCATCACTGAAAATAGATGCCTTTTGCTTTGAGGCTGTGGCCACGTTATTTTTCTGTCCGACACCAATCTTAGTTGGTTTACTGTGAGGTATTTTGGATCCCCATCTCTTGCTATGAACTGACAAAACAGCAGAATCCCCTTGACAATCTTGATTTCTCAAGGGAAATGGGAGAACACTATACACCATCCAAGATATTAAAATATTGTCAAGGCCGAACACTGATGAATACTCTGAGGAGATGGCCTGTGAGGCGCCGCCTTTCAACTTTTCCTCCTTTGTATGGTGGTCAGTAACATGCGGGAGACTGCGGAGGGGGTCATTTTTTTAATTGTGAACTGATGTGCTTTTACTCAATTCGGGAACCTCACAAGCCAAATTTGTAGTATTTTGCACGAATTGAAAGAGATGTTTGAATGTCGACGGTTGAAGTGGAAGCTCGTATTGAGCTTGCTAGAGACTGATTTGCCAAGCCTTCGATAGCTCAGTTGGTAGAGCGGAGGACTGTAGTGGTAAAACAGGCATCCTTAGCTCAGGACTTTTGCCAAATGCACATTTTATTGAATACTTGGAAAGTAAAATACTTGGAAAGTAAAATAACAGACAATTTATAATTATATTTCATCACTGAAAATAGATGCCTTTTGCTTTGAGGCTGTGGCCACGTTATGTTTCTGTCCAACACCAATCTTCATTGGTTTCCTGTGAGGTGATTCGGATCCCCATCTCTTGCTATGAACTGGCAAAACAGCAGAATCCCCTTGACAATCTTGATTTCTCAAGGGAAATGAGAGAACAGTATACACCATCCAAGATATTAAAATATTGTCAAGGCCCAACACGGCTGAATACTCTGAGGAGATGGCCTGTGAGGCGCCGCCTTTCAACTTTTCCCCCTTAGTATGGTGGTCAGTAACATGCGGGAGAATGCGGAGGGGGTCATTTTTTTAATTGGGAACTGATGTGCTTTTACTCAAATCGGGAACGTCACAAGCCAAATTTGTAGTATTTTGCACGAATTGCAAGAGATGTTTACAAGTCGACGGTTGAAGTGGAAGCTCGTATTGAGTTTGCTAGAGAACGATTTGTCAAGCCTTCGATAGCTCAGTTGGTAGAGCGGAGGACTGTAGTGGTAAAACAGGCATCCTTTGGTCGTTGGTTCAAATCTGGCTCGAAGGACTTTTGCCAAATGCACATTTTATTGAATACTTGGAAAGTAAAATACTTGGAAAGTAAAATAACAGACAAGTTATAATTATATTATATTTCATCACTGAAAATAGATGCCTTTTGCTTTGAGGCTGTGGCCACGTTATTTTTCTGTCCGACACCAATCTTCGTTGGTTTCCTGTGAGGTATTTTGGATCCCCATCTCTTGCTATGAACTGACAAAACAGCAGAATCCCCTTGACAATCTTGATTTCTCAAGGGAAATGGGAGAACACTATACACCATCCAAGATATTCAAATATTGTCAAGGCCGAACACTGATGAATACTCTGAGGAGATGGCCTGTGAGGCGCCGCCTTTCAACTTTTCCTCCTTTGTATGGTGGTCAGTAACATGCGGGAGACTGCGGAGGGGGTCATTTTTTTAATTGTGAACTGATGTGCTTTTACTCAATTCGGGAACCTCACAAGCCAAATTTGTAGTATTTTGCACGAATTGCAAGAGATGTTTGAATGTCGACGGTTGAAGTGGAAGCTCGTATTGAGCTTGCTAGAGACTGATTTGCCAAGCCTTCGATAGCTCAGTTGGTAGAGCGGAGGACTGTAGTGGTAAAACAGGCATCCTTAGGTCAGGACTTTTGCCAAATGCACATTTTATTGAATACTTGGAAAGTAAAATACTTGGAAAGTAAAATAACAGACAATTTATAATTATATTATATTTCATCACTGAAAATAGATGCCTTTTGCTTTGAGGCTGTGACCACGTTATTTTTCTGTCCAACACGAATCTTCATTTGTTTACCTGTGAGGTGTTTTGGATCCCCATCTCTTGCTATGAACTGGCAAAACAGCAGAATCCCCTTGACAATCTTGATTTCTCAAGGAAAATGAGAGAACACTATACACCATCCAAGATATTAAAATATTGTCAAGGCCCAACGCGGCTGAATACTCTGAGGAGATGGCCTGTGAGGTGCCGCCTTTCAACTTTTCCCCCTTAGTATGGTGGTCAGTAACATGCGGGAGACTGCGGAGGGGGTCATTTTTTTAATTGTGAACTGATGTGCTTTTACTCAATTCGGGAACCTCACAAGCCAAATTTGTAGTATTTTGCACGAATTGCAAGAGATGTTTGAATGTCGACGGTTGAAGTGGAAGCTCGTATTGAGCTTGCTAGAGACTGATTTGCCAAGCCTTCGATAGCTCAGTTGGTAGAGCAGAGGACTGTAGTGGTAAAACAGGCATCCTTAAGTCGCTGGTTCAAATCCAGATTGAAGGACTTTTGCCAAATGCACATTTTATTGAATACTTGGAAAGTAAAATGCTTGGAAAATAAAATAACAGACAATTTATAATTATATTATATTTCATCACTGAAAATAGATGCCTTTTGCTTTGAGGCTGTGGCCACGTTATTTTTCTGTCCAACACGAATCTTCATTGGTTTCCTGTCAGGTGTTTTGGATCCCCATCTCTTGCTATGAACTGGCAAAACAGCAGAATCCCCTTGACAATCTTGATTTCTCAAGGGAAATGGGAGAACACTATACACCATCCAAGATATTAAAATATTGTCAAGGCCCAACACGGCTGAATACTCTGAGGAGATGGCCTGTGAGGCGCGCCTTTCAACTTTTCCCCCTTAGTATGGTGGTCATTAACATGCGGGAGACTGCGGAGGGGGTCATTTTTTTAATCGGGAACTGATGTGCTTTTACTCAATTCGGGAACTTCACAAGCCAAATTTGTAGTATTTTGCACGAATTGCAAGAGATGTTTACAAGTCGACGGTTGAAGTGGAAGCTCGTATTGAGTTTGCTAGAGAATGATTTGCCAAGCCTTCGATAGCTCAGTTGGTACTGTAGTGGTAAAACAGGCATCCTTAGGTCGCTGGTTCAAATCCGGCTCGAAGGACTTTTGCCAAATGCAAATTTTATTGAATACTTGGAAAGTAAAATACTTGGAAAGTAAAATAACAGACAATTTATAATTATATTATATTTCATCACTGAAAATAGATGCCTTTTGCTTTGAGGCTGTGGCCACGTTATTTTTCTGTCCGACACCAATCTTCGTTGGTTTCCTGTGAGGTGTTTTGGATCCCCATCTCTTGCTATGAACTGACAAAACAGCAGAATCCCCTTGACAACCTTGATTTCTCAAGGGAAATGGGAGAACACCATACACCATCCAAGATATTAAAATATTGTCAAGGCCGAACACTGATGAATACTCTGAGGAGATGGCCTGTGAGGCGCCGCCTTTCAACTTTTCCTCCTTAGTATGGTGGTCAGTAACATGCGGGAGACTGCGGAGGCGGTCATTTTTTTAATTGGGAACTGATGTGCTTTTACTCAATTCGGGAACCTCACAAGCCAAATTTGTAGTATTTTGCACGAATTGCAAGAGATGTTTGCATGTCGACGGTTGAAGTGGAAGCTCGTATTGAGTTTGCTAGAGAACGATTTGTCAGGCCTTCGATAGCTCAGTTGGTAGAGCGGAGGACTGTAGTGGTAAAACAGGCATCCTTAGGTCGTTGGTTCAAATCCGGCTCGAAGGACTTTTGCCAAATGCACATTTTATTGAATACTTGGAAAGTAAAATACTTGGAAAGTAAAATAACAGACAATTTATAATTATATTATATTTCATCACTGAAAATAGATGCCTTTTGCTTTGAGGCTGTGGCCACGTTATTTTTCTGTCCGACACCAATCTTCGTTGGTTTCCTGTGAGGTATTTTGGATCCCCATCTCTTGCTATGAACTGACAAAACAGCAGAATCCCCTTGACAATCTTGATTTCTCAAGGGAAATGGGAGAACACTATACACCATCCAAGATATTAAAATATTGTCAAGGCCGAACACTGATGAATACTCTGAGGAGATGGCCTGTGAGGCGCCGCCTTTCAACTTTTCCTCCTTTGTATGGTGGTCAGTAACATGCGGGAGACTGCGGAGGGGGTCATTTTTTTAATTGTGAACTGATGTGCTTTTACTCAATTCGGGAACCTCACAAGCCAAATTTGTAGTATTTTGCACGAATTGCAAGAGATGTTTGAATGTCGACGGTTGAAGTGGAAGCTCGTATTGAGCTTGCTAGAGACTGATTTGCCAAGCCTTCGATAGCTCAGTTGGTAGAGCGGAGGACTGTAGTGGTAAAACAGGCATCCTTAGGTCAGGACTTTTGCCAAATGCACATTTTATTGAATACTTGGAAAGTAAAATACTTGGAAAGTAAAATAACAGACAATTTATAATTATATTATATTTCATCACTGAAAATAGATGCCTTTTGCTTTGAGGCTGTGGCCACGTTATGTTTCTGTCCAACACCAATCTTCATTGGTTTCCTGTGAGGTGATTCGGATCCCCATCTCTTGCTATGAACTGGCAAAACAGCAGAATCCCCTTGACAATCTTGATTTCTCAAGGGAAATGAGAGAACAGTACACACCATCCAAGATATTAAAATATTGTCAAGGCCCAACACGGCTGAATACTCTGAGGAGATGGCCTGTGAGGCGCCGCCTTTCAACTTTTCCCCCTTAGTATGGTGGTCAGTAACATGCGGGAGACTGCGGAGGGGGTCATTTTTTTAATTGGGAACTGATGTGCTTTTACTCAATTCGGGAACGTCACAAGCCAAATTTGTAGTATTTTGCACGAATTGCAAGAGATGTTTACAAGTCGACGGTTGAAGTGGAAGCTCGTATTGAGTTTGCTAGAGAACGATTTGTCAAGCCTTCGATAGCTCAGTTGGTAGAGCGGAGGACTGTAGTGGTAAAACAGGCATCCTTAGGTCGTTGGTTCAAATCCGGCTCGAAGGACTTTTGCCAAATGCACATTTTATTGAATACTTGGAAAGTAAAATACTTGGAAAGTAAAATAACAGACAATTTATAATTATATTATATTTCATCACTGAAAATAGATGCCTTTTGCTTTGAGGCTGTGGCCACGTTATTTTTCTGTCCGACACCAATCTTAGTTGGTTTACTGTGAGGTATTTTGGATCCCCATCTCTTGCTATGAACTGACAAAACAGCAGAATCCCCTTGACAATCTTGATTTCTCAAGGGAAATGGGAGAACACTATACACCATCCAAGATATTAAAATATTGTCAAGGCCGAACACTGATGAATACTCTGAGGAGATGGCCTGTGAGGCGCCGCCTTTCAACTTTTCCTCCTTTGTATGGTGGTCAGTAACATGCGGGAGACTGCGGAGGGGGTCATTTTTTTAATTGTGAACTGATGTGCTTTTACTCAATTCGGGAACCTCACAAGCCAAATTTGTAGTATTTTGCACGAATTGAAAGAGATGTTTGAATGTCGACGGTTGAAGTGGAAGCTCGTATTGAGCTTGCTAGAGACTGATTTGCCAAGCCTTCGATAGCTCAGTTGGTAGAGCGGAGGACTGTAGTGGTAAAACAGGCATCCTTAGGTCAGGACTTTTGCCAAATGCACATTTTATTGAATACTTGGAAAGTAAAATACTTGGAAAGTAAAATAACAGACAATTTATAATTATATTATATTTCATCACTGAAAATAGATGCCTTTTGCTTTGAGGCTGTGGCCACGTTATGTTTCTGTCCAACACCAATCTTCATTGGTTTCCTGTGAGGTGATTCGGATCCCCATCTCTTGCTATGAACTGGCAAAACAGCAGAATCCCCTTGACAATCTTGATTTCTCAAGGGAAATGAGAGAACACTATACACCATCCAAGATATTCAAATATTGTCAAGGCCGAACACTGATGAATACTCTGAGGAGATGGCCTGTGAGGCGCCGCCTTTCAACTTTTCCTCCTTTGTATGGTGGTCAGTAACATGCGGGAGACTGCGGAGGGGGTCATTTTTTTAATTGTGAACTGATGTGCTTTTACTCAATTCGGGAACCTCACAAGCCAAATTTGTAGTATTTTGCACGAATTGCAAGAGATGTTTACAAGTCGACGGTTGAAGTGGAAGCTCGTATTGAGTTTGCTAGAGAACGATTTGTCAAGCCTTCGATAGCTCAGTTGGTAGAGCGGAGGACTGTAGTGGTAAAACAGGCATCCTTTGGTCGTTGGTTCAAATCTGGCTCGAAGGACTTTTGCCAAATGCACATTTTATTGAATACTTGGAAAGTAAAATACTTGGAAAGTAAAATAACAGACAAGTTATAATTATATTATATTTCATCACTGAAAATAGATGCCTTTTGCTTTGAGGCTGTGACCACGTTATTTTTCTGTCCAACACGAATCTTCATTTGTTTACCTGTGAGGTGTTTTGGATCCCCATCTCTTGCTATGAACTGGCAAAACAGCAGAATCCCCTTGACAATCTTGATTTCTCAAGGAAAATGAGAGAACAGTATACACCATCCAAGATATTAAAATATTGTCAAGGCCCAACGCGGCTGAATACTCTGAGGAGATGGCCTGTGAGGTGCCGCCTTTCAACTTTTCCCCCTTAGTATGGTGGTCAGTAACATGCGGGAGACTGCGGAGGGGGTCATTTTTTTAATTGTGAACTGATGTGCTTTTACTCAATTCGGGAACCTCACAAGCCAAATTTGTAGTATTTTGCACGAATTGCAAGAGATGTTTGAATGTCGACGGTTGAAGTGGAAGCTCGTATTGAGCTTGCTAGAGACTGATTTGCCAAGCCTTCGATAGCTCAGTTGGTAGAGCAGAGGACTGTAGTGGTAAAACAGGCATCCTTAAGTCGCTGGTTCAAATCCAGATTGAAGGACTTTTGCCAAATGCACATTTTATTGAATACTTGGAAAGTAAAATGCTTGGAAAATAAAATAACAGACAATTTATAATTATATTATATTTCATCACTGAAAATAGATGCCTTTTGCTTTGAGGCTGTGGCCACGTTATTTTTCTGTCCAACACGAATCTTCATTGGTTTCCTGTCAGGTGTTTTGGATCCCCATCTCTTGCTATGAACTGGCAAAACAGCAGAATCCCCTTGACAATCTTGATTTCTCAAGGGAAATGGGAGAACACTATACACCATCCAAGATATTAAAATATTGTCAAGGCCCAACACGGCTGAATACTCTGAGGAGATGGCCTGTGAGGCGCGCCTTTCAACTTTTCCCCCTTAGTATGGTGGTCATTAACATGCGGGAGACTGCGGAGGGGGTCATTTTTTTAATCGGGAACTGATGTGCTTTTACTCAATTCGGGAACTTCACAAGCCAAATTTGTAGTATTTTGCACGAATTGCAAGAGATGTTTACAAGTCGACGGTTGAAGTGGAAGCTCGTATTGAGTTTGCTAGAGAATGATTTGCCAAGCCTTCGATAGCTCAGTTGGTACTGTAGTGGTAAAACAGGCATCCTGAAGTCGCTGGTTCAAATCCGGCTCGAAGGACTTTTGCCAAATGCAAATTTTATTGAATACTTGGAAAGTAAAATACTTGGAAAGTAAAATAACAGACAATTTATAATTATATTATATTTCATCACTGAAAATAGATGCCTTTTGCTTTGAGGCTGTGGCCACGTTATTTTTCTGTCCGACACCAATCTTCGTTGGTTTCCTGTGAGGTGTTTTGGATCCCCATCTCTTGCTATGAACTGACAAAACAGCAGAATCCCCTTGACAACCTTGATTTCTCAAGGGAAATGGGAGAACACCATACACCATCCAAGATATTAAAATATTGTCAAGGCCGAACACTGATGAATACTCTGAGGAGATGGCCTGTGAGGCGCCGCCTTTCAACTTTTCCTCCTTAGTATGGTGGTCAGTAACATGCGGGAGACTGCGAGGCGGTCATTTTTTTAATTGGGAACTGATGTGCTTTTACTCAATTCGGGAACCTCACAAGCCAAATTTGTAGTATTTTGCACGAATTGCAAGAGATGTTTGCATGTCGACGGTTGAAGTGGAAGCTCGTATTGAGTTTGCTAGAGAACGATTTGTCAAGCCTTCGATAGCTCAGTTGGTAGAGCGGAGGACTGTAGTGGTAAAACAGGCATCCTTAGGTCGTTGGTTCAAATCCGGCTCGAAGGACTTTTGCCAAATGCACATTTTATTGAATACTTGGAAAGTAAAATACTTGGAAAGTAAAATAACAGACAATTTATAATTATATTATATTTCATCACTGAAAATAGATGCCTTTTGCTTTGAGGCTGTGGCCACGTTATTTTTCTGTCCGACACCAATCTTCGTTGGTTTCCTGTGAGGTATTTTGGATCCCCATCTCTTGCTATGAACTGACAAAACAGCAGAATCCCCTTGACAATCTTGATTTCTCAAGGGAAATGGGAGAACACTATACACCATCCAAGATATTAAAATATTGTCAAGGCCGAACACTGATGAATACTCTGAGGAGATGGCCTGTGAGGCGGCGCCTTTCAACTTTTCCTCCTTTGTATGGTGGTCAGTAACATGAGGGAGACTGCGGAGGGGGTCATTTTTTTAATTGTGAACTGATGTGCTTTTACTCAATTCGGGAACCTCACAAGCCAAATTTGTAGTATTTTGCACGAATTGCAAGAGATGTTTGAATGTCGACGGTTGAAGTGGAAGCTCGTATTGAGCTTGCTAGAGACTGATTTGCCAAGCCTTCGATAGCTCAGTTGGTAGAGCGGAGGACTGTAGTGGTAAAACAGGCATCCTTAGGTCAGGACTTTTGCCAAATGCACATTTTATTGAATACTTGGAAAGTAAAATACTTGGAAAGTAAAATAACAGACAATTTATAATTATATTATATTTCATCACTGAAAATAGATGCCTTTTGCTTTGAGGCTGTGGCCACGTTATGTTTCTGTCCAACACCAATCTTCATTGGTTTCCTGTGAGGTGATTCGGATCCCCATCTCTTGCTATGAACTGGCAAAACAGCAGAATCCCCTTGACAATCTTGATTTCTCAAGGGAAATGAGAGAACAGTACACACCATCCAAGATATTAAAATATTGTCAAGGCCCAACACGGCTGAATACTCTGAGGAGATGGCCTGTGAGGCGCCGCCTTTCAACTTTTCCCCCTTAGTATGGTGGTCAGTAACATGCGGGAGAATGCGGAGGGGGTCATTTTTTTAATTGGGAACTGATGTGCTTTTACTCAATTCGGGAACGTCACAAGCCAAATTTGTAGTATTTTGCACGAATTGCAAGAGATGTTTACAAGTCGACGGTTGAAGTGGAAGCTCGTATTGAGTTTGCTAGAGAAAGATTTGTCAAGCCTTCGATAGCTCAGTTGGTAGAGCGGAGGACTGTAGTGGTAAAACAGGCATCCTTTGGTCGTTGGTTCAAATCTGGCTCGAAGGACTTTTGCCAAATCCACATTTTATTGAATACTTGGAAAGTAAAATACTTGGAAAGTAAAATAACAGACAAGTTATAATTATAATATATTTCATCACTGAAAATAGATGCCTTTTGCTTTGAGGCTGTGGCCACGTTATTTTTCTGTCCGACACCAATCTTCGTTGGTTTCCTGTGAGGTATTTTGGATCCCCATCTCTTGCTATGAACTGACAAAACAGCAGAATCCCCTTGACAATCTTGATTTCTCAAGGGAAATGGGAGAACACTATACACCATCCAAGATATTCAAATATTGTCAAGGCCGAACACTGATGAATACTCTGAGGAGATGGCCTGTGAGGCGCCGCCTTTCAACTTTTCCTCCTTTGTATGGTGGTCAGTAACATGCGGGAGACTGCGGACGGGGTCATTTTTTTAATTGGGAACTGATGTGCTTTTACTCAATTCGGGAACCTCACAAGCCAAATTTGTAGTATTTTGCACGAATTGCAAGAGATGTTTACAAGTCGACGGTTGAAGTGGAAGCTCGTATTGAGTTTGCTAGACAATGATTTGCCAAGCCTTTGATAGCTCAGTTGGTAGAGCGGAGGACTGAAGTGGTAAAACAGGCATCCTTAGGTTGCTGGTTCAAATCCAGCTCGAAGGACTTTTGCCAAATGCAAATTTTATTAAATACTTGGAAAGTAAAATACTTGGAAAATAAAATAACAGACAATTTATAATTATATTATATTTCATCACTGAAAATAGATGCCTTTTGCTTTGAGGCTGTCGCCACGTTATGTTTCTGTCCAACACCAATCTTCATTGGTTTCCTGTGAGGTGTTTTGGATCCCGATCTCTTGCTATGAACTGGCAAAACAGCAGAATCCCCTTGACAATCTTGATTTCTCAAGGGAAATGAGAGAACAGTATACACCATCCAAGATATTAAAATATTGTCAAGGCCCAACACGGCTGAATACTCTGAGGAGATGGCCTGTGAGGCGCCGCCTTTCAACTTTTCCTCCTTAGTATGGTGGTCAGTAACATGCGGGAGACTGCGGAGGGGGTCATTTTTTTAATTGGGAACTGATGTGCTTTTACTCAATTCGGGAACCTCACAAGCCAAATTTGTAGTATTTTGCACGAATTGCAAGAGATGTTTACAAGTCGACGGTTGAAGTGGAAGCTCGTATTGAGTTTACTAGAGAATGATTTGCCAAGCCTTCGATAGCTCAGTTGGTAGAGCGGAGGACTGTAGTGGTAAAACAGGCATCCTTAGGTCGCTGGTTCAAATCCGGCTCGAAAGACTTTTGCCAAATGCACATTTTATTGAATACTTGGAAAGTAAAATACTTGGAAAGTAAAATAACAGACAATTTATAATTATATTATATTTCATCACTGAAAATAGATGCCTTTTGCTTTGAGGCTGTGGCCACGTTATGTTTCTGTCCAACACAAATCTTCATTGGTTTCCTGTGAGGTGTTTTGGATCCCCATCTCTTGCTATGAACTGGCAAAACAGCAGAATCCCCTTGACAATCTTGATTTCTCAAGGGAAATGAGAGAACACTATACACCATCCAAGATATTAAAATATTGTCAAGGCCCAACGCGGCTGAATACTCTGAGGAGATGGCCTGTGAGGTGCCGCCTTTCAACTTTTCCCCCTTAGTATGGTGGTCATTAACATGCGGGAGACTGCGCAGGGGGTCATTTTTTTAATTGGGAACTGATGTGCTTTTACTCAATTCGGGAACCTCACAAGCCAAATTTGAAGTATTTTGCACGAATTGCAAGAGATGTTTATAAGTCGACGGTTGAAGTGGAAGCTCGTATTGAGTTTGCTAGAGAATGATTTGCCAAGCCTTCGAAAGCTCAGTTGGTAGAGCGGAGGACTGTAGTGGTAAAACAGGCATCCTTAGGTCGCTGGTTCAAATCCAGCTCGAAGGACTTTTGCCGAATGCAAATTTTATTGAATACTTGGAAAGTAAAATACTTGGAAAATAAAATAACAGACAATTTATAATTATATTATATTTCATCACTGAAAATAGATGCCTTTTGCTTTGAGGCTGTGGCCACGTTATGTTTCTGTCCAACACCAATCTTCATTGGTTTCCTGTGAGGTGTTTCGGATCCCCATCTCTTGCTATGAACTGGCAAAACAGCAGAATCCCCTTGACAATCTTGATTTCTCAAGGGAAATGAGAGAACAGTATACACCATCCAAGATATTAAAATATTGTCAAGGCCCAACACGGCTGAATACTCTGAGGAGATAGCCAGAAGGCGCGCCTTTCAACTTTTCCCCCTTAGTATGGTGGTCAGTAACATGCGGGAGACTGCGTAGGGGGTCATTTTTTTAATTGGGAACTGATGTGCTTTTACTCAATTCGGGAACCTCACAAGCCAAATTTGTAGTATTTTGCACGAATTGCAAGAGATGTTTACAAGTCGACGGTTGAAGTGGAAGCTCGTATTGAGTTTGCTAGAGAATGATTTGCCAAGCCTTCGATAGCTCGTCGCTGGTTCAAATCCGGCTCAAAGGACTTTTGCCAAATGCACATTTTATTGAATACTTGGAAAGTAAAATACTTGGAAAGTAAAATAACAGACAATTTATAATTATATTATATTTCATCACTGAAAATAGATGCCTTTTGCTTTGAGGCTGTGGCCACGTTACTTTTCTGTCCAACACGAATCTTCATTGGTTTCCTGTCAGGTGTTTTGGATCCCCATCTCTTGCTATGAACTGGCAAAACAGCAGAATCCCCTTGACAATCTTGATTTCTCAAGGGAAATGAGAGAACACTATACACCATCCAAGATATTAAAATATTGTCAAGGCCCAACACGGCTGAATACTCTGAGGAGATGGCCTGTGAGGCGAAGCCTTTCAACCTTTCCCCCTTAGTATGGTGGTCATTAACATGTGGGAGACTGCGGAGGGGGTCATTTTTTTAATTGGGAACTGATGTGCTTTTACTCAATTCGGGAACCTCACAAGCCAAATTTGTAGTATTTTGCACGAATTGCAAGAGATGTTTACAAGTCGACGGTTGAAGTGGAAGCTCGTATTGAGTTTGCTAGAGAATGATTTGCCAAGCCTTCGATAGCTCAGTTGGTAGAGCAGAGGACTGTAGTGGTAAAACAGGCATCCTTAGGTCGCTGGTTCAAATCTGGCTCGAAGGACTTTTGCCAAATGCAAATTTTATTGAATACTTGGAAAGTAAAATACTTGGAAAATAAAATAACAGACAATTTATAATTATATTATATTTCATCACTGAAAATAGATGCCTTTTGCTTTGAGGCTGTGGCCACGTTATGTTTCTGTCCAACACCAATCTTCATTGGTTTCCTCTGAGGTGATTCGGATCCCCATCTCTTGCTATGAACTGGCAAAACAGCAGAATCCCCTTGACAATCTTGATTTCTCAAGGGAAATGAGAGAACAGTATACACCATCCAAGATATTAAAATATTGTCAAGGCCCAAGCCGGCTGAATACTCTGAGGAGAGCCTGTGAGGCGCCGCCTTTCAACTTTTCCCCCTTAGTATGGTGGTCAGTAACATGCGGGAGACTGCGGAGGGGGTCATTTTTTTAATTGGGAACTGATGTGCTTTTACTCAATTCGGGAACGTCACAAGCCAAATTTGTAGTATTTTGCACGAATTGCAAGAGATGTTTACAAGTCGACGGTTGAAGTGGAAGCTCGTATTGAGTTTGCTAGAGAACGATTTGTCAAGCCTTCTATAGCTCAGTTGGTAGAGCGGAGGACTGTAGTGGTAAAACAGGCATCCTTAGGTCGTTGGTTCAAATCCGGCTCGAAGGACTTTTGCCAAATGCACATTTTATTGAATACTTGGAAAGTAAAATACTTGGAAAGTAAAATAAGAGACAATTTATAATTATATTATATTTCATCACTGAAAATAGATGCCTTTTGCTTTGAGGCTGTGGCCACGTTATTTTTCTGTCCGACACCAATCTTAGTTGGTTTACTGTGAGGTATTTTGGATCCCCATCTCTTGCTATGAACTGACAAAACAGCAGAATCCCCTTGACAATCTTGATTTCTCAAGGGAAATGGGAGAACACTATACACCATCCAAGATATTAAAATATTGTCAAGGCCGAACACTGATGAATACTCTGAGGAGATGGCCTGTGAGGCGCCGCCTTTCAACTTTTCCTCCTTTGTATGGTGGTCAGTAACATGCGGGAGACTGCGGAGGGGGTCATTTTTTTAATTGTGAACTGATGTGCTTTTACTCAATTCGGGAACCTCACAAGCCAAATTTGTAGTATTTTGCACGAATTGAAAGAGATGTTTGAATGTCGACGGTTGAAGTGGAAGCTCGTATTGAGTTTGCTAGAGAATGATTTGCCAAGCCTTCGAAAGCTCAGTTGGTAGAGCGGAGGACTGTAGTGGTAAAACAGGCATCCTTAGGTCGCTGGTTCAAATCCAGCTCGAAGGACTTTTGCCAAATGCAAATTTTATTGAATACTTGGAAAGTAAAATACTTGGAAAATAAAATAACAGACAATTTATAATTATATTATATTTCATCACTGAAAATAGATGCCTTTTGCTTTGAGGCTGTGGCCACGTTATGTTTCTGTCCAACACCAATCTTCATTGGTTTCCTGTGAGGTGTTTCGGATCCCCATCTCTTGCTATGAACTGGCAAAACAGCAGAATCCCCTTGACAATCTTGATTTCTCAAGGGAAATGAGAGAACAGTATACACCATCCAAGATATTAAAATATTGTCAAGGCCCAACACGGCTGAATACTCTGAGGAGATAGCCAGAAGGCGCGCCTTTCAACTTTTCCCCCTTATTATGGTGGTCAGTAACATGCGGGAGACTGCGGAGGGGGTCATTTTTTTAATTGGGAACTGATGTGCTTTTACTCAATTCGGGAACCTCACAAGCCAAATTTGTAGTATTTTGCACGAATTGCAAGAGATGTTTACAAGTCGACGGTTGAAGTGGAAGCTCGTATTGAGTTTGCTAGAGAATGATTTGCCAAGCCTTCGATAGCTCGTCGTTGGTTCAAATCCGGCTCAAAGGACTTTTGCCAAATGCACATTTTATTGAATACTTGGAAAGTAAAATACTTGGAAAGTAAAATAACAGACAATTTATAATTATATTATATTTCATCACTGAAAATAGATGCCTTTTGCTTTGAGGCTGTGGCCACGTTACTTTTCTGTCCAACACGAATCTTCATTGGTTTCCTGTCAGGTGTTTTGGATCCCCATCTCTTGCTATGAACTGGCAAAACAGCAGAATCCCCTTGACAATCTTGATTTCTCAAGGGAAATGAGAGAACACTATACACCATCCAAGATATTAAAATATTGTCAAGGCCCAACACGGCTGAATACTCTGAGGAGATGGCCTGTGAGGCGAAGCCTTTCAACTTTTCCCCCTTAGTATGGTGGTCATTAACATGTGGGAGACTGCGGAGGGGGTCATTTTTTTAATTGGGAACTGATGTGCTTTTACTCAATTCGGGAACCTCACAAGCCAAATTTGTAGTATTTTGCACGAATTGCAAGAGATGTTTACAAGTCGACGGTTGAAGTGGAATCTCGTATTGAGTTTGCTAGAGAATGATTTGCCAAGCCTTCGATAGCTCAGTTGGTAGAGCAGAGGACTGTAGTGGTAAAACAGGCATCCTTAGGTCGCTGGTTCAAATCTGGCTCGAAGGACTTTTGCCAAATGCAAATTTTATTGAATACTTGGAAAGTAAAATACTTGGAAAATAAAATAACAGACAATTTATAATTATATTATATTTCATCACTGAAAATAGATGCCTTTTGCTTTGAGGCTGTGGCCACGTTATGTTTCTGTCCAACACCAATCTTCATTGGTTTCCTCTGAGGTGATTCGGATCCCCATCTCTTGCTATGAACTGGCAAAACAGCAGAATCCCCTTGACAATCTTGATTTCTCAAGGGAAATGAGAGAACAGTATACACCATCCAAGATATTAAAATATTGTCAAGGCCCAACACGGCTGAATACTCTGAGGAGATGGCCTGTGAGGCGCCGCCTTTCAACTTTTCCCCCTTAGTATGGTGGTCAGTAACATGCGGGAGACTGCGGAGGGGGTCATTTTTTTAATTGGGAACTGATGTGCTTTTACTCAATTCGGGAACGTCACAAGCCAAATTTGTAGTATTTTGCACGAATTGCAAGAGATGTTTACAAGTCGACGGTTGAAGTGGAAGCTCGTATTGAGTTTGCTAGAAAACGATTTGTCAAGCCTTCGATAGCTCAGTTGGTAGAGCGGAGGACTGTAGTGGTAAAACAGGCATCCTTAGGTCGTTGGTTCAAATCCGGCACGAAGGACTTTTGCCAAATGCACATTTTATTGAATACTTGGAAAGTAAAATACTTGGAAAGTAAAATAACAGACAATTTATAATTATATTATATTTCATCACTGAAAATAGATGCCTTTTGCTTTGAGGCTGTGGCCACGTTATTTTTCTGTCCGACACCAATCTTAGTTGGTTTACTGTGAGGTATTTTGGATCCCCATCTCTTGCTATGAACTGACAAAACAGCAGAATCCCCTTGACAATCTTGATTTCTCAAGGGAAATGGGAGAACACTATACACCATCCAAGATATTAAAATATTGTCAAGGCCGAACACTGATGAATACTCTGAGGAGATGGCCTGTGAGGCGCCGCCTTTCAACTTTTCCTCCTTTGTATGGTGGTCAGTAACATGCGGGAGACTGCGGAGGGGGTCATTTTTTTAATTGTGAACTGATGTGCTTTTACTCAATTCGGGAACCTCACAAGCCAAATTTGTAGTATTTTGCACGAATTGAAAGAGATGTTTGAATGTCGACGGTTGAAGTGGAAGCTCGTATTGAGCTTGCTAGAGACTGATTTGCCAAGCCTTCGATAGCTCAGTTGGTAGAGCGGAGGACTGTAGTGGTAAAACAGGCATCCTTAGGTCAGGACTTTTGCCAAATGCACATTTTATTGAATACTTGGAAAGTAAAATACTTGGAAAGTAAAATAACAGACAATTTATAATTATATTATATTTCATCACTGAAAATAGATGCCTTTTGCTTTGAGGCTGTGGCCACGTTATGTTTCTGTCCAACACCAATCTTCATTGGTTTCCTGTGAGGTGATTCGGATCCCCATCTCTTGCTATGAACTGGCAAAACAGCAGAATCCCCTTGACAATCTTGATTTCTCAAGGGAAATGAGAGAACAGTATACACCATCCAAGATATTAAAATATTGTCAAGGCCCAACACGGCTGAATACTCTGAGGAGATGGCCTGTGAGGCGCCGCCTTTCAACTTTTCCCCCTTAGTATGGTGGTCAGTAACATGCGGGAGAATGCGGAGGGGGTCATTTTTTTAATTGGGAACTGATGTGCTTTTACTCAATTCGGGAACGTCACAAGCCAAATTTGTAGTATTTTGCACGAATTGCAAGAGATGTTTACAAGTCGACGGTTGAAGTGGAAGCTCGTATTGAGTTTGCTAGAGAACGATTTGTCAATCCTTCGATAGCTCAGTTGGTAGAGCGGAGGACTGTAGTGGTAAAACAGGCATCCTTTGGTCGTTGGTTCAAATCTGGCTCGAAGGACTTTTGCCAAATGCACATTTTATTGAATACTTGGAAAGTAAAATACTTGGAAAGTAAAATAACAGACAATTTATAATTATATTATATTTCATCACTGAAAATAGATGCCTTTTGCTTTGAGGCTGTGGCCACGTTATGTTTCTGTCCAACACCAATCTTCATTGGTTTCCTGTGAGGTGATTCGGATCCCCATCTCTTGCTATGAACTGGCAAAACAGCAGAATCCCCTTGACAATCTTGATTTCTCAAGGGAAATGAGAGAACAGTATACACCATCCAAGATATTAAAATATTGTCAAGGCCCAACACGGCTGAATACTCTGAGGAGATGGCCTGTGAGGCGAAGCCTTTCAACTTTTCCCCCTTAGTATGGTGGTCATTAACATGTGGGAGACTGCGGAGGGGGTCATTTTTTTAATTGGGAACTGATGTGCTTTTACTCAATTCGGGAACCTCACAAGCCAAATTTGTAGTATTTTGCACGAATTGCAAGAGATGTTTACAAGTCGACGGTTGAAGTGGAAGCTCGTATTGAGTTTGCTAGAGAATGATTTGCCAAGCCTTCGATAGCTCAGTTGGTAGAGCAGAGGACTGTAGTGGTAAAACAGGCATCCTTAGGTCGCTGGTTCAAATCTGGCTCGAAGGACTTTTGCCAAATGCAAATTTTATTGAATACTTGGAAAGTAAAATACTTGGAAAATAAAATAACAGACAATTTATAATTATATTATATTTCATCACTGAAAATAGATGCCTTTTGCTTTGAGGCTGTGGCCACGTTATGTTTCTGTCCAACACCAATCTTCATTGGTTTCCTCTGAGGTGATTCGGATCCCCATCTCTTGCTATGAACTGGCAAAACAGCAGAATCCCCTTGACAATCTTGATTTCTCAAGGGAAATGAGAGAACAGTATACACCATCCAAGATATTAAAATATTGTCAAGGCCCAACACGGCTGAATACTCTGAGGAGATGGCCTGTGAGGCGCCGCCTTTCAACTTTTCCCCCTTAGTATGGTGGTCAGTAACATGCGGGAGACTGCGGAGGGGGTCATTTTTTTAATTGGGAACTGATGTGCTTTTACTCAATTCGGGAACGTCACAAGCCAAATTTGTAGTATTTTGCACGAATTGCAAGAGATGTTTACAAGTCGACGGTTGAAGTGGAAGCTCGTATTGAGTTTGCTAGAAAACGATTTGTCAAGCCTTCGATAGCTCAGTTGGTAGAGCGGAGGACTGTAGTGGTAAAACAGGCATCCTTAGGTCGTTGGTTCAAATCCGGCACGAAGGACTTTTGCCAAATGCACATTTTATTGAATACTTGGAAAGTAAAATACTTGGAAAGTAAAATAACAGACAATTTATAATTATATTATATTTCATCACTGAAAATAGATGCCTTTTGCTTTGAGGCTGTGGCCACGTTATTTTTCTGTCCGACACCAATCTTAGTTGGTTTACTGTGAGGTATTTTGGATCCCCATCTCTTGCTATGAACTGACAAAACAGCAGAATCCCCTTGACAATCTTGATTTCTCAAGGGAAATGGGAGAACACTATACACCATCCAAGATATTAAAATATTGTCAAGGCCGAACACTGATGAATACTCTGAGGAGATGGCCTGTGAGGCGCCGCCTTTCAACTTTTCCTCCTTTGTATGGTGGTCAGTAACATGCGGGAGACTGCGGAGGGGGTCATTTTTTTAATTGTGAACTGATGTGCTTTTACTCAATTCGGGAACCTCACAAGCCAAATTTGTAGTATTTTGCACGAATTGAAAGAGATGTTTGAATGTCGACGGTTGAAGTGGAAGCTCGTATTGAGCTTGCTAGAGACTGATTTGCCAAGCCTTCGATAGCTCAGTTGGTAGAGCGGAGGACTGTAGTGGTAAAACAGGCATCCTTAGGTCAGGACTTTTGCCAAATGCACATTTTATTGAATACTTGGAAAGTAAAATACTTGGAAAGTAAAATAACAGACAATTTATAATTATATTATATTTCATCACTGAAAATAGATGCCTTTTGCTTTGAGGCTGTGGCCACGTTATGTTTCTGTCCAACACCAATCTTCATTGGTTTCCTGTGAGGTGATTCGGATCCCCATCTCTTGCTATGAACTGGCAAAACAGCAGAATCCCCTTGACAATCTTGATTTCTCAAGGGAAATGAGAGAACAGTATACACCATCCAAGATATTAAAATATTGTCAAGGCCCAACACGGCTGAATACTCTGAGGAGATGGCCTGTGAGGCGCCGCCTTTCAACTTTTCCCCCTTAGTATGGTGGTCAGTAACATGCGGGAGAATGCGGAGGGGGTCATTTTTTTAATTGGGAACTGATGTGCTTTTACTCAATTCGGGAACGTCACAAGCCAAATTTGTAGTATTTTGCACGAATTGCAAGAGATGTTTACAAGTCGACGGTTGAAGTGGAAGCTCGTATTGAGTTTGCTAGAGAACGATTTGTCAATCCTTCGATAGCTCAGTTGGTAGAGCGGAGGACTGTAGTGGTAAAACAGGCATCCTTTGGTCGTTGGTTCAAATCTGGCTCGAAGGACTTTTGCCAAATGCACATTTTATTGAATACTTGGAAAGTAAAATACTTGGAAAGTAAAATAACAGACAAGTTATAATTATATTATATTTCATCACTGAAAATAGATGCCTTTTGCTTTGAGGCTGTGGCCACGTTATTTTTCTGTCCGACACCAATCTTCGTTGGTTTCCTGTGAGGTATTTTGGATCCCCATCTCTTGCTATGAACTGACAAAACAGCAGAATCCCCTTGACAATCTTGATTTCTCAAGGGAAATGGGAGAACACTATACACCATCCAAGATATTCAAATATTGTCAAGGCCGAACACTGATGAATACTCTGAGGAGATGGCCTGTGAGGCGCCGCCTTTCAACTTTTCCTCCTTTGTATGGTGGTCAGTAACATGCGGGAGACTGCGGAGGGGGTCATTTTTTTAATTGTGAACTGATGTGCTTTTACTCAATTCGGGAACCTCACAAGCCAAATTTGTAGTATTTTGCACGAATTGCAAGAGATGTTTGAATGTCGACGGTTGAAGTGGAAGCTCGTATTGAGCTTGCTAGAGACTGATTTGCCAAGCCTTCGATAGCTCGTCGTTGGTTCAAATCCGGCTCAAAGGACTTTTGCCAAATGCACATTTTATTGAATACTTGGAAAGTAAAATACTTGGAAAGTAAAATAACAGACAATTTATAATTATATTATATTTCATCACTGAAAATAGATGCCTTTTGCTTTGAGGCTGTGGCCACGTTACTTTTCTGTCCAACACGAATCTTCATTGGTTTCCTGTCAGGTGTTTTGGATCCCCATCTCTTGCTATGAACTGGCAAAACAGCAGAATCCCCTTGACAATCTTGATTTCTCAAGGGAAATGAGAGAACACTATACACCATCCAAGATATTAAAATATTGTCAAGGCCCAACACGGCTGAATACTCTGAGGAGATGGCCTGTGAGGCGAAGCCTTTCAACTTTTCCCCCTTAGTATGGTGGTCATTAACATGTGGGAGACTGCGGAGGGGGTCATTTTTTTAATTGGGAACTGATGTGCTTTTACTCAATTCGGGAACCTCACAAGCCAAATTTGTAGTATTTTGCACGAATTGCAAGAGATGTTTACAAGTCGACGGTTGAAGTGGAAGCTCGTATTGAGTTTGCTAGAGAATGATTTGCCAAGCCTTCGATAGCTCAGTTGGTAGAGCAGAGGACTGTAGTGGTAAAACAGGCTTCCTTAGGTCGCTGGTTCAAATCTGGCTCGAAGGACTTTTGCCAAATGCAAATTTTATTGAATACTTGGAAAGTAAAATACTTGGAAAATAAAATAACAGACAATTTATAATTATATTATATTTCATCACTGAAAATAGATGCCTTTTGCTTTGAGGCTGTGGCCACGTTATGTTTCTGTCCAACACCAATCTTCATTGGTTTCCTCTGAGGTGATTCGGATCCCCATCTCTTGCTATGAACTGGCAAAACAGCAGAATCCCCTTGACAATCTTGATTTCTCAAGGGAAATGAGAGAACAGTATACACCATCCAAGATATTAAAATATTGTCAAGGCCCAACACGGCTGAATACTCTGAGGAGATGGCCTGTGAGGCGCCGCCTTTCAACTTTTCCCCCTTAGTATGGTGGTCAGTAACATGCGGGAGACTGCGGAGGGGGTCATTTTTTTAATTGGGAACTGATGTGCTTTTACTCAATTCGGGAACGTCACAAGCCAAATTTGTAGTATTTTGCACGAATTGCAAGAGATGTTTACAAGTCGACGGTTGAAGTGGAAGCTCGTATTGAGTTTGCTAGAAAACGATTTGTCAAGCCTTCGATAGCTCAGTTGGTAGAGCGGAGGACTGTAGTGGTAAAACAGGCATCCTTAGGTCGTTGGTTCAAATCCGGCACGAAGGACTTTTGCCAAATGCACATTTTATTGAATACTTGGAAAGTAAAATACTTGGAAAGTAAAATAACAGACAATTTATAATTATATTATATTTCATCACTGAAAATAGATGCCTTTTGCTTTGAGGCTGTGACCACGTTATTTTTCTGTCCAACACGAATCTTCATTTGTTTACCTGTGAGGTGTTTTGGATCCCCATCTCTTGCTATGAACTGGCAAAACAGCAGAATCCCCTTGACAATCTTGATTTCTCAAGGAAAATGAGAGAACACTATACACCATCCAAGATATTAAAATATTGTCAAGGCCCAACGCGGCTGAATACTCTGAGGAGATGGCCTGTGAGGTGCCGCCTTTCAACTTTTCCCCCTTAGTATGGTGGTCAGTAACATGCGGGAGACTGCGGAGGGGGTCATTTTTTTAATTGTGAACTGATGTGCTTTTACTCAATTCGGGAACCTCACAAGCCAAATTTGTAGTATTTTGCACGAATTGCAAGAGATGTTTGAATGTCGACGGTTGAAGTGGAAGCTCGTATTGAGCTTGCTAGAGACTGATTTGCCAAGCCTTCGATAGCTCATTTGGTAGAGCAGAGGACTGTAGTGGTAAAACAGGCATCCTTAAGTCGCTGGTTCAAATCCGGCTCGAAGGACTTTTGCCAAATGCAAATTTTATTGAATACTTGGAAAGTAAAATACTTGGAAAGTAAAATAACAGACAATTTATAATTATATTATATTTCATCACTGAAAATAGATGCCTTTTGCTTTGAGGCTGTGGCCACGTTATTTTTCTGTCCGACACCAATCTTCGTTGGTTTCCTGTGAGGTGTTTTGGATCCCCATCTCTTGCTATGAACTGACAAAACAGCAGAATCCCCTTGACAACCTTGATTTCTCAAGGGAAATGGGAGAACACCATACACCATCCAAGATATTAAAATATTGTCAAGGCCGAACACTGATGAATACTCTGAGGAGATGGCCTGTGAGGCGCCGCCTTTCAACTTTTCCTCCTTAGTATGGTGGTCAGTAACATGCGGGAGACTGCGGAGGCGGTCATTTTTTTAATTGGGAACTGATGTGCTTTTACTCAATTCGGGAACCTCACAAGCCAAATTTGTAGTATTTTGCACGAATTGCAAGAGATGTTTGCATGTCGACGGTTGAAGTGGAAGCTCGTATTGAGTTTGCTAGAGAACGATTTGTCAAGCCTTCGATAGCTCAGTTGGTAGAGCGGAGGACTGTAGTGGTAAAACAGGCATCCTTAGGTCGTTGGTTCAAATCCGGCTCGAAGGACTTTTGCCAAATGCACATTTTATTGAATACTTGGAAAGTAAAATACTTGGAAAGTAAAATAACAGACAATTTATAATTATATTATATTTCATCACTGAAAATAGATGCCTTTTGCTTTGAGGCTGTGGCCACGTTATTTTTCTGTCCGACACCAATCTTCGTTGGTTTCCTGTGAGGTATTTTGGATCCCCATCTCTTGCTATGAACTGACAAAACAGCAGAATCCCCTTGACAATCTTGATTTCTCAAGGGAAATGGGAGAACACTATACACCATCCAAGATATTAAAATATTGTCAAGGCCGAACACTGATGAATACTCTGAGGAGATGGCCTGTGAGGCGCCGCCTTTCAACTTTTCCTCCTTTGTATGGTGGTCAGTAACATGCGGGAGACTGCGGAGGGGGTCATTTTTTTAATTGTGAACTGATGTGCTTTTACTCAATTCGGGAACCTCACAAGCCAAATTTGTAGTATTTTGCACGAATTGCAAGAGATGTTTGAATGTCGACGGTTGAAGTGGAAGCTCGTATTGAGCTTGCTAGAGACTGATTTGCCAAGCCTTCGATAGCTCAGTTGGTAGAGCGGAGGACTGTAGTGGTAAAACAGGCATCCTTAGGTCAGGACTTTTGCCAAATGCACATTTTATTGAATACTTGGAAAGTAAAATACTTGGAAAGTAAAATAACAGACAATTTATAATTATATTATATTTCATCACTGAAAATAGATGCCTTTTGCTTTGAGGCTGTGACCATGTTATTTTTCTGTCCAACACGAATCTTCATTGGTTTCCTGTGAGGTGTTTTGGATCCCCATCTCTTGCTATGAACTGGCAAAACAGCAGAATCCCCTTGACAATCTTGATTTCTCAAGGGAAATAAGAGAACACTATACACCATCCAAGATATTAAAATATTGTCAAGGCCCAACGCGGCTGAATACTCTGAGGAGATGGCCTGTGAGGTGCCGCCTTTCAACTTTTCCCCCTTAGTATGGTGGTCAGTAACATGCGGGAGACTGCGGAGGGGGTCATTTTTTTAATTGGGAACTGATGTGCTTTTACTCAATTCGGGAACCTCACAAGCCAAATTTGTAGTATTTTGCACGAATTGCAAGAGATGTTTACAAGTCGACGGTTGAAGTTGAAGCTCGTATTGAGTTTGCCAGAGTTGATTTGCCAAGCCTTCGATAGCTCAGTTGGTAGAGCGGAGGACTGTAGTGGTAAAACAGGCATTCTTAGGTCGCTGGTTCAAATCCGGCTCAAAGGACTTTTGCCAAATGCACATTTTATTGAATACTTGGAAAGTAAAATACTTGGAAAGTAAAATAACAGACAATTTATAATTATATTATATTTCATCACTGAAAATAGATGCCTTTTGCTTTGAGGCTGTGGCCACGTTATTTTTCTGTCCAACACGAATCTTCATTGGTTTCCTGTCAGGTGTTTTGGATCCCCATCTCTTGCTATGAACTGGCAAAACAGCAGAATCCCCTTGACAATCTTGATTTCTCAAGGGAAATGAGAGAACACTATACACCATCCAAGATATTAAAATATTGTCAAGGCCCAACTCGGCTGAATACTCTGAGGAGATGGCCTGTGAGGCGCCGCCTTTCAACTTTTCCCCCTTAGTATGGTGGTCATTAACATGTGGGAGACTGCGGAGGGGGTCATTTTTTTAATTGGGAACTGATGTGCTTTTACTCAATTCGGGAACCTCACAAGCCAAATTTGTAGTATTTTGCACGAATTGCAAGAGATGTTTACAAGTCGACGGTTGAAGTGGAAGCTCGTATTGAGTTTGCTAGAGAATGATTTGCCAAGCCTTCGATAGCTCAGTTGGTAGAGCGGAGGACTGTAGTGGTAAAACAGGCATCCTTAGGTCGCTGCTTCAAATCTGGCTCGAAGGACTTTTGCCAAATGCAAATTTTATTGAATACTTGGAAAGTAAAATACTTGGAAAATAAAATAACAGACAATTTATAATTATATTATATTTCATCACTGAAAATAGATGCCTTTTGCTTTGAGGCTGTGGCCACGTTATGTTTCTGTCCAACACCAATCTTCATTGGTTTCCTGTGAGGTGATTCGGATCCCCATCTCTTGCTATGAACTGGCAAAACAGCAGAATCCCCTTGACAATCTTGATTTCTCAAGGGAAATGAGAGAACAGTATACACCATCCAAGATATTAAAATATTGTCAAGGCCCAACACGGCTGAATACTCTGAGGAGATGGCCTGTGAGGCGCCGCCTTTCAACTTTTCCCCCTTAGTATGGTGGTCAGTAACATGCGGGAGACTGCGGAGGGGGTCATTTTTTTAATTGGGAACTGATGTGCTTTTACTCAATTCGGGAACGTCACAAGCCAAATTTGTAGTATTTTGCACGAATTGCAAGAGATGTTTACAAGTCGGCGGTTGAAGTGGAAGCTCGTATTGAGTTTGCTAGAGAACGATTTGTCAAGCCTTCGATAGCTCAGTTGGTAGAGTGGAGGACTGTAGTGGTTAAACAGGCATCTTTAGGTCACTGGTTCAAATCCGGCTCGAAGGACTTTTGCCAAATGCACATTTTATTGAATACTTGGAAAGTAAAATACTTGGAAAGTAAAATAACAGACAATTTATAATTATATTATATTTCATCACTGAAAATAGATGCATTTTGCTTTGAGGCTGTGGCCACCTTATTTTTCTGTCCGACACCAATCTTCGTTGGTTTCCTGTGAGGTATTTTGGATCCCCATCTCTTGCTATGAACTGACAAAACAGCAGAATCCCCTTGACAATCTTGATTTCTCAAGGGAAATGGGAGAACACTATACACCATCCAAGATATTAAAATATTGTCAAGGCCGAACACTGATGAATACTCTGAGGAGATGGCCTGTGAGGCGCCGCCTTTCAACTTTTCCTCCTTAGTATGGTGGTCAGTAACATGCGGGAGACTGCGGAGGGGGTCATTTTTTTAATTGTGAACTGATGTGCTTTTACTCAATTCGGGAACCTCACAAGCCAAATTTGTAGTATTTTGCACGAATTGCAAGAGATGTTTGAATGTCGACGGTTGAAGTGGAAGCTCGTATTGAGCTTGCTAGAGACTGATTTGCCAAGCCTTTGATAGCTCAGTTGGTAGAGCGGAGGACTGTAGTGGTAAAACAGGCATCCTTAGGTCGCTGGTTCAAATCCGGCTCGAAGGACTTTTGCCAAATGCACATTTTATTGAATACTTGGAAAGTAAAATACTTGGAAAGTAAAATAACAGACAATTTATAATTATATTATATTTCATCACTGAAAATAGATGCCTTTTGCTTTGAGGCTGTGACCATGTTATTTTTCTGTCCAACACGAATCTTCGTTGGTTTCCTGTGAGGTGTTTTGGATCCCCATCTCTTGCTATGAACTGGCAAAACAGCAGAATCCCCTTGACAATCTTGATTTCTCAAGGGAAATGAGAGAACACTATACACCATCCAAGATATTAAAATATTGTCAAGGCCCAACGCGGCTGAATACTCTGAGGAGATGGCCTGTGAGGCGCCTCCTTTCAACATTTCCCCCTTAGTATGGTGGTCATTAACATGTGGGAGACTGCGGAGGGGGTCATTTTTTTAATTGGGAACTGATGTGCTTTTACTCAATTCGGGAACCTCACAAGCCAAATTTGTAGTATTTTGCACGAATTGCAAGAGATGTTTACAAGTCGAAGGTTGAAGTGGAAGCTCGTATTGAGTTTGCTAGAGAATGATTTGCCAAGCCTTCGATAGCTCAGTTGGTAGAGCGGAGGACTGTAGTGGTAAAACAGGCATCTTTAGGTAGCTGGTTCAAATCTGGCTCGAAGGACTTTTGCCAAATGCAAATTTTATTGAATACTTGGAAAGTAAAATACTTGGAAAATAAAATAACAGACAATTTATAATTATATTATATTTCATCACTGAAAATAGATGCCTTTTGCTTTGAGGCTGTGGCCACGTTATGTTTCTGTCCAACACCAATCTTCATTGGTTTCCTGTGAGGTGATTCGGATCCCCATCTCTTGCTATGAACTGGCAAAACAGCAGAATCCCCTTGACAATCTTGATTTCTCAAGGGAAATGAGAGAACAGTATACACCATCCAAGATATTAAAATATTGTCAAGGCCCAACACGGCTGAATACTCTGAGGAGATGGCCTGTGAGGCGCCGCCTTTCAACTTTTCCCCCTTAGTATGGTGGTCAGTAACATGCGGGAGACTGCGGAGGGGGTCATTTTTTTAATTGGGAACTGATGTGCTTTTACTCAATTCGGGAACGTCACAAGCCAAATTTGTAGTATTTTGCACGAATTGCAAGAGATGTTTACAAGTCGACGGTTGAAGTGGAAGCTCGTATTGAGTTTGCTAGAGAACAATTTGTCAAGCCTTCGATAGCTCAGTTGGTAGAGAGGAGGACTGTAGTGGTAAAACAGGCATCCTTAGGTCGCTGGTTCAAATCCAGCTCGAAGGACTTTTGCCAAATGCAAATTTTATTGAATACTTGGAAAGTAAAATACTTGGAAAATAAAATAACAGACAATTTATAATTATATTATATTTCATCACTGAAAATAGATGCCTTTTGCTTTGAGGCTGTGGCCACGTTATGTTTCTGTCCAACACCAATCTTCATTGGTTTCCTGTGAGGTGTTTCGGATCCCCATCTCTTGCTATGAACTGGCAAAACAGCAGAATCCCCTTGACAATCTTGATTTCTCAAGGGAAATGAGAGAACAGTATACACCATCCAAGATATTAAAATATTGTCAAGGCCCAACACGGCTGAATACTCTGAGGAGATAGCCAGAAGGCGCGCCTTTCAACTTTTCCCCCTTAGTATGGTGGTCAGTAACATGCGGGAGACTGCGGAGGGGGTCATTTTTTTAATTGGGAACTGAGGTGCTTTTACTCAATTCGGGAACCTCACAAGCCAAATTTGTAGTATTTTGCACGAATTGCAAGAGATGTTTACAAGTCGACGGTTGAAGTGGAAGCTCATATTGAGTTTGCTAGAGAATGATTTGCCAAGCCTTCGATAGCTCGTCGCTGGTTCAAATCCGGCTCAAAGGACTTTTGCCAAATGCACATTTTATTGAATACTTGGAAAGTAAAATACTTGGAAAGTAAAATAACAGACAATTTATAATTATATTATATTTCATCACTGAAAATAGATGCCTTTTGCTTTGAGGCTGTGGCCACGTTATTTTTCTGTCCGACACCAATCTTCGTTGGTTTCCTGTGAGGTATTTTGGATCCCCATCTCTTGCTATGAACTGACAAAACAGCAGAATCCCTTTGACAATCTTGATTTCTCAAGGGAAATGGGAGAACACTATACACCATCCAAGATATTAAAATATTGTCAAGGCCGAACGCTGATGAATACTCTGAGGAGAGGGCCTGTGAGGCGCCGCCTTTCAACTTTTCCTCCTTAGTATGGTGGTCAGTAACATGCGGGAGACTGCGGAGGGGGTCATTTTTTTAATTGTGAACTGATGTGCTTTTACTCAATTCGGGAACCTCACAAGCCAAATTTGTAGTATTTTGCACGAATTGCAAGAGATGTTTGAATGTCGACGGTTGAAGTGGAAGCTCGTATTGAGCTTGCTAGAGACTGATTTGCCAAGCCTTCGATAGCTCAGTTGGTAGAGCGGAGGACTGTAGTGGTAAAACAGGCGTCCTTAGGTCGCTGGTTCAAATCCGTCTCGAAGGACTTTTGCCAAATGCACATTTTATTGAATACTTGGAAAGTAAAATACTTGGAAAGTAAAATAACAGACAATTTATAATTATATTATATTTCATCACTGAAAATAGATGCCTTTTGCTTTGAGGCTTTGACCATGTTATTTTTCTGTCCAACACGAATCTTCATTGGTTTCCTGTGAGGTGTTTTGGATCCCCATCTCTTGCTATGAACTGGCAAAACAGCAGAATCCCCTTGACAATCTTGATTTCTCAAGGGAAATGAGAGAACACTATACACCATCCAAGATATTAAAATATTGTCAAGGCCCAACGCGGCTGAATACTCTGAGGAGATGGCCTGTGAGGTGCCGCCTTTCAACTTTTCCCCCTTAGTATGGTGGTCAGTAACATGCGGGAGACTGCGGAGGGGGTCATTTTTTAAATTGGGAACTGATGTGCTTTTACTCAATTCGGGAACCTCACAAGCCAAATTTGTAGTATTTTGCACGAATTGCAAGAGATGTCTACAAGTCGACGGTTGAAGTGGAAGCTCGTATTGAGTTTGCTAGAGTTGATTTGCCAAGCCTTCGATAGCTCAGTTGGTAGAGCGGAGGACTGTAGTGGTAAAACAGGCATCCTTAGGGCGCTGGTTCAAATCCGGCTCAAAGGACTTTTGCCAAATGCACATTTTATTGAATACTTGGAAAGTAAAATACTTGGAAAGTAAAATAACAGACAATTTATAATTATATTATATTTCATCACTGAAAATAGATGCCTTTTGCTTTGAGGCTGTGGCCACGTTATTTTTCTGTCCAACATGAATCTTCATTGGTTTCCTGTCAGGTGTTTTGGATCCCCATCTCTTGCTATGAACTGGCAAAACAGCAGAATCCCCTTGACAATCTTGATTTCTCAAGGGAAATGAGAGAACACTATACACCATCCAAGATATTAAAATATTGTCAAGGCCCAACACGGCTGAATACTCTGAGGAGATGGCCTGTGAGGCGCCGCCTTTCAACTTTTCCCCCTTAGTATGGTGGTCATTAACATGCGGGAGACTGCGCAGGGGGTCATTTTTTTAATTGGGAACTGATGTGCTTTTACTCAATTCGGGAACCTCACAAGCCAAATTTGTAGTATTTTGCACGAATTGCAAGAGATGTTTATAAGTCGACGGTTGAAGTGGAAGCTCGTATTGAGTTTGCTAGAGAATGATTTGCCAAGCCTTCGAAAGCTCAGTTGGTAGAGCGGAGGACTGTAGTGGTAAAACAGGCATCCTTAGGTCGCTGGTTCAAATCCAGCTCGAAGGACTTTTGCCAAATGCAAATTTTATTGAATACTTGGAAAGTAAAATACTTGGAAAATAAAATAACAGACAATTTATAATTATATTATATTTCATCACTGAAAATAGATGCCTTTTGCTTTGAGGCTGTGGCCACGTTATGTTTCTGTCCAACACCAATCTTCATTGGTTTCCTGTGAGGTGTTTCGGATCCCCATCTCTTGCTATGAACTGGCAAAACAGCAGAATCCCCTTGACAATCTTGATTTCTCAAGGGAAATGAGAGAACAGTATACACCATCCAAGATATTAAAATATTATCAAGGCCCAACACGGCTGAATACTCTGAGGAGATAGCCAGAAGGCGCGCCTTTCAACTTTTCCCCCTTAGTATGGTGGTCAGTAACATGCGGGAGACTGCGGAGGGGGTCATTTTTTTAATTGGGAACTGATGTGCTTTTACTCAATTCGGGAACCTCACAAGCCAAATTTGTAGTATTTTGCACGAATTGCAAGAGATGTTTACAAGTCGACGGTTGAAGTGGAAGCTCGTATTGAGTTTGCTAGAGAATGATTTGCCAAGCCTTCGATAGCTCAGTTGGTAGAGCGGAGGACTGTAGTGGTAAAACAGGCATCCTTAGGTCGCTGGTTCAAATCTGGCTCGAAGGACTTTTGCCAAATGCAAATTTTATTGAATACTTGGAAAGTAAAATACTTGGAAAATAAAATAACAGACAATTTATAATTATATTATATTTCATCACTGAAAATAGATGCCTTTTGCTTTGAGGCTGTGGCCACGTTATGTTTCTGTCCAACACCAATCTTCATTGGTTTCCTCTGAGGTGATTCGGATCCCCATCTCTTGCTATGAACTGGCAAAACAGCAGAATCCCCTTGACAATCTTGATTTCTCAAGGGAAATGAGAGAACAGTATACACCATCCAAGATATTAAAGTCTTGTCAAGGCCCAACACGGCTGAATACTCTGAGGAGATGGCCTGTGAGGCGCCGCCTTTCAACTTTTCCCCCTTAGTATGGTGGTCAGTAACATGCGGGAGACTGCGGAGGGGGTCATTTTTTTAATTGGGAACTGATGTGCTTTTACTCAATTCGGGAACGTCACAAGCCAAATTTGTAGTATTTTGCACGAATTGCAAGAGATGTTTACAAGTCGGCGGTTGAAGTGGAAGCTCGTATTGAGTTTGCTAGAGAACGATTTGTCAAGCCTTCGATAGCTCAGTTGGTAGAGTGGAGGACTGTAGTGGTTAAACAGGCATCCTTAGGTCGCTGGTTCAAATCCGGCTCGAAGGACTTTTGCCAAATGCACATTTTATTGAATACTTGGAAAGTAAAATACTTGGAAAGTAAAATAACAGACAATTTATAATTATATTATATTTCATCACTGAAAATAGATGCATTTTGCTTTGAGGCTGTGGCCACCTTATTTTTCTGTCCGACACCAATCTTCGTTGGTTTCCTGTGAGGTATTTTGGATCCCCATCTCTTGCTATGAACTGACAAAACAGCAGAATCCCCTTGACAATCTTGATTTCTCAAGGGAAATGGGAGAACACTATACACCATCCAAGATATTAAAATATTGTCAAGGCCGAACACTGATGAATACTCTGAGGAGATGGCCTGTGAGGCGCCGCCTTTCAACTTTTCCTCCTTAGTATGGTGGTCAGTAACATGCGGGAGACTGCGGAGGGGGTCATTTTTTTAATTGTGAACTGATGTGCTTTTACTCAATTCGGGAACCTCACAAGCCAAATTTGTAGTATTTTGCACGAATTGCAAGAGATGTTTGAATGTCGACGGTTGAAGTGGAAGCTCGTATTGAGCTTGCTAGAGACTGATCTGCCAAGCCTTTGATAGCTCAGTTGGTAGCGCTGAGGACTGTAGTGGTAAAACAGGCATCCTTAGGTCGCTGGTTCAAATCCGGCTCGAAGGACTTTTGCCAAATGCACATTTTATTGAATACTTGGAAAGTAAAATACTTGGAAAGTAAAATAACAGACAATTTATAATTATATTATATTTCATCACTGAAAATAGATGCCTTTTGCTTTGAGGCTGTGACCATGTTATTTTTCTGTCCAACACGAATCTTCATTGGTTTCCTGTGAGGTGTTTTGGATCCCCATCTCTTGCTATGAACTGGCAAAACAGCAGAATCCCCTTGACAATCTTGATTTCTCAAGGGAAATGAGAGAACACTATACACCATCCAAGATATTAAAATATTGTCAAGGCCCAACGCGGCTGAATACTCTGAGGAGATGGCCTGTGAGGCGCCTCCTTTCAACATTTCCCCCTTAGTATGGTGGTCATTAACATGTGGGAGACTGCGGAGGGGGTCATTTTTTTAATTGGGAACTGATGTGCTTTTACTCATTTCGGGAACCTCACAAGCCAAATTTGTAGTATTTTGCACGAATTGCAAGAGATGTTTACAAGTCGAAGGTTGAAGTGGAAGCTCGTATTGAGTTTGCTAGAGAATGATTTGCCAAGCCTTCGATAGCTCAGTTGGTAGAGCGGAGGACTGTAGTGGTAAAACAGGCATCCTTAGGTAGCTGGTTCAAATCTGGCTCGAAGGACTTTTGCCAAATGCAAATTTTATTGAATACTTGGAAAGTAAAATACTTGGAAAATAAAATAACAGACAATTTATAATTATATTATATTTCATCACTGAAAATAGATGCCTTTTGCTTTGAGGCTGTGGCCACGTTATGTTTCTGTCCAACACCAATCTTCATTGGTTTCCTGTGAGGTGATTCGGATCCCCATCTCTTGCTATGAACTGGCAAAACAGCAGAATCCCCTTGACAATCTTGATTTCTCAAGGGAAATGAGAGAACAGTATACACCATCCAAGATATTAAAATATTGTCAAGGCCCAACACGGCTGAATACTCTGAGGAGATGGCCTGTGAGGCGCCGCCTTTCAACTTTTCCCCCTTAGTATGGTGGTCAGTAACATGCGGGAGACTGCGGAGGGGGTCATTTTTTTAATTGGGAACTGATGTGCTTTTACTCAATTCGGGAACGTCACAAGCCAAATTTGTAGTATTTTGCACGAATTGCAAGAGATGTTTACAAGTCGACGGTTGAAGTGGAAGCTCGTATTGAGTTTGCTAGAGAACAATTTGTCAAGCCTTCGATAGCTCAGTTGGTAGAGCGGAGGACTGTAGTGGTAAAACAGGCATCCTTAGGTCGCTGGTTCAAATCCAGCTCGAAGGACTTTTGCCAAATGCAAATTTTATTGAATACTTGGAAAGTAAAATACTTGGAAAATAAAATAACAGACAATTTATAATTATATTATATTTCATCACTGAAAATAGATGCCTTTTGCTTTGAGGCTGTGGCCACGTTATGTTTCTGTCCAACACCAATCTTCATTGGTTTCCTGTGAGGTGTTTCGGATCCCCATCTCTTGCTATGAACTGGCAAAACAGCAGAATCCCCTTGACAATCTTGATTTCTCAAGGGAAATGAGAGAACAGTATACACCATCCAAGATATTAAAATATTGTCAAGGCCCAACACGGCTGAATACTCTGAGGAGATAGCCAGAAGGCGCGCCTTTCAACTTTTCCCCCTTAGTATGGTGGTCAGTAACATGCGGGAGACTGCGGAGGGGGTCATTTTTTTAATTGGGAACTGATGTGCTTTTACTCAATTCGGGAACCTCACAAGCCAAATTTGTAGTATTTTGCACGAATTGCAAGAGATGTTTACAAGTCGACGGTTGAAGTGGAAGCTCGTATTGAGTTTGCTAGAGAATGATTTGCCAAGCCTTCGATAGCTCGTCGCTGGTTCAAATCCGGCTCAAAGGACTTTTGCCAAATGCACATTTTATTGAATACTTGGAAAGTAAAATACTTGGAAAGTAAAATAACAGACAATTTATAATTATATTATATTTCATCACTGAAAATAGATGCCTTTTGCTTTGAGGCTGTGGCCACGTTACTTTTCTGTCCAACACGAATCTTCATTGGTTTCCTGTCAGGTGTTTTGGATCCCCATCTCTTGCTATGAACTGGCAAAACAGCAGAATCCCCTTGACAATCTTGATTTCTCAAGGGAAATGAGAGAACAGTATACACCATCCAAGATATTAAAATATTGTCAAGGCCCAACACGGCTGAATACTCTGAGGAGATGGCCTGTGAGGCGCCGCCTTTCAACTTTTCCCCCTTAGTATGGTGGTCAGTAACATGCGGGAGACTGCGGAGGGGGTCATTTTTTTAATTGGGAACTGATGTGCTTTTACTCAATTCGGGAACGTCACAAGCCAAATTTGTAGTATTTTGCACGAATTGCAAGAGATGTTTACAAGTCGACGGTTGAAGTGGAAGCTCGTATTGAGTTTGCTAGAGAACGATTTGTCAAGCCTTCGATAGCTCAGTTGGTAGAGCGGAGGACTGTAGTGGTAAAACAGGCATCCTTAGGTCGTTGGTTCAAATCCGGCTCGAAGGACTTTTGCCAAATGCACATTTTATTGAATACTTGGAAAGTAAAATACTTGGAAAGTAAAATAACAGACAATTTATAATTATATTATATTTCATCACTGAAAATAGATGCCTTTTGCTTTGAGGCTGTGGCCACGTTATTTTTCTGTCCGACACCAATCTTAGTTGGTTTACTGTGAGGTATTTTGGATCCCCATCTCTTGCTATGAACTGACAAAACAGCAGAATCCCCTTGACAATCTTGATTTCTCAAGGGAAATGGGAGAACACTATACACCATCCAAGATATTAAAATATTGTCAAGGCCGAACACTGATGAATACTCTGAGGAGATGGCCTGTGAGGCGCCGCCTTTCAACTTTTCCTCCTTTGTATGGTGGTCAGTAACATGCGGGAGACTGCGGAGGGGGTCATTTTTTTAATTGTGAACTGATGTGCTTTTACTCAATTCGGGAACCTCACAAGCCAAATTTGTAGTATTTTGCACGAATTGAAAGAGATGTTTGAATGTCGACGGTTGAAGTGGAAGCTCGTATTGAGCTTGCTAGAGACTGATTTGCCAAGCCTTCGATAGATCAGTTGGTAGAGCGGAGGACTGTAGTGGTAAAACAGGCATCCTTAGGTCAGGACTTTTGCCAAATGCACATTTTATTGAATACTTGGAAAGTAAAATACTTGGAAAATAAAATAACAGACAATTTATAATTATATTATATTTCATCACTGAAAATAGATGCCTTTTGCTTTGAGGCTGTGGCCACGTTATGTTTCTGTCCAACACCAATCTTCATTGGTTTCCTGTGAGGTGATTCGGATCCCCATCTCTTGCTATGAACTGGCAAAACAGCAGAATCCCCTTGACAATCTTGATTTCTCAAGGGAAATGAGAGAACAGTATACACCATCCAAGATATTAAAATATTGTCAAGGCCCAACACGGCTGAATACTCTGAGGAGATGGCCTGTGAGGCGCCGCCTTTCAACTTTTCCCCCTTAGTATGGTGGTCAGTAACATGCGGGAGACTGCGGAGGGGGTCATTTTTTTAATTGGGAACTGATGTGCTTTTACTCAATTCGGGAACGTCACAAGCCAAATTTGTAGTATTTTGCACGAATTGCAAGAGATGTTTACAAGTCGACGGTTGAAGTGGAAGCTCGTATTGAGTTTGCTAGAGAACAATTTGTCAAGCCTTCGATAGCTCATTTGGTAGAGCGGAGGACTGTAGTGGTAAAACAGGCATCCTTAGGTCGCTGGTTCAAATCCAGCTCGAAGGACTTTTGCCAAATGCAAATTTTATTGAATACTTGGAAAGTAAAATACTTGGAAAATAAAATAAGAGACAATTTATAATTATATTATATTTCATCACTGAAAATAGATGCCTTTTGCTTTGAGGCTGTGGCCACGTTATGTTTCTGTCCAACACCAATCTTCATTGGTTTCCTGTGAGGTGTTTCGGATCCCCATCTCTTGCTATGAACTGGCAAAACAGCAGAATCCCCTTGACAATCTTGATTTCTCAAGGGAAATGAGAGAACAGTATACACCATCCAAGATATTAAAATATTGTCAAGGCCCAACACGGCTGAATACTCTGAGGAGATAGCCAGAAGGCGCGCCTTTCAACTTTTCCCCCTTAGTATGGTGGTCAGTAACATGCGGGAGACTGCGGAGGGGGTCATTTTTTTAATTGGGAACTGATGTGCTTTTACTCAATTCGGGAACCTCACAAGCCAAATTTGTAGTATTTTGCACGAATTGCAAGAGATGTTTACAAGTCGACGGTTGAAGTGGAAGCTCGTATTGAGTTTGCTAGAGAATGATTTGCCAAGCCTTCGATAGCTCGTCGCTGGTTCAAATCCGGCTCAAAGGACTTTTGCCAAATGCACATTTTATTGAATACTTGGAAAGTAAAATACTTGGAAAGTAAAATAACAGACAATTTATAATTATATTATATTTCATCACTGAAAATAGATGCCTTTTGCTTTGAGGCTGTGGCCACGTTATGTTTCTGTCCAACACCAATCTTCATTGGTTTCCTGTGAGGTGTTTCGGATCCCCATCTCTTGCTATGAACTGGCAAAACAGCAGAATCCCCTTGACAATCTTGATTTCTCAAGGGAAATGAGAGAACAGTATACACCATCCAAGATATTAAAATATTGTCAAGGCCCAACACGGCTGAATACTCTGAGGAGATAGCCAGAAGGCGCGCCTTTCAACTTTTCCCCCTTAGTATGGTGGTCAGTAACATGCGGGAGACTGCGGAGGGGGTCATTTTTTTAATTGGGAACTGATGTGCTTTTACTCAATTCGGGAACCTCACAAGCCAAATTTGTAGTATTTTGCACGAATTGCAAGAGATGTTTACAAGTCGACGGTTGAAGTGGAAGCTCGTATTGAGTTTGCTAGAGAATGATTTGCCAAGCCTTCGATAGCTCGTCGCTGGTTCAAATCCGGCTCAAAGGACTTTTGCCAAATGCACATTTTATTGAATACTTGGAAAGTAAAATACTTGGAAAGTAAAATAACAGACAATTTATAATTATATTATATTTCATCACTGAAAATAGATGCCTTTTGCTTTGAGGCTGTGGCCACGTTACTTTTCTGTCCAACACGAATCTTCATTGGTTTCCTGTCAGGTGTTTTGGATCCCCATCTCTTGCTATGAACTGGCAAAACAGCAGAATCCCCTTGACAATCTTGATTTCTCAAGGGAAATGAGAGAACAGTATACACCATCCAAGATATTAAAATATTGTCAAGGCCCAACACGGCTGAATACTCTGAGGAGATGGCCTGTGAGGCGCCGCCTTTCAACTTTTCCCCCTTAGTATGGTGGTCAGTAACATGCGGGAGACTGCGGAGGGGGTCATTTTTTTAATTGGGAACTGATGTGCTTTTACTCAATTCGGGAACGTCACAAGCCAAATTTGTAGTATTTTGCACGAATTGCAAGAGATGTTTACAAGTCGACGGTT
This sequence comes from Ambystoma mexicanum, assembly GCF_040938575.1. Taxonomy (NCBI): domain Eukaryota; kingdom Metazoa; phylum Chordata; class Amphibia; order Caudata; family Ambystomatidae; genus Ambystoma; species Ambystoma mexicanum. The sequence continues at coordinate 1,027,870,373 of NC_090921.1, read as the reverse complement.
GAAGTGGAAGCTCGTATTGAGTTTGCTAGAGAACGATTTGTCAAGCCTTCGATAGCTCAGTTGGTAGAGCGGAGGACTGAAGTGGTAAAACAGGCATCCTTAGGTTGCTGGTTCAAATCCAGCTCGAAGGACTTTTGCCAAATGCAAATTTTATTAAATACTTGGAAAGTAAAATACTTGGAAAATAAAATAACAGACAATTTATAATTATATTATATTTCATCACTGAAAATAGATGCCTTTTGCTTTGAGGCTGTCGCCACGTTATGTTTCTGTCCAACACCAATCTTCATTGGTTTCCTGTGAGGTGTTTTGGATCCCGATCTCTTGCTATGAACTGGCAAAACAGCAGAATCCCCTTGACAATCTTGATTTCTCAAGGGAAATGAGAGAACAGTATACACCATCCAAGATATTAAAATATTGTCAAGGCCCAACACGGCTGAATACTCTGAGGAGATGGCCTGTGAGGCGCCGCCTTTCAACTTTTCCTCCTTAGTATGGTGGTCAGTAACATGCGGGAGACTGCGGAGGGGGTCATTTTTTTAATTGGGAACTGATGTGCTTTTACTCAATTCGGGAACCTCACAAGCCAAATTTGTAGTATTTTGCACGAATTGCAAGAGATGTTTACAAGTCGACGGTTGAAGTGGAAGCTCGTATTGAGTTTACTAGAGAATGATTTGCCAAGCCTTCGATAGCTCAGTTGGTAGAGCGGAGGACTGTAGTGGTAAAACAGGCATCCTTAGGTCGCTGGTTCAAATCCGGCTCGAAAGACTTTTGCCAAATGCACATTTTATTGAATACTTGGAAAGTAAAATACTTGGAAAGTAAAATAACAGACAATTTATAATTATATTATATTTCATCACTGAAAATAGATGCCTTTTGCTTTGAGGCTGTGGCCACGTTATGTTTCTGTCCAACACAAATCTTCATTGGTTTCCTGTGAGGTGTTTTGGATCCCCATCTCTTGCTATGAACTGGCAAAACAGCAGAATCCCCTTGACAATCTTGATTTCTCAAGGGAAATGAGAGAACACTATACACCATCCAAGATATTAAAATATTGTCAAGGCCCAACGCGGCTGAATACTCTGAGGAGATGGCCTGTGAGGTGCCGCCTTTCAACTTTTCCCCCTTAGTATGGTGGTCATTAACATGCGGGAGACTGCGCAGGGGGTCATTTTTTTAATTGGGAACTGATGTGCTTTTACTCAATTCGGGAACCTCACAAGCCAAATTTGAAGTATTTTGCACGAATTGCAAGAGATGTTTATAAGTCGACGGTTGAAGTGGAAGCTCGTATTGAGTTTGCTAGAGAATGATTTGCCAAGCCTTCGAAAGCTCAGTTGGTAGAGCGGAGGACTGTAGTGGTAAAACAGGCATCCTTAGGTCGCTGGTTCAAATCCAGCTCGAAGGACTTTTGCCGAATGCAAATTTTATTGAATACTTGGAAAGTAAAATACTTGGAAAATAAAATAACAGACAATTTATAATTATATTATATTTCATCACTGAAAATAGATGCCTTTTGCTTTGAGGCTGTGGCCACGTTATGTTTCTGTCCAACACCAATCTTCATTGGTTTCCTGTGAGGTGTTTCGGATCCCCATCTCTTGCTATGAACTGGCAAAACAGCAGAATCCCCTTGACAATCTTGATTTCTCAAGGGAAATGAGAGAACAGTATACACCATCCAAGATATTAAAATATTGTCAAGGCCCAACACGGCTGAATACTCTGAGGAGATAGCCAGAAGGCGCGCCTTTCAACTTTTCCCCCTTAGTATGGTGGTCAGTAACATGCGGGAGACTGCGTAGGGGGTCATTTTTTTAATTGGGAACTGATGTGCTTTTACTCAATTCGGGAACCTCACAAGCCAAATTTGTAGTATTTTGCACGAATTGCAAGAGATGTTTACAAGTCGACGGTTGAAGTGGAAGCTCGTATTGAGTTTGCTAGAGAATGATTTGCCAAGCCTTCGATAGCTCGTCGCTGGTTCAAATCCGGCTCAAAGGACTTTTGCCAAATGCACATTTTATTGAATACTTGGAAAGTAAAATACTTGGAAAGTAAAATAACAGACAATTTATAATTATATTATATTTCATCACTGAAAATAGATGCCTTTTGCTTTGAGGCTGTGGCCACGTTACTTTTCTGTCCAACACGAATCTTCATTGGTTTCCTGTCAGGTGTTTTGGATCCCCATCTCTTGCTATGAACTGGCAAAACAGCAGAATCCCCTTGACAATCTTGATTTCTCAAGGGAAATGAGAGAACACTATACACCATCCAAGATATTAAAATATTGTCAAGGCCCAACACGGCTGAATACTCTGAGGAGATGGCCTGTGAGGCGAAGCCTTTCAACCTTTCCCCCTTAGTATGGTGGTCATTAACATGTGGGAGACTGCGGAGGGGGTCATTTTTTTAATTGGGAACTGATGTGCTTTTACTCAATTCGGGAACCTCACAAGCCAAATTTGTAGTATTTTGCACGAATTGCAAGAGATGTTTACAAGTCGACGGTTGAAGTGGAAGCTCGTATTGAGTTTGCTAGAGAATGATTTGCCAAGCCTTCGATAGCTCAGTTGGTAGAGCAGAGGACTGTAGTGGTAAAACAGGCATCCTTAGGTCGCTGGTTCAAATCTGGCTCGAAGGACTTTTGCCAAATGCAAATTTTATTGAATACTTGGAAAGTAAAATACTTGGAAAATAAAATAACAGACAATTTATAATTATATTATATTTCATCACTGAAAATAGATGCCTTTTGCTTTGAGGCTGTGGCCACGTTATGTTTCTGTCCAACACCAATCTTCATTGGTTTCCTCTGAGGTGATTCGGATCCCCATCTCTTGCTATGAACTGGCAAAACAGCAGAATCCCCTTGACAATCTTGATTTCTCAAGGGAAATGAGAGAACAGTATACACCATCCAAGATATTAAAATATTGTCAAGGCCCAACACGGCTGAATACTCTGAGGAGAGCCTGTGAGGCGCCGCCTTTCAACTTTTCCCCCTTAGTATGGTGGTCAGTAACATGCGGGAGACTGCGGAGGGGGTCATTTTTTTAATTGGGAACTGATGTGCTTTTACTCAATTCGGGAACGTCACAAGCCAAATTTGTAGTATTTTGCACGAATTGCAAGAGATGTTTACAAGTCGACGGTTGAAGTGGAAGCTCGTATTGAGTTTGCTAGAGAACGATTTGTCAAGCCTTCTATAGCTCAGTTGGTAGAGCGGAGGACTGTAGTGGTAAAACAGGCATCCTTAGGTCGTTGGTTCAAATCCGGCTCGAAGGACTTTTGCCAAATGCACATTTTATTGAATACTTGGAAAGTAAAATACTTGGAAAGTAAAATAAGAGACAATTTATAATTATATTATATTTCATCACTGAAAATAGATGCCTTTTGCTTTGAGGCTGTGGCCACGTTATTTTTCTGTCCAACACGAATCTTCATTGGTTTCCTGTCAGGTGTTTTGGATCCCCATCTCTTGCTATGAACTGGCAAAACAGCAGAATCCCCTTGACAATCTTGATTTCTCAAGGGAAATGAGAGAACACTATACACCATCCAAGATATTAAAATATTGTCAAGGCCCAACACGGCTGAATACTCTGAGGAGATGGCCTGTGAGGCGCCGCCTTTCAACTTTTCCCCCTTAGTATGGTGGTCATTAACATGTGGGAGACTGCGGAGGGGGTCATTTTTTTAATTGGGAACTGATGTGCTTTTACTCAATTCGGGAACCTCACAAGCCAAATTTGTAGTATTTTGCACGAATTGCAAGAGATGTTTACAAGTCGACGGTTGAAGTGGAAGCTCGTATTGAGTTTGCTAGAGAATGATTTGCCAAGCCTTCGATAGCTCAGTTGGTAGAGCGGAGGACTGTAGTGGTAAAACAGGCATCCTTAGGTCGCTGCTTCAAATCTGGCTCGAAGGACTTTTGCCAAATGCAAATTTTATTGAATACTTGGAAAGTAAAATACTTGGAAAATAAAATAACAGACAATTTATAATTATATTATATTTCATCACTGAAAATAGATGCCTTTTGCTTTGAGGCTGTGGCCACGTTATGTTTCTGTCCAACACCAATCTTCATTGGTTTCCTGTGAGGTGATTCGGATCCCCATCTCTTGCTATGAACTGGCAAAACAGCAGAATCCCCTTGACAATCTTGATTTCTCAAGGGAAATGAGAGAACAGTATACACCATCCAAGATATTAAAATATTGTCAAGGCCCAACACGGCTGAATACTCTGAGGAGATGGCCTGTGAGGCGCCGCCTTTCAACTTTTCCCCCTTAGTATGGTGGTCAGTAACATGCGGGAGACTGCGGAGGGGGTCATTTTTTTAATTGGGAACTGATGTGCTTTTACTCAATTCGGGAACGTCACAAGCCAAATTTGTAGTATTTTGCACGAATTGCAAGAGATGTTTACAAGTCGGCGGTTGAAGTGGAAGCTCGTATTGAGTTTGCTAGAGAACGATTTGTCAAGCCTTCGATAGCTCAGTTGGTAGAGTGGAGGACTGTAGTGGTTAAACAGGCATCTTTAGGTCACTGGTTCAAATCCGGCTCGAAGGACTTTTGCCAAATGCACATTTTATTGAATACTTGGAAAGTAAAATACTTGGAAAGTAAAATAACAGACAATTTATAATTATATTATATTTCATCACTGAAAATAGATGCCTTTTGCTTTGAGGCTGTGACCATGTTATTTTTCTGTCCAACACGAATCTTCATTGGTTTCCTGTGAGGTGTTTTGGATCCCCATCTCTTGCTATGAACTGGCAAAACAGCAGAATCCCCTTGACAATCTTGATTTCTCAAGGGAAATGAGAGAACACTATACACCATCCAAGATATTAAAATATTGTCAAGGCCCAACGCGGCTGAATACTCTGAGGAGATGGCCTGTGAGGCGCCTCCTTTCAACATTTCCCCCTTAGTATGGTGGTCATTAACATGTGGGAGACTGCGGAGGGGGTCATTTTTTTAATTGGGAACTGATGTGCTTTTACTCATTTCGGGAACCTCACAAGCCAAATTTGTAGTATTTTGCACGAATTGCAAGAGATGTTTACAAGTCGAAGGTTGAAGTGGAAGCTCGTATTGAGTTTGCTAGAGAATGATTTGCCAAGCCTTCGATAGCTCAGTTGGTAGAGCGGAGGACTGTAGTGGTAAAACAGGCATCCTTAGGTAGCTGGTTCAAATCTGGCTCGAAGGACTTTTGCCAAATGCAAATTTTATTGAATACTTGGAAAGTAAAATACTTGGAAAATAAAATAACAGACAATTTATAATTATATTATATTTCATCACTGAAAATAGATGCCTTTTGCTTTGAGGCTGTGGCCACGTTATGTTTCTGTCCAACACCAATCTTCATTGGTTTCCTGTGAGGTGATTCGGATCCCCATCTCTTGCTATGAACTGGCAAAACAGCAGAATCCCCTTGACAATCTTGATTTCTCAAGGGAAATGAGAGAACAGTATACACCATCCAAGATATTAAAATATTGTCAAGGCCCAACACGGCTGAATACTCTGAGGAGATGGCCTGTGAGGCGCCGCCTTTCAACTTTTCCCCCTTAGTATGGTGGTCAGTAACATGCGGGAGACTGCGTAGGGGGTCATTTTTTTAATTGGGAACTGATGTGCTTTTACTCAATTCGGGAACGTCACAAGCCAAATTTGTAGTATTTTGCACGAATTGCAAGAGATGTTTACAAGTCGACGGTTGAAGTGGAAGCTCGTATTGAGTTTGCTAGAGAACAATTTGTCAAGCCTTCGATAGCTCAGTTGGTAGAGCGGAGGACTGTAGTGGTAAAACAGGCATCCTTAGGTCGCTGGTTCAAATCCAGCTCGAAGGACTTTTGCCAAATGCAAATTTTATTGAATACTTGGAAAGTAAAATACTTGGAAAATAAAATAACAGACAATTTATAATTATATTATATTTCATCACTGAAAATAGATGCCTTTTGCTTTGAGGCTGTGGCCACGTTATGTTTCTGTCCAACACCAATCTTCATTGGTTTCCTGTGAGGTGTTTCGGATCCCCATCTCTTGCTATGAACTGGCAAAACAGCAGAATCCCCTTGACAATCTTGATTTCTCAAGGGAAATGAGAGAACAGTATACACCATCCAAGATATTAAAATATTGTCAAGGCCCAACACGGCTGAATACTCTGAGGAGATAGCCAGAAGGCGCGCCTTTCAACTTTTCCCCCTTAGTATGGTGGTCAGTAACATGCGGGAGACTGCGGAGGGGGTCATTTTTTTAATTGGGAACTGATGTGCTTTTACTCAATTCGGGAACCTCACAAGCCAAATTTGTAGTATTTTGCACGAATTGCAAGAGATGTTTACAAGTCGACGGTTGAAGTGGAAGCTCGTATTGAGTTTGCTAGAGAATGATTTGCCAAGCCTTCGATAGCTCGTCGCTGGTTCAAATCCGGCTCAAAGGACTTTTGCCAAATGCACATTTTATTGAATACTTGGAAAGTAAAATACTTGGAAAGTAAAATAACAGACAATTTATAATTATATTATATTTCATCACTGAAAATAGATGCCTTTTGCTTTGAGGCTGTGGCCACGTTACTTTTCTGTCCAACACGAATCTTCATTGGTTTCCTGTCAGGTGTTTTGGATCCCCATCTCTTGCTATGAACTGGCAAAACAGCAGAATCCCCTTGACAATCTTGATTTCTCAAGGGAAATGAGAGAACAGTATACACCATCCAAGATATTAAAATATTGTCAAGGCCCAACACGGCTGAATACTCTGAGGAGATGGCCTGTGAGGCGCCGCCTTTCAACTTTTCCCCCTTAGTATGGTGGTCAGTAACATGCGGGAGACTGCGGAGGGGGTCATTTTTTTAATTGGGAACTGATGTGCTTTTACTCAATTCGGGAACGTCACAAGCCAAATTTGTAGTATTTTGCACGAATTGCAAGAGATGTTTACAAGTCGACGGTTGAAGTGGAAGCTCGTATTGAGTTTGCTAGAGAACGATTTGTCAAGCCTTCGATAGCTCAGTTGGTAGAGCGGAGGACTGTAGTGGTAAAACAGGCATCCTTAGGTCGTTGGTTCAAATCCGGCTCGAAGGACTTTTGCCAAATGCACATTTTATTGAATACTTGGAAAGTAAAATACTTGGAAAGTAAAATAACAGACAATTTATAATTATATTATATTTCATCACTGAAAATAGATGCCTTTTGCTTTGAGGCTGTGGCCACGTTATTTTTCTGTCCGACACCAATCTTAGTTGGTTTACTGTGAGGTATTTTGGATCCCCATCTCTTGCTATGAACTGACAAAACAGCAGAATCCCCTTGACAATCTTGATTTCTCAAGGGAAATGGGAGAACACTATACACCATCCAAGATATTAAAATATTGTCAAGGCCGAACACTGATGAATACTCTGAGGAGATGGCCTGTGAGGCGCCGCCTTTCAACTTTTCCTCCTTTGTATGGTGGTCAGTAACATGCGGGAGACTGCGGAGGGGGTCATTTTTTTAATTGTGAACTGATGTGCTTTTACTCAATTCGGGAACCTCACAAGCCAAATTTGTAGTATTTTGCACGAATTGAAAGAGATGTTTGAATGTCGACGGTTGAAGTGGAAGCTCGTATTGAGCTTGCTAGAGACTGATTTGCCAAGCCTTCGATAGATCAGTTGGTAGAGCGGAGGACTGTAGTGGTAAAACAGGCATCCTTAGGTCAGGACTTTTGCCAAATGCACATTTTATTGAATACTTGGAAAGTAAAATACTTGGAAAATAAAATAACAGACAATTTATAATTATATTATATTTCATCACTGAAAATAGATGCCTTTTGCTTTGAGGCTGTGGCCACGTTATGTTTCTGTCCAACACCAATCTTCATTGGTTTCCTGTGAGGTGATTCGGATCCCCATCTCTTGCTATGAACTGGCAAAACAGCAGAATCCCCTTGACAATCTTGATTTCTCAAGGGAAATGAGAGAACAGTATACACCATCCAAGATATTAAAATATTGTCAAGGCCCAACACGGCTGAATACTCTGAGGAGATGGCCTGTGAGGCGCCGCCTTTCAACTTTTCCCCCTTAGTATGGTGGTCAGTAACATGCGGGAGACTGCGGAGGGGGTCATTTTTTTAATTGGGAACTGATGTGCTTTTACTCAATTCGGGAACGTCACAAGCCAAATTTGTAGTATTTTGCACGAATTGCAAGAGATGTTTACAAGTCGACGGTTGAAGTGGAAGCTCGTATTGAGTTTGCTAGAGAACAATTTGTCAAGCCTTCGATAGCTCAGTTGGTAGAGCGGAGGACTGTAGTGGTAAAACAGGCATCCTTAGGTCGCTGGTTCAAATCCAGCTCGAAGGACTTTTGCCAAATGCAAATTTTATTGAATACTTGGAAAGTAAAATACTTGGAAAATAAAATAAGAGACAATTTATAATTATATTATATTTCATCACTGAAAATAGATGCCTTTTGCTTTGAGGCTGTGGCCACGTTATGTTTCTGTCCAACACCAATCTTCATTGGTTTCCTGTGAGGTGTTTCGGATCCCCATCTCTTGCTATGAACTGGCAAAACAGCAGAATTCCATTGACAATCTTGATTTCTCAAGGGAAATGAGAGAACAGTATACACCATCCAAGATATTAAAATATTGTCAAGGCCCAACACGGCTGAATACTCTGAGGAGATAGCCAGAAGGCGCGCCTTTCAACTTTTCCCCCTTAGTATGGTGGTCAGTAACATGCGGGAGACTGCGGAGGGGGTCATTTTTTTAATTGGGAACTGATGTGCTTTTACTCAATTCGGGAACCTCACAAGCCAAATTTGTAGTATTTTGCACGAATTGCAAGAGATGTTTACAAGTCGACGGTTGAAGTGGAAGCTCGTATTGAGTTTGCTAGAGAATGATTTGCCAAGCCTTCGATAGCTCGTCGCTGGTTCAAATCCGGCTCAAAGGACTTTTGCCAAATGCACATTTTATTGAATACTTGGAAAGTAAAATACTTGGAAAGTAAAATAACAGACAATTTATAATTATATTATATTTCATCACTGAAAATAGATGCCTTTTGCTTTGAGGCTGTGGCCACGTTATGTTTCTGTCCAACACCAATCTTCATTGGTTTCCTGTGAGGTGTTTCGGATCCCCATCTCTTGCTATGAACTGGCAAAACAGCAGAATCCCCTTGACAATCTTGATTTCTCAAGGGAAATGAGAGAACAGTATACACCATCCAAGATATTAAAATATTGTCAAGGCCCAACACGGCTGAATACTCTGAGGAGATAGCCAGAAGGCGCGCCTTTCAACTTTTCCCCCTTAGTATGGTGGTCAGTAACATGCGGGAGACTGCGGAGGGGGTCATTTTTTTAATTGGGAACTGATGTGCTTTTACTCAATTCGGGAACCTCACAAGCCAAATTTGTAGTATTTTGCACGAATTGCAAGAGATGTTTACAAGTCGACGGTTGAAGTGGAAGCTCGTATTGAGTTTGCTAGAGAATGATTTGCCAAGCCTTCGATAGCTCGTCGCTGGTTCAAATCCGGCTCAAAGGACTTTTGCCAAATGCACATTTTATTGAATACTTGGAAAGTAAAATACTTGGAAAGTAAAATAACAGACAATTTATAATTATATTATATTTCATCACTGAAAATAGATGCCTTTTGCTTTGAGGCTGTGGCCACGTTACTTTTCTGTCCAACACGAATCTTCATTGGTTTCCTGTCAGGTGTTTTGGATCCCCATCTCTTGCTATGAACTGGCAAAACAGCAGAATCCCCTTGACAATCTTGATTTCTCAAGGGAAATGAGAGAACAGTATACACCATCCAAGATATTAAAATATTGTCAAGGCCCAACACGGCTGAATACTCTGAGGAGATGGCCTGTGAGGCGCCGCCTTTCAACTTTTCCCCCTTAGTATGGTGGTCAGTAACATGCGGGAGACTGCGGAGGGGGTCATTTTTTTAATTGGGAACTGATGTGCTTTTACTCAATTCGGGAACGTCACAAGCCAAATTTGTAGTATTTTGCACGAATTGCAAGAGATGTTTACAAGTCGACGGTTGAAGTGGAAGCTCGTATTGAGTTTGCTAGAGAACGATTTGTCAAGCCTTCGATAGCTCAGTTGGTAGAGCGGAGGACTGAAGTGGTAAAACAGGCATCCTTAGGTTGCTGGTTCAAATCCAGCTCGAAGGACTTTTGCCAAATGCAAATTTTATTAAATACTTGGAAAGTAAAATACTTGGAAAATAAAATAACAGACAATTTATAATTATATTATATTTCATCACTGAAAATAGATGCCTTTTGCTTTGAGGCTGTCGCCACGTTATGTTTCTGTCCAACACCAATCTTCATTGGTTTCCTGTGAGGTGTTTTGGATCCCGATCTCTTGCTATGAACTGGCAAAACAGCAGAATCCCCTTGACAATCTTGATTTCTCAAGGGAAATGAGAGAACAGTATACACCATCCAAGATATTAAAATATTGTCAAGGCCCAACACGGCTGAATACTCTGAGGAGATGGCCTGTGAGGCGCCGCCTTTCAACTTTTCCTCCTTAGTATGGTGGTCAGTAACATGCGGGAGACTGCGGAGGGGGTCATTTTTTTAATTGGGAACTGATGTGCTTTTACTCAATTCGGGAACCTCACAAGCCAAATTTGTAGTATTTTGCACGAATTGCAAGAGATGTTTACAAGTCGACGGTTGAAGTGGAAGCTCGTATTGAGTTTACTAGAGAATGATTTGCCAAGCCTTCGATAGCTCAGTTGGTAGAGCGGAGGACTGTAGTGGTAAAACAGGCATCCTTAGGTCGCTGGTTCAAATCCGGCTCGAAAGACTTTTGCCAAATGCACATTTTATTGAATACTTGGAAAGTAAAATACTTGGAAAGTAAAATAACAGACAATTTATAATTATATTATATTTCATCACTGAAAATAGATGCCTTTTGCTTTGAGGCTGTGGCCACGTTATGTTTCTGTCCAACACAAATCTTCATTGGTTTCCTGTGAGGTGTTTTGGATCCCCATCTCTTGCTATGAACTGGCAAAACAGCAGAATCCCCTTGACAATCTTGATTTCTCAAGGGAAATGAGAGAACACTATACACCATCCAAGATATTAAAATATTGTCAAGGCCCAACGCGGCTGAATACTCTGAGGAGATGGCCTGTGAGGTGCCGCCTTTCAACTTTTCCCCCTTAGTATGGTGGTCATTAACATGCGGGAGACTGCGCAGGGGGTCATTTTTTTAATTGGGAACTGATGTGCTTTTACTCAATTCGGGAACCTCACAAGCCAAATTTGAAGTATTTTGCACGAATTGCAAGAGATGTTTATAAGTCGACGGTTGAAGTGGAAGCTCCTATTGAGTTTGCTAGAGAATGATTTGCCAAGCCTTCGAAAGCTCAGTTGGTAGAGCGGAGGACTGTAGTGGTAAAACAGGCATCCTTAGGTCGCTGGTTCAAATCCAGCTCGAAGGACTTTTGCCGAATGCAAATTTTATTGAATACTTGGAAAGTAAAATACTTGGAAAATAAAATAACAGACAATTTATAATTATATTATATTTCATCACTGAAAATAGATGCCTTTTGCTTTGAGGCTGTGGCCACGTTATGTTTCTGTCCAACACCAATCTTCATTGGTTTCCTGTGAGGTGTTTCGGATCCCCATCTCTTGCTATGAACTGGCAAAACAGCAGAATCCCCTTGACAATCTTGATTTCTCAAGGGAAATGAGAGAACAGTATACACCATCCAAGATATTAAAATATTGTCAAGGCCCAACACGGCTGAATACTCTGAGGAGATGGCCTGTGAGGCGCCGCCTTTCAACTTTTCCCCCTTAGTATGGTGGTCAGTAACATGCGGGAGACTGCGGAGGGGGTCATTTTTTTAATTGGGAACTGATGTGCTTTTACTCAATTCGGGAACCTCACAAGCCAAATTTGTAGTATTTTGCACGAATTGCAAGAGATGTTTACAAGTCGACGGTTGAAGTGGAAGCTCGTATTGAGTTTGCTAGAGAATGATTTGCCAAGCCTTCGATAGCTCGTCGCTGGTTCAAATCCGGCTCAAAGGACTTTTGCCAAATGCACATTTTATTGAATACTTGGAAAGTAAAATACTTGGAAAGTAAAATAACAGACAATTTATAATTATATTATATTTCATCACTGAAAATAGATGCCTTTTGCTTTGAGGCTGTGGCCACGTTACTTTTCTGTCCAACACGAATCTTCATTGGTTTCCTGTCAGGTGTTTTGGATCCCCATCTCTTGCTATGAACTGGCAAAACAGCAGAATCCCCTTGACAATCTTGATTTCTCAAGGGAAATGAGAGAACAGTATACACCATCCAAGATATTAAAATATTGTCAAGGCCCAACACGGCTGAATACTCTGAGGAGATGGCCTGTGAGGCGCCGCCTTTCAACTTTTCCCCCTTAGTATGGTGGTCAGTAACATGCGGGAGACTGCGGAGGGGGTCATTTTTTTAATTGGGAACTGATGTGCTTTTACTCAATTCGGGAACGTCACAAGCCAAATTTGTAGTATTTTGCACGAATTGCAAGAGATGTTTACAAGTCGACGGTTGAAGTGGAAGCTCGTATTGAGTTTGCTAGAGAACGATTTGTCAAGCCTTCGATAGCTCAGTTGGTAGAGCGGAGGACTGAAGTGGTAAAACAGGCATCCTTAGGTTGCTGGTTCAAATCCAGCTCGAAGGACTTTTGCCAAATGCAAATTTTATTAAATACTTGGAAAGTAAAATACTTGGAAAATAAAATAACAGACAATTTATAATTATATTATATTTCATCACTGAAAATAGATGCCTTTTGCTTTGAGGCTGTCGCGACGTTATGTTTCTGTCCAACACCAATCTTCATTGGTTTCCTGTGAGGTGTTTTGGATCCCGATCTCTTGCTATGAACTGGCAAAACAGCAGAATCCCCTTGACAATCTTGATTTCTCAAGGGAAATGAGAGAACAGTATACACCATCCAAGATATTAAAATATTGTCAAGGCCCAACACGGCTGAATACTCTGAGGAGATGGCCTGTGAGGCGCCGCCTTTCAACTTTTCCTCCTTAGTATGGTGGTCAGTAACATGCGGGAGACTGCGGAGGGGGTCATTTTTTTAATTGGGAACTGATGTGCTTTTACTCAATTCGGGAACCTCACAAGCCAAATTTGTAGTATTTTGCACGAATTGCAAGAGATGTTTACAAGTCGACGGTTGAAGTGGAAGCTCGTATTGAGTTTACTAGAGAATGATTTGCCAAGCCTTCGATAGCTCAGTTGGTAGAGCGGAGGACTGTAGTGGTAAAACAGGCATCCTTAGGTCGCTGGTTCAAATCCGGCTCGAAAGACTTTTGCCAAATGCACATTTTATTGAATACTTGGAAAGTAAAATACTTGGAAAGTAAAATAACAGACAATTTATAATTATATTATATTTCATCACTGAAAATAGATGCCTTTTGCTTTGAGGCTGTGGCCACGTTATGTTTCTGTCCAACACAAATCTTCATTGGTTTCCTGTGAGGTGTTTTGGATCCCCATCTCTTGCTATGAACTGGCAAAACAGCAGAATCCCCTTGACAATCTTGATTTCTCAAGGGAAATGAGAGAACACTATACACCATCCAAGATATTAAAATATTGTCAAGGCCCAACGCGGCTGAATACTCTGAGGAGATGGCCTGTGAGGTGCCGCCTTTCAACTTTTCCCCCTTAGTATGGTGGTCATTAACATGCGGGAGACTGCGCAGGGGGTCATTTTTTTAATTGGGAACTGATGTGCTTTTACTCAATTCGGGAACCTCACAAGCCAAATTTGAAGTATTTTGCACGAATTGCAAGAGATGTTTATAAGTCGACGGTTGAAGTGGAAGCTCGTATTGAGTTTGCTAGAGAATGATTTGCCAAGCCTTCGAAAGCTCAGTTGGTAGAGCGGAGGACTGTAGTGGTAAAACAGGCATCCTTAGGTCGCTGGTTCAAATCCAGCTCGAAGGACTTTTGCCGAATGCAAATTTTATTGAATACTTGGAAAGTAAAATACTTGGAAAATAAAATAACAGACAATTTATAATTATATTATATTTCATCACTGAAAATAGATGCCTTTTGCTTTGAGGCTGTGGCCACGTTATGTTTCTGTCCAACACCAATCTTCATTGGTTTCCTGTGAGGTGTTTCGGATCCCCATCTCTTGCTATGAACTGGCAAAACAGCAGAATCCCCTTGACAATCTTGATTTCTCAAGGGAAATGAGAGAACAGTATACACCATCCAAGATATTAAAATATTGTCAAGGCCCAACACGGCTGAATACTCTGAGGAGATAGCCAGAAGGCGCGCCTTTCAACTTTTCCCCCTTAGTATGGTGGTCAGTAACATGCGGGAGACTGCGTAGGGGGTCATTTTTTTAATTGGGAACTGATGTGCTTTTACTCAATTCGGGAACCTCACAAGCCAAATTTGTAGTATTTTGCACGAATTGCAAGAGATGTTTACAAGTCGACGGTTGAAGTGGAAGCTCGTATTGAGTTTGCTAGAGAATGATTTGCCAAGCCTTCGATAGCTCGTCGCTGGTTCAAATCCGGCTCAAAGGACTTTTGCCAAATGCACATTTTATTGAATACTTGGAAAGTAAAATACTTGGAAAGTAAAATAACAGACAATTTATAATTATATTATATTTCATCACTGAAAATAGATGCCTTTTGCTTTGAGGCTGTGGCCACGTTACTTTTCTGTCCAACACGAATCTTCATTGGTTTCCTGTCAGGTGTTTTGGATCCCCATCTCTTGCTATGAACTGGCAAAACAGCAGAATCCCCTTGACAATCTTGATTTCTCAAGGGAAATGAGAGAACACTATACACCATCCAAGATATTAAAATATTGTCAAGGCCCAACACGGCTGAATACTCTGAGGAGATGGCCTGTGAGGCGAAGCCTTTCAACCTTTCCCCCTTAGTATGGTGGTCATTAACATGTGGGAGACTGCGGAGGGGGTCATTTTTTTAATTGGGAACTGATGTGCTTTTACTCAATTCGGGAACCTCACAAGCCAAATTTGTAGTATTTTGCACGAATTGCAAGAGATGTTTACAAGTCGACGGTTGAAGTGGAAGCTCGTATTGAGTTTGCTAGAGAATGATTTGCCAAGCCTTCGATAGCTCAGTTGGTAGAGCAGAGGACTGTAGTGGTAAAACAGGCATCCTTAGGTCGCTGGTTCAAATCTGGCTCGAAGGACTTTTGCCAAATGCAAATTTTATTGAATACTTGGAAAGTAAAATACTTGGAAAATAAAATAACAGACAATTTATAATTATATTATATTTCATCACTGAAAATAGATGCCTTTTGCTTTGAGGCTGTGGCCACGTTATGTTTCTGTCCAACACCAATCTTCATTGGTTTCCTCTGAGGTGATTCGGATCCCCATCTCTTGCTATGAACTGGCAAAACAGCAGAATCCCCTTGACAATCTTGATTTCTCAAGGGAAATGAGAGAACAGTATACACCATCCAAGATATTAAAATATTGTCAAGGCCCAACACGGCTGAATACTCTGAGGAGAACCTGTGAGGCGCCGCCTTTCAACTTTTCCCCCTTAGTATGGTGGTCAGTAACATGCGGGAGACTGCGGAGGGGGTCATTTTTTTAATTGGGAACTGATGTGCTTTTACTCAATTCGGGAACCTCACAAGCCAAATTTGTAGTATTTTGCACGAATTGCAAGAGATGTTTACAAGTCGACGGTTGAAGTGGAAGCTCGTATTGAGTTTGCTAGAGAACGATTTGTCAAGCCTTCTATAGCTCAGTTGGTAGAGCGGAGGACTGTAGTGGTAAAACAGGCATCCTTAGGTCGTTGGTTCAAATCCGGCTCGAAGGACTTTTGCCAAATGCACATTTTATTGAATACTTGGAAAGTAAAATACTTGGAAAGTAAAATAAGAGACAATTTATAATTATATTATATTTCATCACTGAAAATAGATGCCTTTTGCTTTGAGGCTGTGGCCACGTTATTTTTCTGTCCAACACGAATCTTCATTGGTTTCCTGTCAGGTGTTTTGGATCCCCATCTCTTGCTATGAACTGGCAAAACAGCAGAATCCCCTTGACAATCTTGATTTCTCAAGGGAAATGAGAGAACACTATACACCATCCAAGATATTAAAATATTGTCAAGGCCCAACACGGCTGAATACTCTGAGGAGATGGCCTGTGAGGCGCCGCCTTTCAACTTTTCCCCCTTAGTATGGTGGTCATTAACATGTGGGAGACTGCGGAGGGGGTCATTTTTTTAATTGGGAACTGATGTGCTTTTACTCAATTCGGGAACCTCACAAGCCAAATTTGTAGTATTTTGCACGAATTGCAAGAGATGTTTACAAGTCGACGGTTGAAGTGGAAGCTCGTATTGAGTTTGCTAGAGAATGATTTGCCAAGCCTTCGATAGCTCAGTTGGTAGAGCGGAGGACTGTAGTGGTAAAACAGGCATCCTTAGGTCGCTGCTTCAAATCTGGCTCGAAGGACTTTTGCCAAATGCAAATTTTATTGAATACTTGGAAAGTAAAATACTTGGAAAATAAAATAACAGACAATTTATAATTATATTATATTTCATCACTGAAAATAGATGCCTTTTGCTTTGAGGCTGTGGCCACGTTATGTTTCTGTCCAACACCAATCTTCATTGGTTTCCTGTGAGGTGATTCGGATCCCCATCTCTTGCTATGAACTGGCAAAACAGCAGAATCCCCTTGACAATCTTGATTTCTCAAGGGAAATGAGAGAACAGTATACACCATCCAAGATATTAAAATATTGTCAAGGCCCAACACGGCTGAATACTCTGAGGAGATGGCCTGTGAGGCGCCGCCTTTCAACTTTTCCCCCTTAGTATGGTGGTCAGTAACATGCGGGAGACTGCGGAGGGGGTCATTTTTTTAATTGGGAACTGATGTGCTTTTACTCAATTCGGGAACGTCACAAGCCAAATTTGTAGTATTTTGCACGAATTGCAAGAGATGTTTACAAGTCGGCGGTTGAAGTGGAAGCTCGTATTGAGTTTGCTAGAGAACGATTTGTCAAGCCTTCGATAGCTCAGTTGGTAGAGTGGAGGACTGTAGTGGTTAAACAGGCATCTTTAGGTCACTGGTTCAAATCCGGCTCGAAGGACTTTTGCCAAATGCACATTTTATTGAATACTTGGAAAGTAAAATACTTGGAAAGTAAAATAACAGACAATTTATAATTATATTATATTTCATCACTGAAAATAGATGCATTTTGCTTTGAGGCTGTGGCCACCTTATTTTTCTGTCCGACACCAATCTTCGTTGGTTTCCTGTGAGGTATTTTGGATCCCCATCTCTTGCTATGAACTGACAAAACAGCAGAATCCCCTTGACAATCTTGATTTCTCAAGGGAAATGGGAGAACACTATACACCATCCAAGATATTAAAATATTGTCAAGGCCGAACACTGATGAATACTCTGAGGAGATGGCCTGTGAGGCGCCGCCTTTCAACTTTTCCTCCTTAGTATGGTGGTCAGTAACATGCGGGAGACTGCGGAGGGGGTCATTTTTTTAATTGTGAACTGATGTGCTTTTACTCAATTCGGGAACCTCACAAGCCAAATTTGTAGTATTTTGCACGAATTGCAAGAGATGTTTGAATGTCGACGGTTGAAGTGGAAGCTCGTATTGAGCTTGCTAGAGACTGATTTGCCAAGCCTTTGATAGCTCAGTTGGTAGAGCGGAGGACTGTAGTGGTAAAACAGGCATCCTTAGGTCGCTGGTTCAAATCCGGCTCGAAGGACTTTTGCCAAATGCACATTTTATTGAATACTTGGAAAGTAAAATACTTGGAAAGTAAAATAACAGACAATTTATAATTATATTATATTTCATCACTGAAAATAGATGCCTTTTGCTTTGAGGCTGTGACCATGTTATTTTTCTGTCCAACACGAATCTTCATTGGTTTCCTGTGAGGTGTTTTGGATCCCCATCTCTTGCTATGAACTGGCAAAACAGCAGAATCCCCTTGACAATCTTGATTTCTCAAGGGAAATGAGAGAACACTATACACCATCCAAGATATTAAAATATTGTCAAGGCCCAACGCGGCTGAATACTCTGAGGAGATGGCCTGTGAGGCGCCTCCTTTCAACATTTCCCCCTTAGTATGGTGGTCATTAACATGTGGGAGACTGCGGAGGGGGTCATTTTTTTAATTGGGAACTGATGTGCTTTTACTCAATTCGGGAACCTCACAAGCCAAATTTGTAGTATTTTGCACGAATTGCAAGAGATGTTTACAAGTCGAAGGTTGAAGTGGAAGCTCGTATTGAGTTTGCTAGAGAATGATTTGCCAAGCCTTCGATAGCTCAGTTGGTAGAGCGGAGGACTGTAGTGGTAAAACAGGCATCCTTAGGTAGCTGGTTCAAATCTGGCTCGAAGGACTTTTGCCAAATGCAAATTTTATTGAATACTTGGAAAGTAAAATACTTGGAAAATAAAATAACAGACAATTTATAATTATATTATATTTCATCACTGAAAATAGATGCCTTTTGCTTTGAGGCTGTGGCCACGTTATGTTTCTGTCCAACACCAATCTTCATTGGTTTCCTGTGAGGTGATTCGGATCCCCATCTCTTGCTATGAACTGGCAAAACAGCAGAATCCCCTTGACAATCTTGATTTCTCAAGGGAAATGAGAGAACAGTATACACCATCCAAGATATTAAAATATTGTCAAGGCCCAACACGGCTGAATACTCTGAGGAGATGGCCTGTGAGGCGCCGCCTTTCAACTTTTCCCCCTTAGTATGGTGGTCAGTAACATGCGGGAGACTGCGGAGGGGGTCATTTTTTTAATTGGGAACTGATGTGCTTTTACTCAATTCGGGAACGTCACAAGCCAAATTTGTAGTATTTTGCACGAATTGCAAGAGATGTTTACAAGTCGACGGTTGAAGTGGAAGCTCGTATTGAGTTTGCTAGAGAACAATTTGTCAAGCCTTCGATAGCTCAGTTGGTAGAGAGGAGGACTGTAGTGGTAAAACAGGCATCCTTAGGTCGCTGGTTCAAATCCAGCTCGAAGGACTTTTGCCAAATGCAAATTTTATTGAATACTTGGAAAGTAAAATACTTGGAAAATAAAATAACAGACAATTTATAATTATATTATATTTCATCACTGAAAATAGATGCCTTTTGCTTTGAGGCTGTGGCCACGTTATGTTTCTGTCCAACACCAATCTTCATTGGTTTCCTGTGAGGTGTTTCGGATCCCCATCTCTTGCTATGAACTGGCAAAACAGCAGAATCCCCTTGACAATCTTGATTTCTCAAGGGAAATGAGAGAACAGTATACACCATCCAAGATATTAAAATATTGTCAAGGCCCAACACGGCTGAATACTCTGAGGAGATAGCCAGAAGGCGCGCCTTTCAACTTTTCCCCCTTAGTATGGTGGTCAGTAACATGCGGGAGACTGCGGAGGGGGTCATTTTTTTAATTGGGAACTGAGGTGCTTTTACTCAATTCGGGAACCTCACAAGCCAAATTTGTAGTATTTTGCACGAATTGCAAGAGATGTTTACAAGTCGACGGTTGAAGTGGAAGCTCGTATTGAGTTTGCTAGAGAATGATTTGCCAAGCCTTCGATAGCTCGTCGCTGGTTCAAATCCGGCTCAAAGGACTTTTGCCAAATGCACATTTTATTGAATACTTGGAAAGTAAAATACTTGGAAAGTAAAATAACAGACAATTTATAATTATATTATATTTCATCACTGAAAATAGATGCCTTTTGCTTTGAGGCTGTGGCCACGTTATTTTTCTGTCCGACACCAATCTTCGTTGGTTTCCTGTGAGGTATTTTGGATCCCCATCTCTTGCTATGAACTGACAAAACAGCAGAATCCCTTTGACAATCTTGATTTCTCAAGGGAAATGGGAGAACACTATACACCATCCAAGATATTAAAATATTGTCAAGGCCGAACGCTGATGAATACTCTGAGGAGAGGGCCTGTGAGGCGCCGCCTTTCAACTTTTCCTCCTTAGTATGGTGGTCAGTAACATGCGGGAGACTGCGGAGGGGGTCATTTTTTTAATTGTGAACTGATGTGCTTTTACTCAATTCGGGAACCTCACAAGCCAAATTTGTAGTATTTTGCACGAATTGCAAGAGATGTTTGAATGTCGACGGTTGAAGTGGAAGCTCGTATTGAGCTTGCTAGAGACTGATTTGCCAAGCCTTCGATAGCTCAGTTGGTAGAGCGGAGGACTGTAGTGGTAAAACAGGCGTCCTTAGGTCGCTGGTTCAAATCCGTCTCGAAGGACTTTTGCCAAATGCACATTTTATTGAATACTTGGAAAGTAAAATACTTGGAAAGTAAAATAACAGACAATTTATAATTATATTATATTTCATCACTGAAAATAGATGCCTTTTGCTTTGAGGCTTTGACCATGTTATTTTTCTGTCCAACACGAATCTTCATTGGTTTCCTGTGAGGTGTTTTGGATCCCCATCTCTTGCTATGAACTGGCAAAACAGCAGAATCCCCTTGACAATCTTGATTTCTCAAGGGAAATGAGAGAACACTATACACCATCCAAGATATTAAAATATTGTCAAGGCCCAACGCGGCTGAATACTCTGAGGAGATGGCCTGTGAGGTGCCGCCTTTCAACTTTTCCCCCTTAGTATGGTGGTCAGTAACATGCGGGAGACTGCGGAGGGGGTCATTTTTTAAATTGGGAACTGATGTGCTTTTACTCAATTCGGGAACCTCACAAGCCAAATTTGTAGTATTTTGCACGAATTGCAAGAGATGTCTACAAGTCGACGGTTGAAGTGGAAGCTCGTATTGAGTTTGCTAGAGTTGATTTGCCAAGCCTTCGATAGCTCAGTTGGTAGAGCGGAGGACTGTAGTGGTAAAACAGACATCCTTAGGGCGCTGGTTCAAATCCGGCTCAAAGGACTTTTGCCAAATGCACATTTTATTGAATACTTGGAAAGTAAAATACTTGGAAAGTAAAATAACAGACAATTTATAATTATATTATATTTCATCACTGAAAATAGATGCCTTTTGCTTTGAGGCTGTGGCCACGTTATTTTTCTGTCCAACATGAATCTTCATTGGTTTCCTGTCAGGTGTTTTGGATCCCCATCTCTTGCTATGAACTGGCAAAACAGCAGAATCCCCTTGACAATCTTGATTTCTCAAGGGAAATGAGAGAACACTATACACCATCCAAGATATTAAAATATTGTCAAGGCCCAACACGGCTGAATACTCTGAGGAGATGGCCTGTGAGGCGCCGCCTTTCAACTTTTCCCCCTTAGTATGGTGGTCATTAACATGCGGGAGACTGCGCAGGGGGTCATTTTTTTAATTGGGAACTGATGTGCTTTTACTCAATTCGGGAACCTCACAAGCCAAATTTGTAGTATTTTGCACGAATTGCAAGAGATGTTTATAAGTCGACGGTTGAAGTGGAAGCTCGTATTGAGTTTGCTAGAGAATGATTTGCCAAGCCTTCGAAAGCTCAGTTGGTAGAGCGGAGGACTGTAGTGGTAAAACAGGCATCCTTAGGTCGCTGGTTCAAATCCAGCTCGAAGGACTTTTGCCAAATGCAAATTTTATTGAATACTTGGAAAGTAAAATACTTGGAAAATAAAATAACAGACAATTTATAATTATATTATATTTCATCACTGAAAATAGATGCCTTTTGCTTTGAGGCTGTGGCCACGTTATGTTTCTGTCCAACACCAATCTTCATTGGTTTCCTGTGAGGTGTTTCGGATCCCCATCTCTTGCTATGAACTGGCAAAACAGCAGAATCCCCTTGACAATCTTGATTTCTCAAGGGAAATGAGAGAACAGTATACACCATCCAAGATATTAAAATATTATCAAGGCCCAACACGGCTGAATACTCTGAGGAGATAGCCAGAAGGCGCGCCTTTCAACTTTTCCCCCTTAGTATGGTGGTCAGTAACATGCGGGAGACTGCGGAGGGGGTCATTTTTTTAATTGGGAACTGATGTGCTTTTACTCAATTCGGGAACCTCACAAGCCAAATTTGTAGTATTTTGCACGAATTGCAAGAGATGTTTACAAGTCGACGGTTGAAGTGGAAGCTCGTATTGAGTTTGCTAGAGAATGATTTGCCAAGCCTTCGATAGCTCAGTTGGTAGAGCGGAGGACTGTAGTGGTAAAACAGGCATCCTTAGGTCGCTGGTTCAAATCTGGCTCGAAGGACTTTTGCCAAATGCAAATTTTATTGAATACTTGGAAAGTAAAATACTTGGAAAATAAAATAACAGACAATTTATAATTATATTATATTTCATCACTGAAAATAGATGCCTTTTGCTTTGAGGCTGTGGCCACGTTATGTTTCTGTCCAACACCAATCTTCATTGGTTTCCTCTGAGGTGATTCGGATCCCCATCTCTTGCTATGAACTGGCAAAACAGCAGAATCCCCTTGACAATCTTGATTTCTCAAGGGAAATGAGAGAACAGTATACACCATCCAAGATATTAAAGTCTTGTCAAGGCCCAACACGGCTGAATACTCTGAGGAGATGGCCTGTGAGGCGCCGCCTTTCAACTTTTCCCCCTTAGTATGGTGGTCAGTAACATGCGGGAGACTGCGGAGGGGGTCATTTTTTTAATTGGGAACTGATGTGCTTTTACTCAATTCGGGAACGTCACAAGCCAAATTTGTAGTATTTTGCACGAATTGCAAGAGATGTTTACAAGTCGGCGGTTGAAGTGGAAGCTCGTATTGAGTTTGCTAGAGAAGGTTTTGTCAAGCCTTCGATAGCTCAGTTGGTAGAGTGGAGGACTGTAGTGGTTAAACAGGCATCCTTAGGTCGCTGGTTCAAATCCGGCTCGAAGGACTTTTGCCAAATGCACATTTTATTGAATACTTGGAAAGTAAAATACTTGGAAAGTAAAATAACAGACAATTTATAATTATATTATATTTCATCACTGAAAATAGATGCATTTTGCTTTGAGGCTGTGGCCACCTTATTTTTCTGTCCGACACCAATCTTCGTTGGTTTCCTGTGAGGTATTTTGGATCCCCATCTCTTGCTATGAACTGACAAAACAGCAGAATCCCCTTGACAATCTTGATTTCTCAAGGGAAATGGGAGAACACTATACACCATCCAAGATATTAAAATATTGTCAAGGCCGAACACTGATGAATACTCTGAGGAGATGGCCTGTGAGGCGCCGCCTTTCAACTTTTCCTCCTTAGTATGGTGGTCAGTAACATGCGGGAGACTGCGGAGGGGGTCATTTTTTTAATTGTGAACTGATGTGCTTTTACTCAATTCGGGAACCTCACAAGCCAAATTTGTAGTATTTTGCACGAATTGCAAGAGATGTTTGAATGTCGACGGTTGAAGTGGAAGCTCGTATTGAGCTTGCTAGAGACTGATCTGCCAAGCCTTTGATAGCTCAGTTGGTAGAGCTGAGGACTGTAGTGGTAAAACAGGCATCCTTAGGTCGCTGGTTCAAATCCGGCTCGAAGGACTTTTGCCAAATGCACATTTTATTGAATACTTGGAAAGTAAAATACTTGGAAAGTAAAATAACAGACAATTTATAATTATATTATATTTCATCACTGAAAATAGATGCCTTTTGCTTTGAGGCTGTGACCATGTTATTTTTCTGTCCAACACGAATCTTCATTGGTTTCCTGTGAGGTGTTTTGGATCCCCATCTCTTGCTATGAACTGGCAAAACAGCAGAATCCCCTTGACAATCTTGATTTCTCAAGGGAAATGAGAGAACACTATACACCATCCAAGATATTAAAATATTGTCAAGGCCCAACGCGGCTGAATACTCTGAGGAGATGGCCTGTGAGGCGCCTCCTTTCAACATTTCCCCCTTAGTATGGTGGTCATTTACATGTGGGAGACTGCGGAGGGGGTCATTTTTTTAATTGGGAACTGATGTGCTTTTACTCATTTCGGGAACCTCACAAGCCAAATTTGTAGTATTTTGCACGAATTGCAAGAGATGTTTACAAGTCGAAGGTTGAAGTGGAAGCTCGTATTGAGTTTGCTAGAGAATGATTTGCCAAGCCTTCGATAGCTCAGTTGGTAGAGCGGAGGACTGTAGTGGTAAAACAGGCATCCTTAGGTAGCTGGTTCAAATCTGGCTCGAAGGACTTTTGCCAAATGCAAATTTTATTGAATACTTGGAAAGTAAAATACTTGGAAAATAAAATAACAGACAATTTATAATTATATTATATTTCATCACTGAAAATAGATGCCTTTTGCTTTGAGGCTGTGGCCACGTTATGTTTCTGTCCAACACCAATCTTCATTGGTTTCCTGTGAGGTGATTCGGATCCCCATCTCTTGCTATGAACTGGCAAAACAGCAGAATCCCCTTGACAATCTTGATTTCTCAAGGGAAATGAGAGAACAGTATACACCATCCAAGATATTAAAATATTGTCAAGGCCCAACACGGCTGAATACTCTGAGGAGATGGCCTGTGAGGCGCCGCCTTTCAACTTTTCCCCCTTAGTATGGTGGTCAGTAACATGCGGGAGACTGCGGAGGGGGTCATTTTTTTAATTGGGAACTGATGTGCTTTTACTCAATTCGGGAACGTCACAAGCCAAATTTGTAGTATTTTGCACGAATTGCAAGAGATGTTTACAAGTCGACGGTTGAAGTGGAAGCTCGTATTGAGTTTGCTAGAGAACAATTTGTCAAGCCTTCGATAGCTCAGTTGGTAGAGCGGAGGACTGTAGTGGTAAAACAGGCATCCTTAGGTCGCTGGTTCAAATCCAGCTCGAAGGACTTTTGCCAAATGCAAATTTTATTGAATACTTGGAAAGTAAAATACTTGGAAAATAAAATAACAGACAATTTATAATTATATTATATTTCATCACTGAAAATAGATGCCTTTTGCTTTGAGGCTGTGGCCACGTTATGTTTCTGTCCAACACCAATCTTCATTGGTTTCCTGTGAGGTGTTTCGGATCCCCATCTCTTGCTATGAACTGGCAAAACAGCAGAATCCCCTTGACAATCTTGATTTCTCAAGGGAAATGAGAGAACAGTATACACCATCCAAGATATTAAAATATTGTCAAGGCCCAACACGGCTGAATACTCTGAGGAGATAGCCAGAAGGCGCGCCTTTCAACTTTTCCTCCTTAGTATGGTGGTCAGTAACATGCGGGAGACTGCGGAGGGGGTCATTTTTTTAATTGGGAACTGATGTGCTTTTACTCAATTCGGGAACCTCACAAGCCAAATTTGTAGTATTTTGCACGAATTGCAAGAGATGTTTACAAGTCGACGGTTGAAGTGGAAGCTCGTATTGAGTTTGCTAGAGAATGATTTGCCAAGCCTTCGATAGCTCGTCGCTGGTTCAAATCCGGCTCAAAGGACTTTTGCCAAATGCACATTTTATTGAATACTTGGAAAGTAAAATACTTGGAAAGTAAAATAACAGACAATTTATAATTATATTATATTTCATCACTGAAAATAGATGCCTTTTGCTTTGAGGCTGTGGCCACGTTACTTTTCTGTCCAACACGAATCTTCATTGGTTTCCTGTCAGGTGTTTTGGATCCCTATCTCTTGCTATGAACTGGCAAAACAGCAGAATCCCCTTGACAATCTTGATTTCTCAAGGGAAATGAGAGAACAGTATACACCATCCAAGATATTAAAATATTGTCAAGGCCCAACACGGCTGAATACTCTGAGGAGATGGCCTGTGAGGCGCCGCCTTTCAACTTTTCCCCCTTAGTATGGTGGTCAGTAACATGCGGGAGACTGCGGAGGGGGTCATTTTTTTAATTGGGAACTGATGTGCTTTTACTCAATTCGGGAACGTCACAAGCCAAATTTGTAGTATTTTGCACGAATTGCAAGAGATGTTTACAAGTCGACGGTTGAAGTGGAAGCTCGTATTGAGTTTGCTAGAGAACGATTTGTCAAGCCTTCGATAGCTCAGTTGGTAGAGCGGAGGACTGTAGTGGTAAAACAGGCATCCTTAGGTCGTTGGTTCAAATCCGGCTCGAAGGACTTTTGCCAAATGCACATTTTATTGAATACTTGGAAAGTAAAATACTTGGAAAGTAAAATAACAGACAATTTATAATTATATTATATTTCATCACTGAAAATAGATGCCTTTTGCTTTGAGGCTGTGGCCACGTTATTTTTCTGTCCGACACCAATCTTAGTTGGTTTACTGTGAGGTATTTTGGATCCCCATCTCTTGCTATGAACTGACAAAACAGCAGAATCCCCTTGACAATCTTGATTTCTCAAGGGAAATGGGAGAACACTATACACCATCCAAGATATTAAAATATTGTCAAGGCCGAACACTGATGAATACTCTGAGGAGATGGCCTGTGAGGCGCCGCCTTTCAACTTTTCCTCCTTTGTATGGTGGTCAGTAACATGCGGGAGACTGCGGAGGGGGTCATTTTTTTAATTGTGAACTGATGTGCTTTTACTCAATTCGGGAACCTCACAAGCCAAATTTGTAGTATTTTGCACGAATTGAAAGAGATGTTTGAATGTCGACGGTTGAAGTGGAAGCTCGTATTGAGCTTGCTAGAGACTGATTTGCCAAGCCTTCGATAGATCAGTTGGTAGAGCGGAGGACTGTAGTGGTAAAACAGGCATCCTTAGGTCAGGACTTTTGCCAAATGCACATTTTATTGAATACTTGGAAAGTAAAATACTTGGAAAATAAAATAACAGACAATTTATAATTATATTATATTTCATCACTGAAAATAGATGCCTTTTGCTTTGAGGCTGTGGCCACGTTATGTTTCTGTCCAACACCAATCTTCATTGGTTTCCTGTGAGGTGATTCGGATCCCCATCTCTTGCTATGAACTGGCAAAACAGCAGAATCCCCTTGACAATCTTGATTTCTCAAGGGAAATGAGAGAACAGTATACACCATCCAAGATATTAAAATATTGTCAAGGCCCAACACGGCTGAATACTCTGAGGAGATGGCCTGTGAGGCGCCGCCTTTCAACTTTTCCCCCTTAGTATGGTGGTCAGTAACATGCGGGAGACTGCGGAGGGGGTCATTTTTTTAATTGGGAACTGATGTGCTTTTACTCAATTCGGGAACGTCACAAGCCAAATTTGTAGTATTTTGCACGAATTGCAAGAGATGTTTACAAGTCGACGGTTGAAGTGGAAGCTCGTATTGAGTTTGCTAGAGAACAATTTGTCAAGCCTTCGATAGCTCAGTTGGTAGAGCGGAGGACTGTAGTGGTAAAACAGGCATCCTTAGGTCGCTGGTTCAAATCCAGCTCGAAGGACTTTTGCCAAATGCAAATTTTATTGAATACTTGGAAAGTAAAATACTTGGAAAATAAAATAACAGACAATTTATAATTATATTATATTTCATCACTGAAAATAGATGCCTTTTGCTTTGAGGCTGTGGCCACGTTATGTTTCTGTCCAACACCAATCTTCATTGGTTTCCTGTGAGGTGTTTCGGATCCCCATCTCTTGCTATGAACTGGCAAAACATCAGAATCCCCTTGACAATCTTGATTTCTCAAGGGAAATGAGAGAACAGTATACACCATCCAAGATATTAAAATATTGTCAAGGCCCAACACGGCTGAATACTCTGAGGAGATAGCCAGAAGGCGTGCCTTTCAACTTTTCCCCCTTAGTATGGTGGTCAGTAACATGCGGGAGACTGCGGAGGGGGTCATTTTTTTAATTGGGAACTGATGTGCTTTTACTCAATTCGGGAACCTCACAAGCCAAATTTGTAGTATTTTGCACGAATTGCAAGAGATGTTTACAAGTCGACGGTTGAAGTGGAAGCTCGTATTGAGTTTGCTAGAGAATGATTTGCCAAGCCTTCGATAGCTCGTCGCTGGTTCAAATCCGGCTCAAAGGACTTTTGCCAAATGCACATTTTATTGAATACTTGGAAAGTAAAATACTTGGAAAGTAAAATAACAGACAATTTATAATTATATTATATTTCATCACTGAAAATAGATGCCTTTTGCTTTGAGGCTGTGGCCACGTTATGTTTCTGTCCAACACCAATCTTCATTGGTTTCCTGTGAGGTGTTTCGGATCCCCATCTCTTGCTATGAACTGGCAAAACAGCAGAATCCCCTTGACAATCTTGATTTCTCAAGGGAAATGAGAGAACAGTATACACCATCCAAGATATTAAAATATTGTCAAGGCCCAACACGGCTGAATACTCTGAGGAGATAGCCAGAAGGCGCGCCTTTCAACTTTTCCCCCTTAGTATGGTGGTCAGTAACATGCGGGAGACTGCGGAGGGGGTCATTTTTTTAATTGGGAACTGATGTGCTTTTACTCAATTCGGGAACGTCACAAGCCAAATTTGTAGTATTTTGCACGAATTGCAAGAGATGTTTACAAGTCGACGGTTGAAGTGGAAGCTCGTATTGAGTTTGCTAGAGAACAATTTGTCAAGCCTTCGATAGCTCAGTTGGTAGAGCGGAGGACTGTAGTGGTAAAACAGGCATCCTTAGGTCGCTGGTTCAAATCCAGCTCGAAGGACTTTTGCCAAATGCAAATTTTATTGAATACTTGGAAAGTAAAATACTTGGAAAATAAAATAAGAGACAATTTATAATTATATTATATTTCATCACTGAAAATAGATGCCTTTTGCTTTGAGGCTGTGGCCACGTTATGTTTCTGTCCAACACCAATCTTCATTGGTTTCCTGTGAGGTGTTTCGGATCCCCATCTCTTGCTATGAACTGGCAAAACAGCAGAATCCCCTTGACAATCTTGATTTCTCAAGGGAAATGAGAGAACAGTATACACCATCCAAGATATTAAAATATTGTCAAGGCCCAACACGGCTGAATACTCTGAGGAGATAGCCAGAAGGCGCGCCTTTCAACTTTTCCCCCTTAGTATGGTGGTCAGTAACATGCGGGAGACTGCGGAGGGGGTCATTTTTTTAATTGGGAACTGATGTGCTTTTACTCAATTCGGGAACCTCACAAGCCAAATTTGTAGTATTTTGCACGAATTGCAAGAGATGTTTACAAGTCGACGGTTGAAGTGGAAGCTCGTATTGAGTTTGCTAGAGAATGATTTGCCAAGCCTTCGATAGCTCGTCGCTGGTTCAAATCCGGCTCAAAGGACTTTTGCCAAATGCACATTTTATTGAATACTTGGAAAGTAAAATACTTGGAAAGTAAAATAACAGACAATTTATAATTATATTATATTTCATCACTGAAAATAGATGCCTTTTGCTTTGAGGCTGTGGCCACGTTATGTTTCTGTCCAACACCAATCTTCATTGGTTTCCTGTGAGGTGTTTCGGATCCCCATCTCTTGCTATGAACTGGCAAAACAGCAGAATCCCCTTGACAATCTTGATTTCTCAAGGGAAATGAGAGAACAGTATACACCATCCAAGATATTAAAATATTGTCAAGGCCCAACACGGCTGAATACTCTGAGGAGATAGCCAGAAGGCGCGCCTTTCAACTTTTCCCCCTTAGTATGGTGGTCAGTAACATGCGGGAGACTGCGGAGGGGGTCATTTTTTTAATTGGGAACTGATGTGCTTTTACTCAATTCGGGAACCTCACAAGCCAAATTTGTAGTATTTTGCACGAATTGCAAGAGATGTTTACAAGTCGACGGTTGAAGTGGAAGCTCGTATTGAGTTTGCTAGAGAATGATTTGCCAAGCCTTCGATAGCTCGTCGCTGGTTCAAATCCGGCTCAAAGGACTTTTGCCAAATGCACATTTTATTGAATACTTGGAAAGTAAAATACTTGGAAAGTAAAATAACAGACAATTTATAATTATATTATATTTCATCACTGAAAATAGATGCCTTTTGCTTTGAGGCTGTGGCCACGTTATGTTTCTGTCCAACACCAATCTTCATTGGTTTCCTGTGAGGTGTTTCGGATCCCCATCTCTTGCTATGAACTGGCAAAACAGCAGAATCCCCTTGACAATCTTGATTTCTCAAGGGAAATGAGAGAACAGTATACACCATCCAAGATATTAAAATATTGTCAAGGCCCAACACGGCTGAATACTCTGAGGAGATAGCCAGAA
This sequence comes from Ambystoma mexicanum, assembly GCF_040938575.1. Classification (NCBI taxonomy): domain Eukaryota; kingdom Metazoa; phylum Chordata; class Amphibia; order Caudata; family Ambystomatidae; genus Ambystoma; species Ambystoma mexicanum. The sequence continues at coordinate 1,027,840,108 of NC_090921.1, read as the reverse complement.
GGCGCGCCTTTCAACTTTTCCCCCTTAGTATGGTGGTCAGTAACATGCGGGAGACTGCGGAGGGGGTCATTTTTTTAATTGGGAACTGATGTGCTTATTCTCAATTCGGGAACCTCACAAGCCAAATTTGTAGTATTTTGCACGAATTGCAAGAGATGTTTACAAGTCGACGGTTGAAGTGGAAGCTCGTATTGAGTTTGCTAGAGAATGATTTGCCAAGCCTTCGATAGCTCGTCGCTGGTTCAAATCCGGCTCAAAGGACTTTTGCCAAATGCACATTTTATTGAATACTTGGAAAGTAAAATACTTGGAAAGTAAAATAACAGACAATTTATAATTATATTATATTTCATCACTGAAAATAGATGCCTTTTGCTTTGAGGCTGTGGCCACGTTACTTTTCTGTCCAACACGAATCTTCATTGGTTTCCTGTCAGGTGTTTTGGATCCCCATCTCTTGCTATGAACTGGCAAAACAGCAGAATCCCCTTGACAATCTTGATTTCTCAAGGGAAATGAGAGAACAGTATACACCATCCAAGATATTAAAATATTGTCAAGGCCCAACACGGCTGAATACTCTGAGGAGATGGCCTGTGAGGCGCCGCCTTTCAACTTTTCCCCCTTAGTATGGTGGTCAGTAACATGCGGGAGACTGCGGAGGGGGTCATTTTTTTAATTGGGAACTGATGTGCTTTTACTCAATTCGGGAACGTCACAAGCCAAATTTGTAGTATTTTGCACGAATTGCAAGAGATGTTTACAAGTCGACTGTTGAAGTGGAAGCTCGTATTGAGTTTGCTAGAGAACAATTTGTCAAGCCTTCGATAGCTCAGTTGGTAGAGCGGAGGACTGTAGTGGTAAAACAGGCATCCTTAGGTCGTTGGTTCAAATCCGGCTCGAAGGACTTTTGCCAAATGCACATTTTATTGAATACTTGGAAAGTAAAATACTTGGAAAGTAAAATAACAGACAATTTATAATTATATTATATTTCATCACTGAAAATAGATGCCTTTTGCTTTGAGGCTGTGGCCACGTTATTTTTCTGTCCGACACCAATCTTAGTTGGTTTACTGTGAGGTATTTTGGATCCCCATCTCTTGCTATGAACTGACAAAACAGCAGAATCCCCTTGACAATCTTGATTTCTCAAGGGAAATGGGAGAACACTATACACCATCCAAGATATTAAAATATTGTCAAGGCCGAACACTGATGAATACTCTGAGGAGATGGCCTGTGAGGCGCCGCCTTTCAACTTTTCCTCCTTTGTATGGTGGTCAGTAACATGCGGGAGACTGCGGAGGGGGTCATTTTTTTAATTGTGAACTGATGTGCTTTTACTCAATTCGGGAACCTCACAAGCCAAATTTGTAGTATTTTGCACGAATTGAAAGAGATGTTTGAATGTCGACGGTTGAAGTGGAAGCTCGTATTGAGCTTGCTAGAGACTGATTTGCCAAGCCTTCGATAGCTCAGTTGGTAGAGCGGAGGACTGTAGTGGTAAAACAGGCATCCTTAGGTCAGGACTTTTGCCAAATGCACATTTTATTGAATACTTGGAAAGTAAAATACTTGGAAAGTAAAATAACAGACAATTTATAATTATATTATATTTCATCACTGAAAATAGATGCCTTTTGCTTTGAGGCTGTGGCCACGTTATGTTTCTGTCCAACACCAATCTTCATTGGTTTCCTGTGAGGTGATTCGGATCCCCATCTCTTGCTATGAACTGGCAAAACAGCAGAATCCCCTTGACAATCTTGATTTCTCAAGGGAAATGAGAGAACAGTATACACCATCCAAGATATTAAAATATTGTCAAGGCCCAACACGGCTGAATACTCTGAGGAGATGGCCTGTGAGGCGCCGCCTTTCAACTTTTCCCCCTTAGTATGGTGGTCAGTAACATGCGGGAGAATGCGGAGGGGGTCATTTTTTTAATTGGGAACTGATGTGCTTTTACTCAATTCGGGAACGTCACAAGCCAAATTTGTAGTATTTTGCACGAATTGCAAGAGATGTTTACAAGTCGACGGTTGAAGTGGAAGCTCGTATTGAGTTTGCTAGAGAACAATTTGTCAAGCCTTCGATAGCTCAGTTGGTAGAGCGGAGGACTGTAGTGGTAAAACAGGCATCCTTTGGTCGTTGGTTCAAATCTGGCTCGAAGGACTTTTGCCAAATGCACATTTCATTGAATACTTGGAAAGTAAAATACTTGGAAAGTAAAATAACAGACAAGTTATAATTATATTATATTTCATCACTGAAAATAGATGCCTTTTGCTTTGAGGCTGTGGCCACGTTATTTTTCTGTCCAACACCAATCTTCGTTGGTTTCCTGTGAGGTATTTTGGATCCCCATCTCTTGCTATGAACTGACAAAACAGCAGAATCCCCTTGACAATCTTGATTTCTCAAGGGAAATGGGAGAACACTATACACCATCCAAGATATTCAAATATTGTCAAGGCCGAACACTGATGAATACTCAGAGGAGATGGCCTGTGAGGCGCCGCCTTTCAACTTTTCCTCCTTTGTATGGTGGTCAGTAACATGCGGGAGACTGCAGAGGGGGTCATTTTTTTAATTGTGAACTGATGTGCTTTTACTCAATTCGGGAACCTCACAAGCCAAATTTGTAGTATTTTGCACGAATTGCAAGAGATGTTTGAATGTCGACGGTTGAAGTGGAAGCTCGTATTGAGCTTGCTAGAGACTGATTTACCAAGCCTTCGATAGCTCAGTTGGTAGAGCGGAGGACTGTAGTGGTAAAACAGGCATCCTTAGGTCAGGACTTTTGCCAAATGCACATTTTATTGAATACTTGGAAAGTAAAATACTTGGAAAGTAAAATAACAGACAATTTATAATTATATTATATTTCATCACTGAAAATAGATGCCTTTTGCTTTGAGGCTGTGACCACGTTATTTTTCTGTCCAACACGAATCTTCATTTGTTTACCTGTGAGGTGTTTTGGATCCCCATCTCTTGCTATGAACTGGCAAAACAGCAGAATCCCCTTGACAATCTTGATTTCTCAAGGAAAATGAGAGAACACTATACACCATCCAAGATATTAAAATATTGTCACGGCCCAACGCGGCTGAATACTCTGAGGAGATGGCCTGTGAGGTGCCGCCTTTCAACTTTTCCCCCTTAGTATGGTGGTCAGTAACATGCGGGAGACTGCGGAGGGGGTCATTTTTTTAATTGTGAACTGATGTGCTTTTACTCAATTCGGGAACCTCACAAGCCAAATTTGTAGTATTTTGCACGAATTGCAAGAGATGTTTGAATGTCGACGGTTGAAGTGGAAGCTCGTATTGAGCTTGCTAGAGACTGATTTGCCAAGCCTTCGATAGCTCAGTTGGTAGAGCAGAGGACTGTAGTGGTAAAACAGGCATCCTTAAGTCGCTGGTTCAAATCCAGATTGAAGGACTATTGCCAAATGCACATTTTATTGAATACTTGGAAAGTAAAATGCTTGGAAAATAAAATAACAGACAATTTATAATTATATTATATTTCATCACTGAAAATAGATGCCTTTTGCTTTGAGGCTGTGGCCACGTTATTTTTCTGTCCAACACGAATCTTCATTGGTTTCCTGTGAGGTGTTTTGGATCCCCATCTCTTGCTATGAACTGACAAAACAGCAGAATCCCCTTGACAACCTTGATTTCTCAAGGGAAATGGGAGAACACCATACACCATCCAAGATATTAAAATATTGTCAAGGCCGAACACTGATGAATACTCTGAGGAGATGGCCTGTGAGGCGCCGCCTTTCAACTTTTCCTCCTTAGTATGGTGGTCAGTAACATGCGGGAGACTGCGGAGGGGGTCATTTTTTTAATTGTGAACTGATGTGCTTTTACTCAATTCGGGAACCTCACAAGCCAAATTTGTAGTATTTTGCACGAATTGCAAGAGATGTTTGAATGTCGACGGTTGGAGTGGAAGCTCGTATTGAGCTTGCTAGAGACTGATTTGCCAAGCCTTCGATAGCTCAGTTGGTAGTGCGGAGGACTGTAGTGGTAAAACAGGCATCCTTAGGTCACTGGTTCAAATCCGGCTCGAAGGACTTTACACCATCCAAGATATTAAAATATTGTCAAGGCCCAACACGGCTGAATACTCTGAGGAGATGGCCTGTGAGGCGCCGCCTTTCAACTTTTCCCCCTTAGTATGGTGGTCAGTAACATGCGGGAGACTGCGGAGGGGGTCATTTTTTTAATTGGGAACTGATGTGCTTTTACTCAATTCGGGAACCTCACAAGCCAAATTTGTAGTATTTTGCACGAATTGCAAGAGATGTTTACAAGTCGACGGTTGAAGTGGAAGCTCGTATTGAGTTTGCTAGAGAATGATTTGCCAAGCCTTCGATAGCTCGTCGCTGGTTCAAATCCGGCTCAAAGGACTTTTGCCAAATGCACATTTTATTGAATACTTGGAAAGTAAAATACTTGGAAAGTAAAATAACAGACAATTTATAATTATATTATATTTCATCACTGAAAATAGATGCCTTTTGCTTTGAGGCTGTGGCCACGTTATTTTTCTGTCCGACACCAATCTTCGTTGGTTTCCTGTGAGGTATTTTGGATCCCCATCTCTTGCTATGAACTGACAAAACAGCAGAATCCCTTTGACAATCTTGATTTCTCAAGGGAAATGGGAGAACACTATACACCATCCAAGATATTAAAATATTGTCAAGGCCGAACGCTGATGAATACTCTGAGGAGAGGGCCTGTGAGGCGCCGCCTTTCAACTTTTCCTCCTTAGTATGGTGGTCAGTAACATGCGGGAGACTGCGGAGGGGGTCATTTTTTTAATTGGGAACTGATGTGCTTTTACTCAATTCGGGAACGTCACAAGCCAAATTTGTAGTATTTTGCACGAATTGCAAGAGATGTTTACAAGTCGGCGGTTGAAGTGGAAGCTCGTATTGAGTTTGCTAGAGAACGATTTGTCAAGCCTTCGATAGCTCAGTTGGTAGAGTGGAGGACTGTAGTGGTTAAACAGGCATCCTTAGGTCGCTGGTTCAAATCCGGCTCGAAGGACTTTTGCCAAATGCACATTTTATTGAATACTTGGAAAGTAAAATACTTGGAAAGTAAAATGACAGACAATTTATAATTATATTATATTTCATCACTGAAAATAGATGCATTTTGCTTTGAGGCTGTGGCCACCTTATTTTTCTGTCCGACACCAATCTTCGTTGGTTTCCTGTGAGGTATTTTGGATCCCCATCTCTTGCTATGAACTGACAAAACAGCAGAATCCCCTTGACAATCTTGATTTCTCAAGGGAAATGGGAGAACACTATACACCATCCAAGATATTAAAATATTGTCAAGGCCGAACACTGATGAATACTCTGAGGAGATGGCCTGTGAGGCGCCGCCTTTCAACTTTTCCTCCTTAGTATGGTGGTCAGTAACATGCGGGAGACTGCGGAGGGGGTCATTTTTTTAATTGTGAACTGATGTGCTTTTACTCAATTCGGGAACCTCACAAGCCAAATTTGTAGTATTTTGCACGAATTGCAAGAGATGTTTGAATGTCGACGGTTGAAGTGGAAGCTCGTATTGAGCTTGCTAGAGACTGATCTGCCAAGCCTTTGATAGCTCAGTTGGTAGAGCTGAGGACTGTAGTGGTAAAACAGGCATCCTTAGGTCGCTGGTTCAAATCCGGCTCGAAGGACTTTTGCCAAATGCACATTTTATTGAATACTTGGAAAGTAAAATACTTGGAAAGTAAAATAACAGACAATTTATAATTATATTATATTTCATCACTGAAAATAGATGCCTTTTGCTTTGAGGCTGTGACCATGTTATTTTTCTGTCCAACACGAATCTTCATTGGTTTCCTGTGAGGTGTTTTGGATCCCCATCTCTTGCTATGAACTGGCAAAACAGCAGAATCCCCTTGACAATCTTGATTTCTCAAGGGAAATGAGAGAACACTATACACCATCCAAGATATTAAAATATTGTCAAGGCCCAACGCGGCTGAATACTCTGAGGAGATGGCCTGTGAGGCGCCTCCTTTCAACATTTCCCCCTTAGTATGGTGGTCATTAACATGTGGGAGACTGCGGAGGGGGTCATTTTTTTAATTGGGAACTGATGTGCTTTTACTCATTTCGGGAACCTCACAAGCCAAATTTGTAGTATTTTGCACGAATTGCAAGAGATGTTTACAAGTCGAAGGTTGAAGTGGAAGCTCGTATTGAGTTTGCTAGAGAATGATTTGCCAAGCCTTCGATAGCTCAGTTGGTAGAGCGGAGAACTGTAGTGGTAAAACAGGCATCCTTAGGTAGCTGGTTCAAATCTGGCTCGAAGGACTTTTGCCAAATGCAAATTTTATTGAATACTTGGAAAGTAAAATACTTGGAAAATAAAATAACAGACAATTTATAATTATATTATATTTCATCACTGAAAATAGATGCCTTTTGCTTTGAGGCTGTGGCCACGTTATGTTTCTGTCCAACACCAATCTTCATTGGTTTCCTGTGAGGTGATTCGGATCCCCATCTCTTGCTATGAACTGGCAAAACAGCAGAATCCCCTTGACAATCTTGATTTCTCAAGGGAAATGAGAGAACAGTATACACCATCCAAGATATTAAAATATTGTCAAGGCCCAACACGGCTGAATACTCTGAGGAGATGGCCTGTGAGGCGCCGCCTTTCAACTTTTCCCCCTTAGTATGGTGGTCAGTAACATGCGGGAGACTGCGGAGGGGGTCATTTTTTTAATTGGGAACTGATGTGCTTTTACTCAATTCGGGAACGTCACAAGCCAAATTTGTAGTATTTTGCACGAATTGCAAGAGATGTTTACAAGTCGACGGTTGAAGTGGAAGCTCGTATTGAGTTTGCTAGAGAACAATTTGTCAAGCCTTCGATAGCTCAGTTGGTAGAGCGGAGGACTGTAGTGGTAAAACAGGCATCCTTAGGTCGCTGGTTCAAATCCAGCTCGAAGGACTTATGCCAAATGCAAATTTTATTGAATACTTGGAAAGTAAAATACTTGGAAAATAAAATAACAGACAATTTATAATTATATTATATTTCATCACTGAAAATAGATGCCTTTTGCTTTGAGGCTGTGGCCACGTTATGTTTCTGTCCAACACCAATCTTCATTGGTTTCCTGTGAGGTGTTTCGGATCCCCATCTCTTGCTATGAACTGGCAAAACAGCAGAATCCCCTTGACAATCTTGATTTCTCAAGGGAAATGAGAGAACAGTATACACCATCCAAGATATTAAAATATTGTCAAGGCCCAACACGGCTGAATACTCTGAGGAGATAGCCAGAAGGCGCGCCTTTCAACTTTTCCCCCTTAGTATGGTGGTCAGTAACATGCGGGAGACTGCGGAGGGGGTCATTTTTTTAATTGGGAACTGATGTGCTTTTACTCAATTCGGGAACGTCACAAGCCAAATTTGTAGTATTTTGCACGAATTGCAAGAGATGTTTACAAGTCGACGGTTGAAGTGGAAGCTCGTATTGAGTTTGCTAGAGAACAATTTGTCAAGCCTTCGATAGCTCAGTTGGTAGAGCGGAGGACTGTAGTGGTAAAACAGGCATCCTTAGGTCGCTGGTTCAAATCCAGCTCGAAGGACTTTTGCCAAATGCAAATTTTATTGAATACTTGGAAAGTAAAATACTTGGAAAATAAAATAAGAGACAATTTATAATTATATTATATTTCATCACTGAAAATAGATGCCTTTTGCTTTGAGGCTGTGGCCACGTTATGTTTCTGTCCAACACCAATCTTCATTGGTTTCCTGTGAGGTGTTTCGGATCCCCATCTCTTGCTATGAACTGGCAAAACAGCAGAATCCCCTTGACAATCTTGATTTCTCAAGGGAAATGAGAGAACAGTATACACCATCCAAGATATTAAAATATTGTCAAGGCCCAACACGGCTGAATACTCTGAGGAGATAGCCAGAAGGCGCGCCTTTCAACTTTTCCCCCTTAGTATGGTGGTCAGTAACATGCGGGAGACTGCGGAGGGGGTCATTTTTTTAATTGGGAACTGATGTGCTTTTACTCAATTCGGGAACCTCACAAGCCAAATTTGTAGTATTTTGCACGAATTGCAAGAGATGTTTACAAGTCGACGGTTGAAGTGGAAGCTCGTATTGAGTTTGCTAGAGAATGATTTGCCAAGCCTTCGATAGCTCGTCGCTGGTTCAAATCCGGCTCAAAGGACTTTTGCCAAATGCACATTTTATTGAATACTTGGAAAGTAAAATACTTGGAAAGTAAAATAACAGACAATTTATAATTATATTATATTTCATCACTGAAAATAGATGCCTTTTGCTTTGAGGCTGTGGCCACGTTATGTTTCTGTCCAACACCAATCTTCATTGGTTTCCTGTGAGGTGTTTCGGATCCCCATCTCTTGCTATGAACTGGCAAAACAGCAGAATCCCCTTGACAATCTTGATTTCTCAAGGGAAATGAGAGAACAGTATACACCATCCAAGATATTAAAATATTGTCAAGGCCCAACACGGCTGAATACTCTGAGGAGATAGCCAGAAGGCGCGCCTTTCAACTTTTCCCCCTTAGTATGGTGGTCAGTAACATGCGGGAGACTGCGGAGGGGGTCATTTTTTTAATTGGGAACTGATGTGCTTTTACTCAATTCGGGAACCTCACAAGCCAAATTTGTAGTATTTTGCACGAATTGCAAGAGATGTTTACAAGTCGACGGTTGAAGTGGAAGCTCGTATTGAGTTTGCTAGAGAATGATTTGCCAAGCCTTCGATAGCTCGTCGCTGGTTCAAATCCGGCTCAAAGGACTTTTGCCAAATGCACATTTTATTGAATACTTGGAAAGTAAAATACTTGGAAAGTAAAATAACAGACAATTTATAATTATATTATATTTCATCACTGAAAATAGATGCCTTTTGCTTTGAGGCTGTGGCCACGTTATGTTTCTGTCCAACACCAATCTTCATTGGTTTCCTGTGAGGTGTTTCGGATCCCCATCTCTTGCTATGAACTGGCAAAACAGCAGAATCCCCTTGACAATCTTGATTTCTCAAGGGAAATGAGAGAACAGTATACACCATCCAAGATATTAAAATATTGTCAAGGCCCAACACGGCTGAATACTCTGAGGAGATAGCCAGAAGGCGCGCCTTTCAACTTTTCCCCCTTAGTATGGTGGTCAGTAACATGCGGGAGACTGCGGAGGGGGTCATTTTTTTAATTGGGAACTGATGTGCTTATTCTCAATTCGGGAACCTCACAAGCCAAATTTGTAGTATTTTGCACGAATTGCAAGAGATGTTTACAAGTCGACGGTTGAAGTGGAAGCTCGTATTGAGTTTGCTAGAGAATGATTTGCCAAGCCTTCGATAGCTCGTCGCTGGTTCAAATCCGGCTCAAAGGACTTTTGCCAAATGCACATTTTATTGAATACTTGGAAAGTAAAATACTTGGAAAGTAAAATAACAGACAATTTATAATTATATTATATTTCATCACTGAAAATAGATGCCTTTTGCTTTGAGGCTGTGGCCACGTTACTTTTCTGTCCAACACGAATCTTCATTGGTTTCCTGTCAGGTGTTTTGGATCCCCATCTCTTGCTATGAACTGGCAAAACAGCAGAATCCCCTTGACAATCTTGATTTCTCAAGGGAAATGAGAGAACAGTATACACCATCCAAGATATTAAAATATTGTCAAGGCCCAACACGGCTGAATACTCTGAGGAGATGGCCTGTGAGGCGCCGCCTTTCAACTTTTCCCCCTTAGTATGGTGGTCAGTAACATGCGGGAGACTGCGGAGGGGGTCATTTTTTTAATTGGGAACTGATGTGCTTTTACTCAATTCGGGAACGTCACAAGCCAAATTTGTAGTATTTTGCACGAATTGCAAGAGATGTTTACAAGTCGACTGTTGAAGTGGAAGCTCGTATTGAGTTTGCTAGAGAACAATTTGTCAAGCCTTCGATAGCTCAGTTGGTAGAGCGGAGGACTGTAGTGGTAAAACAGGCATCCTTAGGTCGTTGGTTCAAATCCGGCTCGAAGGACTTTTGCCAAATGCACATTTTATTGAATACTTGGAAAGTAAAATACTTGGAAAGTAAAATAACAGACAATTTATAATTATATTATATTTCATCACTGAAAATAGATGCCTTTTGCTTTGAGGCTGTGGCCACGTTATTTTTCTGTCCGACACCAATCTTAGTTGGTTTACTGTGAGGTATTTTGGATCCCCATCTCTTGCTATGAACTGACAAAACAGCAGAATCCCCTTGACAATCTTGATTTCTCAAGGGAAATGGGAGAACACTATACACCATCCAAGATATTAAAATATTGTCAAGGCCGAACACTGATGAATACTCTGAGGAGATGGCCTGTGAGGCGCCGCCTTTCAACTTTTCCTCCTTTGTATGGTGGTCAGTAACATGCGGGAGACTGCGGAGGGGGTCATTTTTTTAATTGTGAACTGATGTGCTTTTACTCAATTCGGGAACCTCACAAGCCAAATTTGTAGTATTTTGCACGAATTGAAAGAGATGTTTGAATGTCGACGGTTGAAGTGGAAGCTCGTATTGAGCTTGCTAGAGACTGATTTGCCAAGCCTTCGATAGCTCAGTTGGTAGAGCGGAGGACTGTAGTGGTAAAACAGGCATCCTTAGGTCAGGACTTTTGCCAAATGCACATTTTATTGAATACTTGGAAAGTAAAATACTTGGAAAGTAAAATAACAGACAATTTATAATTATATTATATTTCATCACTGAAAATAGATGCCTTTTGCTTTGAGGCTGTGACCACGTTATTTTTCTGTCCAACACGAATCTTCATTTGTTTACCTGTGAGGTGTTTTGGATCCCCATCTCTTGCTATGAACTGGCAAAACAGCAGAATCCCCTTGACAATCTTGATTTCTCAAGGAAAATGAGAGAACACTATACACCATCCAAGATATTAAAATATTGTCAAGGCCCAACGCGGCTGAATACTCTGAGGAGATGGCCTGTGAGGTGCCGCCTTTCAACTTTTCCCCCTTAGTATGGTGGTCAGTAACATGCGGGAGACTGCGGAGGGGGTCATTTTTTTAATTGTGAACTGATGTGCTTTTACTCAATTCGGGAACCTCACAAGCCAAATTTGTAGTATTTTGCACGAATTGCAAGAGATGTTTGAATGTCGACGGTTGAAGTGGAAGCTCGTATTGAGCTTGCTAGAGACTGATTTGCCAAGCCTTCGATAGCTCAGTTGGTAGAGCAGAGGACTGTAGTGGTAAAACAGGCATCCTTAAGTCGCTGGTTCAAATCCAGATTGAAGGACTATTGCCAAATGCACATTTTATTGAATACTTGGAAAGTAAAATGCTTGGAAAATAAAATAACAGACAATTTATAATTATATTATATTTCATCACTGAAAATAGATGCCTTTTGCTTTGAGGCTGTGGCCACGTTATTTTTCTGTCCAACACGAATCTTCATTGGTTTCCTGTGAGGTGTTTTGGATCCCCATCTCTTGCTATGAACTGACAAAACAGCAGAATCCCCTTGACAACCTTGATTTCTCAAGGGAAATGGGAGAACACCATACACCATCCAAGATATTAAAATATTGTCAAGGCCGAACACTGATGAATACTCTGAGGAGATGGCCTGTGAGGCGCCGCCTTTCAACTTTTCCTCCTTAGTATGGTGGTCAGTAACATGCGGGAGACTGCGGAGGGGGTCATTTTTTTAATTGTGAACTGATGTGCTTTTACTCAATTCGGGAACCTCACAAGCCAAATTTGTAGTATTTTGCACGAATTGCAAGAGATGTTTGAATGTCGACGGTTGGAGTGGAAGCTCGTATTGAGCTTGCTAGAGACTGATTTGCCAAGCCTTCGATAGCTCAGTTGGTAGTGCGGAGGACTGTAGTGGTAAAACAGGCATCCTTAGGTCGCTGGTTCAAATCCGGCTCGAAGGACTTTACACCATCCAAGATATTAAAATATTGTCAAGGCCCAACACGGCTGAATACTCTGAGGAGATGGCCTGTGAGGCGCCGCCTTTCAACTTTTCCCCCTTAGTATGGTGGTCAGTAACATGCGGGAGACTGCGGAGGGGGTCATTTTTTTAATTGGGAACTGATGTGCTTTTACTCAATTCGGGAACCTCACAAGCCAAATTTGTAGTATTTTGCACGAATTGCAAGAGATGTTTACAAGTCGACGGTTGAAGTGGAAGCTCGTATTGAGTTTGCTAGAGAATGATTTGCCAAGCCTTCGATAGCTCGTCGCTGGTTCAAATCCGGCTCAAAGGACTTTTGCCAAATGCACATTTTATTGAATACTTGGAAAGTAAAATACTTGGAAAGTAAAATAACAGACAATTTATAATTATATTATATTTCATCACTGAAAATAGATGCCTTTTGCTTTGAGGCTGTGGCCACGTTATTTTTCTGTCCGACACCAATCTTCGTTGGTTTCCTGTGAGGTATTTTGGATCCCCATCTCTTGCTATGAACTGACAAAACAGCAGAATCCCTTTGACAATCTTGATTTCTCAAGGGAAATGGGAGAACACTATACACCATCCAAGATATTAAAATATTGTCAAGGCCGAACGCTGATGAATACTCTGAGGAGAGGGCCTGTGAGGCGCCGCCTTTCAACTTTTCCTCCTTAGTATGGTGGTCAGTAACATGCGGGAGACTGCGGAGGGGGTCATTTTTTTAATTGGGAACTGATGTGCTTTTACTCAATTCGGGAACCTCACAAGCCAAATTTGTAGTATTTTGCACGAATTGCAAGAGATGTTTGAATGTCGACGGTTGAAGTGGAAGCTCGTATTGAGCTTGCTAGAGACTGATTTGCCAAGCCTTCGATAGCTCAGTTGGTAGAGCGGAGGACTGTAGTGGTAAAACAGGCGTCCTTAGGTCGCTGGTTCAAATCCGTCTCGAAGGACTTTTGCCAAATGCACATTTTATTGAATACTTGGAAAGTAAAATACTTGGAAAGTAAAATAACAGACAATTTATAATTATATTATATTTCATCACTGAAAATAGATGCCTTTTGCTTTAAAGCTTTGACCATGTTATTTTTCTGTCCAACACGAATCTTCATTGGTTTCCTGTGAGGTGTTTTGGATCCCCATCTCTTGCTATGAACTGGCAAAACAGCAGAATCCCCTTGACAATCTTGATTTCTCAAGGGAAATGAGAGAACACTATACACCATCCAAGATATTAAAATATTGTCAAGGCCCAACGCGGCTGAATACTCTGAGGAGATGGCCTGTGAGGTGCCGCCTTTCAACTTTTCCCCCTTAGTATGGTGGTCAGTAACATGCGGGAGACTGCGGAGGGGGTCATTTTTTAAATTGGGAACTGATGTGCTTTTACTCAATTCGGGAACCTCACAAGCCAAATTTGTAGTATTTTGCACGAATTGCAAGAGATGTCTACAAGTCGACGGTTGAAGTGGAAGCTCGTATTGAGTTTGCTAGAGTTGATTTGCCAAGCCTTCGATAGCTCAGTTGGTAGAGCGGAGGACTGTAGTGGTAAAACAGGCATCCTTAGGGCGCTGGTTCAAATCCGGCTCAAAGGACTTTTGCCAAATGCACATTTTATTGAATACTTGGAAAGTAAAATACTTGGAAAGTAAAATAACAGACAATTTATAATTATATTATATTTCATCACTGAAAATAGATGCCTTTTGCTTTGAGGCTGTGGCCACGTTATTTTTCTGTCCAACATGAATCTTCATTGGTTTCCTGTCAGGTGTTTTGGATCCCCATCTCTTGCTATGAACTGGCAAAACAGCAGAATCCCCTTGACAATCTTGATTTCTCAAGGGAAATGAGAGAACACTATACACCATCCAAGATATTAAAATATTGTCAAGGCCCAACACGGCTGAATACTCTGAGGAGATGGCCTGTGAGGCGCCGCCTTTCAACTTTTCCCCCTTAGTATGGTGGTCATTAACATGCGGGAGACTGCGCAGGGGGTCATTTTTTTAATTGGGAACTGATGTGCTTTTACTCAATTCGGGAACCTCACAAGCCAAATTTGTAGTATTTTGCACGAATTGCAAGAGATGTTTATAAGTCGACGGTTGAAGTGGAAGCTCGTATTGAGTTTGCTAGAGAATGATTTGCCAAGCCTTCGAAAGCTCAGTTGGTAGAGCGGAGGACTGTAGTGGTAAAACAGGCATCCTTAGGTCGCTGGTTCAAATCCAGCTCGAAGGACTTTTGCCAAATGCAAATTTTATTGAATACTTGGAAAGTAAAATACTTGGAAAATAAAATAACAGACAATTTATAATTATATTATATTTCATCACTGAAAATAGATGCCTTTTGCTTTGAGGCTGTGGCCACGTTATGTTTCTGTCCAACACCAATCTTCATTGGTTTCCTGTGAGGTGTTTCGGATCCCCATCTCTTGCTATGAACTGGCAAAACAGCAGAATCCCCTTGACAATCTTGATTTCTCAAGGGAAATGAGAGAACAGTATACACCATCCAAGATATTAAAATATTATCAAGGCCCAACACGGCTGAATACTCTGAGGAGATAGCCAGAAGGCGCGCCTTTCAACTTTTCCCCCTTAGTATGGTGGTCAGTAACATGCGGGAGACTGCGGAGGGGGTCATTTTTTTAATTGGGAACTGATGTGCTTTTACTCAATTCGGGAACCTCACAAGCCAAATTTGTAGTATTTTACACGAATTGCAAGAGATGTTTACAAGTCGACGGTTGAAGTGGAAGCTCGTATTGAGTTTGCTAGAGAATGATTTGCCAAGCCTTCGATAGCTCAGTTGGTAGAGCGGAGGACTGTAGTGGTAAAACAGGCATCCTTAGGTCGCTGGTTCAAATCTGGCTCGAAGGACTTTTGCCAAATGCAAATTTTATTGAATACTTGGAAAGTAAAATACTTGGAAAATAAAATAACAGACAATTTATAATTATATTATATTTCATCACTGAAAATAGATGCCTTTTGCTTTGAGGCTGTGGCCACGTTATGTTTCTGTCCAACACCAATCTTCATTGGTTTCCTCTGAGGTGATTCGGATCCCCATCTCTTGCTATGAACTGGCAAAACAGCAGAATCCCCTTGACAATCTTGATTTCTCAAGGGAAATGAGAGAACAGTATACACCATCCAAGATATTAAAGTCTTGTCAAGGCCCAACACGGCTGAATACTCTGAGGAGATGGCCTGTGAGGCGCCGCCTTTCAACTTTTCCCCCTTAGTATGGTGGTCAGTAACATGCGGGAGACTGCGGAGGGGGTCATTTTTTTAATTGGGAACTGATGTGCTTTTACTCAATTCGGGAACGTCACAAGCCAAATTTGTAGTATTTTGCACGAATTGCAAGAGATGTTTACAAGTCGGCGGTTGAAGTGGAAGCTCGTATTGAGTTTGCTAGAGAACGATTTGTCAAGCCTTCGATAGCTCAGTTGGTAGAGTGGAGGACTGTAGTGGTTAAACAGGCATCCTTAGGTCGCTGGTTCAAATCCGGCTCGAAGGACTTTTGCCAAATGCACATTTTATTGAATACTTGGAAAGTAAAATACTTGGAAAGTAAAATAACAGACAATTTATAATTATATTATATTTCATCACTGAAAATAGATGCATTTTGCTTTGAGGCTGTGGCCACCTTATTTTTCTGTCCGACACCAATCTTCGTTGGTTTCCTGTGAGGTATTTTGGATCCCCATCTCTTGCTATGAACTGACAAAACAGCAGAATCCCCTTGACAATCTTGATTTCTCAAGGGAAATGGGAGAACACTATACACCATCCAAGATATTAAAATATTGTCAAGGCCGAACACTGATGAATACTCTGAGGAGATGGCCTGTGAGGCGCCGCCTTTCAACTTTTCCTCCTTAGTATGGTGGTCAGTAACATGCGGGAGACTGCGGAGGGGGTCATTTTTTTAATTGTGAACTGATGTGCTTTTACTCAATTCGGGAACCTCACAAGCCAAATTTGTAGTATTTTGCACGAATTGCAAGAGATGTTTGAATGTCGACGGTTGAAGTGGAAGCTCGTATTGAGCTTGCTAGAGACTGATCTGCCAAGCCTTTGATAGCTCAGTTGGTAGAGCTGAGGACTGTAGTGGTAAAACAGGCATCCTTAGGTCGCTGGTTCAAATCCGGCTCGAAGGACTTTTGCCAAATGCACATTTTATTGAATACTTGGAAAGTAAAATACTTGGAAAGTAAAATAACAGACAATTTATAATTATATTATATTTCATCACTGAAAATAGATGCCTTTTGCTTTGAGGCTGTGACCATGTTATTTTTCTGTCCAACACGAATCTTCATTGGTTTCCTGTGAGGTGTTTTGGATCCCCATCTCTTGCTATGAACTGGCAAAACAGCAGAATCCCCTTGACAATCTTGATTTCTCAAGGGAAATGAGAGAACACTATACACCATCCAAGATATTAAAATATTGTCAAGGCCCAACGCGGCTGAATACTCTGAGGAGATGGCCTGTGAGGCGCCTCCTTTCAACATTTCCCCCTTAGTATGGTGGTCATTAACATGTGGGAGACTGCGGAGGGGGTCATTTTTTTAATTGGGAACTGATGTGCTTTTACTCATTTCGGGAACCTCACAAGCCAAATTTGTAGTATTTTGCACGAATTGCAAGAGATGTTTACAAGTCGAAGGTTGAAGTGGAAGCTCGTATTGAGTTTGCTAGAGAATGATTTGCCAAGCCTTCGATAGCTCAGTTGGTAGAGCGGAGAACTGTAGTGGTAAAACAGGCATCCTTAGGTAGCTGGTTCAAATCTGGCTCGAAGGACTTTTGCCAAATGCAAATTTTATTGAATACTTGGAAAGTAAAATACTTGGAAAATAAAATAACAGACAATTTATAATTATATTATATTTCATCACTGAAAATAGATGCCTTTTGCTTTGAGGCTGTGGCCACGTTATGTTTCTGTCCAACACCAATCTTCATTGGTTTCCTGTGAGGTGATTCGGATCCCCATCTCTTGCTATGAACTGGCAAAACAGCAGAATCCCCTTGACAATCTTGATTTCTCAAGGGAAATGAGAGAACAGTATACACCATCCAAGATATTAAAATATTGTCAAGGCCCAACACGGCTGAATACTCTGAGGAGATGGCCTGTGAGGCGCCGCCTTTCAACTTTTCCCCCTTAGTATGGTGGTCAGTAACATGCGGGAGACTGCGGAGGGGGTCATTTTTTTAATTGGGAACTGATGTGCTTTTACTCAATTCGGGAACGTCACAAGCCAAATTTGTAGTATTTTGCACGAATTGCAAGAGATGTTTACAAGTCGACGGTTGAAGTGGAAGCTCGTATTGAGTTTGCTAGAGAACAATTTGTCAAGCCTTCGATAGCTCAGTTGGTAGAGCGGAGGACTGTAGTGGTAAAACAGGCATCCTTAGGTCGCTGGTTCAAATCCAGCTCGAAGGACTTTTGCCAAATGCAAATTTTATTGAATACTTGGAAAGTAAAATACTTGGAAAATAAAATAACAGACAATTTATAATTATATTATATTTCATCACTGAAAATAGATGCCTTTTGCTTTGAGGCTGTGGCCACGTTATGTTTCTGTCCAACACCAATCTTCATTGGTTTCCTGTGAGGTGTTTCGGATCCCCATCTCTTGCTATGAACTGGCAAAACAGCAGAATCCCCTTGACAATCTTGATTTCTCAAGGGAAATGAGAGAACAGTATACACCATCCAAGATATTAAAATATTGTCAAGGCCCAACACGGCTGAATACTCTGAGGAGATAGCCAGAAGGCGCGCCTTTCAACTTTTCCCCCTTAGTATGGTGGTCAGTAACATGCGGGAGACTGCGGAGGGGGTCATTTTTTTAATTGGGAACTGATGTGCTTTTACTCAATTCGGGAACCTCACAAGCCAAATTTGTAGTATTTTGCACGAATTGCAAGAGATGTTTACAAGTCGACGGTTGAAGTGGAAGCTCGTATTGAGTTTGCTAGAGAATGATTTGCCAAGCCTTCGATAGCTCGTCGCTGGTTCAAATCCGGCTCAAAGGACTTTTGCCAAATGCACATTTTATTGAATACTTGGAAAGTAAAATACTTGGAAAGTAAAATAACAGACAATTTATAATTATATTATATTTCATCACTGAAAATAGATGCCTTTTGCTTTGAGGCTGTGGCCACGTTATGTTTCTGTCCAACACCAATCTTCATTGGTTTCCTGTGAGGTGTTTCGGATCCCCATCTCTTGCTATGAACTGGCAAAACAGCAGAATCCCCTTGACAATCTTGATTTCTCAAGGGAAATGAGAGAACAGTATACACCATCCAAGATATTAAAATATTGTCAAGGCCCAACACGGCTGAATACACTGAGGAGATAGCCAGAAGGCGCGCCTTTCAACTTTTCCCCCTTAGTATGGTGGTCAGTAACATGCGGGAGACTGCGGAGGGGGTCATTTTTTTAATTGGGAACTGATGTGCTTATTCTCAATTCGGGAACCTCACAAGCCAAATTTGTAGTATTTTGCACGAATTGCAAGAGATGTTTACAAGTCGACGGTTGAAGTGGAAGCTCGTATTGAGTTTGCTAGAGAATGATTTGCCAAGCCTTCGATAGCTCGTCGCTGGTTCAAATCCGGCTCAAAGGACTTTTGCCAAATGCACATTTTATTGAATACTTGGAAAGTAAAATACTTGGAAAGTAAAATAACAGACAATTTATAATTATATTATATTTCATCACTGAAAATAGATGCCTTTTGCTTTGAGGCTGTGGCCACGTTACTTTTCTGTCCAACACGAATCTTCATTGGTTTCCTGTCAGGTGTTTTGGATCCCCATCTCTTGCTATGAACTGGCAAAACAGCAGAATCCCCTTGACAATCTTGATTTCTCAAGGGAAATGAGAGAACAGTATACACCATCCAAGATATTAAAATATTGTCAAGGCCCAACACGGCTGAATACTCTGAGGAGATGGCCTGTGAGGCGCCGCCTTTCAACTTTTCCCCCTTAGTATGGTGGTCAGTAACATGCGGGAGACTGCGGAGGGGGTCATTTTTTTAATTGGGAACTGATGTGCTTTTACTCAATTCGGGAACGTCACAAGCCAAATTTGTAGTATTTTGCACGAATTGCAAGAGATGTTTACAAGTCGACGGTTGAAGTGGAAGCTCGTATTGAGTTTGCTAGAGAACGATTTGTCAAGCCTTCGATAGCTCAGTTGGTAGAGCGGAGGACTGTAGTGGTAAAACAGGCATCCTTAGGTCGTTGGTTCAAATCCGGCTCGAAGGACTTTTGCCAAATGCACATTTTATTGAATACTTGGAAAGTAAAATACTTGGAAAGTAAAATAACAGACAATTTATAATTATATTATATTTCATCACTGAAAATAGATGCCTTTTGCTTTGAGGCTGTGGCCACGTTATTTTTCTGTCCGACACCAATCTTAGTTGGTTTATTGTGAGGTATTTTGGATCCCCATCTCTTGCTATGAACTGACAAAACAGCAGAATCCCCTTGACAATCTTGATTTCTCAAGGGAAATGGGAGAACACTATACACCATCCAAGATATTAAAATATTGTCAAGGCCGAACACTGATGAATACTCTGAGGAGATGGCCTGTGAGGCGCCGCCTTTCAACTTTTCCTCCTTTGTATGGTGGTCAGTAACATGCGGGAGACTGCGGAGGGGGTAATTTTTTTAATTGTGAACTGATGTGCTTTTACTCAATTCGGGAACCTCACAAGCCAAATTTGTAGTATTTTGCACGAATTGAAAGAGATGTTTGAATGTCGACGGTTGAAGTGGAAGCTCGTATTGAGCTTGCTAGAGACTGATTTGCCAAGCCTTCGATAGCTCAGTTGGTAGAGCGGAGGACTGTAGTGGTAAAACAGGCATCCTTAGGTCAGGACTTTTGCCAAATGCACATTTTATTGAATACTTGGAAAGTAAAATACTTGGAAAGTAAAATAACAGACAATTTATAATTATATTATATTTCATCACTGAAAATAGATGCCTTTTGCTTTGAGGCTGTGGCCACGTTATGTTTCTGTCCAACACCAATCTTCATTGGTTTCCTGTGAGGTGATTCGGATCCCCATCTCTTGCTATGAACTGGCAAAACAGCAGAATCCCCTTGACAATCTTGATTTCTCAAGGGAAATGAGAGAACAGTATACACCATCCAAGATATTAAAATATTGTCAAGGCCCAACACGGCTGAATACTCTGAGGAGATGGCCTGTGAGGCGCCGCCTTTCAACTTTTCCCCCTTAGTATGGTGGTCAGTAACATGCGGGAGAATGCGGAGGGGGTCATTTTTTTAATTGGGAACTGATGTGCTTTTACTCAATTCGGGAACGTCACAAGCCAAATTTGTAGTATTTTGCACGAATTGCAAGAGATGTTTACAAGTCGACGGTTGAAGTGGAAGCTCGTATTGAGTTTGCTAGAGAACAATTTGTCAAGCCTTCGATAGCTCAGTTGGTAGAGCGGAGGACTGTAGTGGTAAAACAGGCATCCTTTGGTCGTTGGTTCAAATCTGGCTCGAAGGACTTTTGCCAAATGCACATTTCATTGAATACTTGGAAAGTAAAATACTTGGAAAGTAAAATAACAGACAAGTTATAATTATATTATATTTCATCACTGAAAATAGATGCCTTTTGCTTTGAGGCTGTGGCCACGTTATTTTTCTGTCCAACACCAATCTTCGTTGGTTTCCTGTGAGGTATTTTGGATCCCCATCTCTTGCTATGAACTGACAAAACAGCAGAATCCCCTTGACAATCTTGATTTCTCAAGGGAAATGGGAGAACACTATACACCATCCAAGATATTCAAATATTGTCAAGGCCGAACACTGATGAATACTCAGAGGAGATGGCCTGTGAGGCGCCGCCTTTCAACTTTTCCTCCTTTGTATGGTGGTCAGTAACATGCGGGAGACTGCAGAGGGGGTCATTTTTTTAATTGTGAACTGATGTGCTTTTACTCAATTCGGGAACCTCACAAGCCAAATTTGTAGTATTTTGCACGAATTGCAAGAGATGTTTGAATGTCGACGGTTGAAGTGGAAGCTCGTATTGAGCTTGCTAGAGACTGATTTGCCAAGCCTTCGATAGCTCAGTTGGTAGAGCGGAGGACTGTAGTGGTAAAACAGGCATCCTTAGGTCAGGACTTTTGCCAAATGCACATTTTATTGAATACTTGGAAAGTAAAATACTTGGAAAGTAAAATAACAGACAATTTATAATTATATTATATTTCATCACTGAAAATAGATGCCTTTTGCTTTGAGGCTGTGACCACGTTATTTTTCTGTCCAACACGAATCTTCATTTGTTTACCTGTGAGGTGTTTTGGATCCCCATCTCTTGCTATGAACTGGCAAAACAGCAGAATCCCCTTGACAATCTTGATTTCTCAAGGAAAATGAGAGAACACTATACACCATCCAAGATATTAAAATATTGTCAAGGCCCAGCGCGGCTGAATACTCTGAGGAGATGGCCTGTGAGGTGCCGCCTTTCAACTTTTCCCCCTTAGTATGGTGGTCAGTAACATGCGGGAGACTGCGGAGGGGGTCATTTTTTTAATTGTGAACTGATGTGCTTTTACTCAATTCGGGAACCTCACAAGCCAAATTTGTAGTATTTTGCACGAATTGCAAGAGATGTTTGAATGTCGACGGTTGAAGTGGAAGCTCGTATTGAGCTTGCTAGAGACTGATTTGCCAAGCCTTCGATAGCTCAGTTGGTAGAGCAGAGGACTGTAGTGGTAAAACAGGCATCCTTAAGTCGCTGGTTCAAATCCAGATTGAAGGACTATTGCCAAATGCACATTTTATTGAATACTTGGAAAGTAAAATGCTTGGAAAATAAAATAACAGACAATTTATAATTATATTATATTTCATCACTGAAAATAGATGCCTTTTGCTTTGAGGCTGTGGCCACGTTATTTTTCTGTCCAACACGAATCTTCATTGGTTTCCTGTGAGGTGTTTTGGATCCCCATCTCTTGCTATGAACTGACAAAACAGCAAAATCCCCTTGACAACCTTGATTTCTCAAGGGAAATGGGAGAACACCATACACCATCCAAGATATTAAAATATTGTCAAGGCCGAACACTGATGAATACTCTGAGGAGATGGCCTGTGAGGCGCCGCCTTTCAACTTTTCCTCCTTAGTATGGTGGTCATTAACATGCGGGAGACTGCGGAGGGGGTCATTTTTTTAATTGTGAACTGATGTGCTTTTACTCAATTCGGGAACCTCACAAGCCAAATTTGTAGTATTTTGCACGAATTGCAAGAGATGTTTGAATGTCGACGGTTGGAGTGGAAGCTCGTATTGAGCTTGCTAGAGACTGATTTGCCAAGCCTTCGATAGCTCAGTTGGTAGTGCGGAGGACTGTAGTGGTAAAACAGGCATCCTTAGGTCGCTGGTTCAAATCCGGCTCGAAGGACTTTACACCATCCAAGATATTAAAATATTGTCAAGGCCCAACACGGCTGAATACTCTGAGGAGATGGCCTGTGAGGCGCCGCCTTTCAACTTTTCCCCCTTAGTATGGTGGTCAGTAACATGCGGGAGACTGCGGAGGGGGTCATTTTTTTAATTGGGAACTGATGTGCTTTTACTCAATTCGGGAACCTCACAAGCCAAATTTGTAGTATTTTGCACGAATTGCAAGAGATGTTTACAAGTCGACGGTTGAAGTGGAAGCTCGTATTGAGTTTGCTAGAGAATGATTTGCCAAGCCTTCGATAGCTCGTCGCTGGTTCAAATCCGGCTCAAAGGACTTTTGCCAAATGCACATTTTATTGAATACTTGGAAAGTAAAATACTTGGAAAGTAAAATAACAGACAATTTATAATTATATTATATTTCATCACTGAAAATAGATGCCTTTTGCTTTGAGGCTGTGGCCACGTTATTTTTCTGTCCGACACCAATCTTCGTTGGTTTCCTGTGAGGTATTTTGGATCCCCATCTCTTGCTATGAACTGACAATACAGCAGAATCCCTTTGACAATCTTGATTTCTCAAGGGAAATGGGAGAACACTATACACCATCCAAGATATTAAAATATTGTCAAGGCCGAACGCTGATGAATACTCTGAGGAGAGGGCCTGTGAGGCGCCGCCTTTCAACTTTTCCTCCTTAGTATGGTGGTCAGTAACATGCGGGAGACTGCGGAGGGGGTCATTTTTTTAATTGGGAACTGATGTGCTTTTACTCAATTCGGGAACCTCACAAGCCAAATTTGTAGTATTTTGCACGAATTGCAAGAGATGTTTGAATG
The DNA here is from genome assembly GCF_040938575.1 of Ambystoma mexicanum. Classification (NCBI taxonomy): domain Eukaryota; kingdom Metazoa; phylum Chordata; class Amphibia; order Caudata; family Ambystomatidae; genus Ambystoma; species Ambystoma mexicanum. The sequence goes on along the minus strand of NC_090921.1, from coordinate 1,027,816,711 downwards.
TCGACGGTTGAAGTGGAAGCTCGTATTGAGCTTGCTAGAGACTGATTTGCCAAGCCTTCGATAGCTCAGTTGGTAGAGCGGAGGACTGTAGTGGTAAAACAGGCGTCCTTAGGTCGCTGGTTCAAATCCGTCTCGAAGGACTTTTGCCAAATGCACATTTTATTGAATACTTGGAAAGTAAAATACTTGGAAAGTAAAATAACAGACAATTTATAATTATATTATATTTCATCACTGAAAATAGATGCCTTTTGCTTTAAAGCTTTGACCATGTTATTTTTCTGTCCAACACGAATCTTCATTGGTTTCCTGTGAGGTGTTTTGGATCCCCATCTCTTGCTATGAACTGGCAAAACAGCAGAATCCCCTTGACAATCTTGATTTCTCAAGGGAAATGAGAGAACACTATACACCATCCAAGATATTAAAATATTGTCAAGGCCCAACGCGGCTGAATACTCTGAGGAGATGGCCTGTGAGGTGCCGCCTTTCAACTTTTCCCCCTTAGTATGGTGGTCAGTAACATGCGGGAGACTGCGGAGGGGGTCATTTTTTAAATTGGGAACTGATGTGCTTTTACTCAATTCGGGAACCTCACAAGCCAAATTTGTAGTATTTTGCACGAATTGCAAGAGATGTCTACAAGTCGACGGTTGAAGTGGAAGCTCGTATTGAGTTTGCTAGAGTTGATTTGCCAAGCCTTCGATAGCTCAGTTGGTAGAGCGGAGGACTGTAGTGGTAAAACAGGCATCCTTAGGGCGCTGGTTCAAATCCGGCTCAAAGGACTTTTGCCAAATGCACATTTTATTGAATACTTGGAAAGTAAAATACTTGGAAAGTAAAATAACAGACAATTTATAATTATATTATATTTCATCACTGAAAATAGATGCCTTTTGCTTTGAGGCTGTGGCCACGTTATTTTTCTGTCCAACATGAATCTTCATTGGTTTCCTGTCAGGTGTTTTGGATCCCCATCTCTTGCTATGAACTGGCAAAACAGCAGAATCCCCTTGACAATCTTGATTTCTCAAGGGAAATGAGAGAACACTATACACCATCCAAGATATTAAAATATTGTCAAGGCCCAACACGGCTGAATACTCTGAGGAGATGGCCTGTGAGGCGCCGCCTTTCAACTTTTCCCCCTTAGTATGGTGGTCATTAACATGCGGGAGACTGCGCAGGGGGTCATTTTTTTAATTGGGAACTGATGTGCTTTTACTCAATTCGGGAACCTCACAAGCCAAATTTGTAGTATTTTGCACGAATTGCAAGAGATGTTTATAAGTCGACGGTTGAAGTGGAAGCTCGTATTGAGTTTGCTAGAGAATGATTTGCCAAGCCTTCGAAAGCTCAGTTGGTAGAGCGGAGGACTGTAGTGGTAAAACAGGCATCCTTAGGTCGCTGGTTCAAATCCAGCTCGAAGGACTTTTGCCAAATGCAAATTTTATTGAATACTTGGAAAGTAAAATACTTGGAAAATAAAATAACAGACAATTTATAATTATATTATATTTCATCACTGAAAATAGATGCCTTTTGCTTTGAGGCTGTGGCCACGTTATGTTTCTGTCCAACACCAATCTTCATTGGTTTCCTGTGAGGTGTTTCGGATCCCCATCTCTTGCTATGAACTGGCAAAACAGCAGAATCCCCTTGACAATCTTGATTTCTCAAGGGAAATGAGAGAACAGTATACACCATCCAAGATATTAAAATATTATCAAGGCCCAACACGGCTGAATACTCTGAGGAGATAGCCAGAAGGCGCGCCTTTCAACTTTTCCCCCTTAGTATGGTGGTCAGTAACATGCGGGAGACTGCGGAGGGGGTCATTTTTTTAATTGGGAACTGATGTGCTTTTACTCAATTCGGGAACCTCACAAGCCAAATTTGTAGTATTTTGCACGAATTGCAAGAGATGTTTACAAGTCGACGGTTGAAGTGGAAGCTCGTATTGAGTTTGCTAGAGAATGATTTGCCAAGCCTTCGATAGCTCAGTTGGTAGAGCGGAGGACTGTAGTGGTAAAACAGGCATCCTTACGTCGCTGGTTCAAATCTGGCTCGAAGGACTTTTGCCAAATGCAAATTTTATTGAATACTTGGAAAGTAAAATACTTGGAAAATAAAATAACAGACAATTTATAATTATATTATATTTCATCACTGAAAATAGATGCCTTTTGCTTTGAGGCTGTGGCCACGTTATGTTTCTGTCCAACACCAATCTTCATTGGTTTCCTCTGAGGTGATTCGGATCCCCATCTCTTGCTATGAACTGGCAAAACAGCAGAATCCCCTTGACAATCTTGATTTCTCAAGGGAAATGAGAGAACAGTATACACCATCCAAGATATTAAAGTCTTGTCAAGGCCCAACACGGCTGAATACTCTGAGGAGATGGCCTGTGAGGCGCCGCCTTTCAACTTTTCCCCCTTAGTATGGTGGTCAGTAACATGCGGGAGACTGCGGAGGGGGTCATTTTTTTAATTGGGAACTGATGTGCTTTTACTCAATTCGGGAACGTCACAAGCCAAATTTGTAGTATTTTGCACGAATTGCAAGAGATGTTTACAAGTCGGCGGTTGAAGTGGAAGCTCGTATTGAGTTTGCTAGAGAACGATTTGTCAAGCCTTCGATAGCTCAGTTGGTAGAGTGGAGGACTGTAGTGGTTAAACAGGCATCTTTAGGTCGCTGGTTCAAATCCGGCTCGAAGGACTTTTGCCAAATGCACATTTTATTGAATACTTGGAAAGTAAAATACTTGGAAAGTAAAATAACAGACAATTTATAATTATATTATATTTCATCACTGAAAATAGATGCATTTTGCTTTGAGGCTGTGGCCACCTTATTTTTCTGTCCGACACCAATCTTCGTTGGTTTCCTGTGAGGTATTTTGGATCCCCATCTCTTGCTATGAACTGACAAAACAGCAGAATCCCCTTGACAATCTTGATTTCTCAAGGGAAATGGGAGAACACTATACACCATCCAAGATATTAAAATATTGTCAAGGCCGAACACTGATGAATACTCTGAGGAGATGGCCTGTGAGGCGCCGCCTTTCAACTTTTCCTCCTTAGTATGGTGGTCAGTAACATGCGGGAGACTGCGGAGGGGGTCATTTTTTTAATTGTGAACTGATGTGCTTTTACTCAATTCGGGAACCTCACAAGCCAAATTTGTAGTATTTTGCACGAATTGCAAGAGATGTTTGAATGTCGACGGTTGAAGTGGAAGCTCGTATTGAGCTTGCTAGAGACTGATCTGCCAAGCCTTTGATAGCTCAGTTGGTAGAGCTGAGGACTGTAGTGGTAAAACAGGCATCCTTAGGTCGCTGGTTCAAATCCGGCTCGAAGGACTTTTGCCAAATGCACATTTTATTGAATACTTGGAAAGTAAAATACTTGGAAAGTAAAATAACAGACAATTTATAATTATATTATATTTCATCACTGAAAATAGATGCCTTTTGCTTTGAGGCTGTGACCATGTTATTTTTCTGTCCAACACGAATCTTCATTGGTTTCCTGTGAGGTGTTTTGGATCCCCATCTCTTGCTATGAACTGGCAAAACAGCAGAATCCCCTTGACAATCTTGATTTCTCAAGGGAAATGAGAGAACACTATACACCATCCAAGATATTAAAATATTGTCAAGGCCCAACGCGGCTGAATACTCTGAGGAGATGGCCTGTGAGGCGCCTCCTTTCAACATTTCCCCCTTAGTATGGTGGTCATTAACATGTGGGAGACTGCGGAGGGGGTCATTTTTTTAATTGGGAACTGATGTGCTTTTACTCATTTCGGGAACCTCACAAGCCAAATTTGTAGTATTTTGCACGAATTGCAAGAGATGTTTACAAGTCGAAGGTTGAAGTGGAAGCTCGTATTGAGTTTGCTAGAGAATGATTTGCCAAGCCTTCGATAGCTCAGTTGGTAGAGCGGAGAACTGTAGTGGTAAAACAGGCATCCTTAGGTAGCTGGTTCAAATCTGGCTCGAAGGACTTTTGCCAAATGCAAATTTTATTGAATACTTGGAAAGTAAAATACTTGGAAAATAAAATAACAGACAATTTATAATTATATTATATTTCATCACTGAAAATAGATGCCTTTTGCTTTGAGGCTGTGGCCACGTTATGTTTCTGTCCAACACCAATCTTCATTGGTTTCCTGTGAGGTGATTCGGATCCCCATCTCTTGCTATGAACTGGCAAAACAGCAGAATCCCCTTGACAATCTTGATTTCTCAAGGGAAATGAGAGAACAGTATACACCATCCAAGATATTAAAATATTGTCAAGGCCCAACACGGCTGAATACTCTAAGGAGATGGCCTGTGAGGCGCCGCCTTTCAACTTTTCCCCCTTAGTATGGTGGTCAGTAACATGCGGGAGACTGCGGAGGGGGTCATTTTTTTAATTGGGAACTGATGTGCTTTTACTCAATTCGGGAACGTCACAAGCCAAATTTGTAGTATTTTGCACGAATTGCAAGAGATGTTTACAAGTCGACGGTTGAAGTGGAAGCTCGTATTGAGTTTGCTAGAGAACAATTTGTCAAGCCTTCGATAGCTCAGTTGGTAGAGCGGAGGACTGTAGTGGTAAAACAGGCATCCTTAGGTCGCTGGTTCAAATCCAGCTCGAAGGACTTTTGCCAAATGCAAATTTTATTGAATACTTGGAAAGTAAAATACTTGGAAAATAAAATAACAGACAATTTATAATTATATTATATTTCATCACTGAAAATAGATGCCTTTTGCTTTGAGGCTGTGGCCACGTTATGTTTCTGTCCAACACCAATCTTCATTGGTTTCCTGTGAGGTGTTTCGGATCCCCATCTCTTGCTATGAACTGGCAAAACAGCAGAATCCCCTTGACAATCTTGATTTCTCAAGGGAAATGAGAGAACAGTATACACCATCCAAGATATTAAAATATTGTCAAGGCCCAACACGGCTGAATACTCTGAGGAGATAGCCAGAAGGCGCGCCTTTCAACTTTTCCCCCTTAGTATGGTGGTCAGTAACATGCGGGAGACTGCGGAGGGGGTCATTTTTTTAATTGGGAACTGATGTGCTTTTACTCAATTCGGGAACCTCACAAGCCAAATTTGTAGTATTTTGCACGAATTGCAAGAGATGTTTACAAGTCGACGGTTGAAGTGGAAGCTCGTATTGAGTTTGCTAGAGAATGATTTGCCAAGCCTTCGATAGCTCGTCGCTGGTTCAAATCCGGCTCAAAGGACTTTTGCCAAATGCACATTTTATTGAATACTTGGAAAGTAAAATACTTGGAAAGTAAAATAACAGACAATTTATAATTATATTATATTTCATCACTGAAAATAGATGCCTTTTGCTTTGAGGCTGTGGCCACGTTACTTTTCTGTCCAACACGAATCTTCATTGGTTTCCTGTCAGGTGTTTTGGATCCCCATCTCTTGCTATGAACTGGCAAAACAGCAGAATCCCCTTGACAATCTTGATTTCTCAAGGGAAATGAGAGAACAGTATACACCATCCAAGATATTAAAATATTGTCAAGGCCCAACACGGCTGAATACTCTGAGGAGATGGCCTGTGAGGCGCCGCCTTTCAACTTTTCCCCCTTAGTATGGTGGTCAGTAACATGCGGGAGACTGCGGAGGGGGTCATTTTTTTAATTGGGAACTGATGTGCTTTTACTCAATTCGGGAACGTCACAAGCCAAATTTGTAGTATTTTGCACGAATTGCAAGAGATGTTTACAAGTCGACGGTTGAAGTGGAAGCTCGTATTGAGTTTGCTAGAGAACGATTTGTCAAGCCTTCGATAGCTCAGTTGGTAGAGCGGAGGACTGTAGTGGTAAAACAGGCATCCTTAGGTCGTTGGTTCAAATCCGGCTCGAAGGACTTTTGCCAAATGCACATTTTATTGAATACTTGGAAAGTAAAATACTTGGAAAGTAAAATAACAGACAATTTATAATTATATTATATTTCATCACTGAAAATAGATGCCTTTTGCTTTGAGGCTGTGGCCACGTTATTTTTCTGTCCGACACCAATCTTAGTTGGTTTACTGTGAGGTATTTTGGATCCCCATCTCTTGCTATGAACTGACAAAACAGCAGAATCCCCTTGACAATCTTGATTTCTCAAGGGAAATGGGAGAACACTATACACCATCCAAGATATTAAAATATTGTCAAGGCCGAACACTGATGAATACTCTGAGGAGATGGCCTGTGAGGCGCCGCCTTTCAACTTTTCCTCCTTTGTATGGTGGTCAGTAACATGCGGGAGACTGCGGAGGGGGTCATTTTTTTAATTGTGAACTGATGTGCTTTTACTCAATTCGGGAACCTCACAAGCCAAATTTGTAGTATTTTGCACGAATTGAAAGAGATGTTTGAATGTCGACGGTTGAAGTGGAAGCTCGTATTGAGCTTGCTAGAGACTGATTTGCCAAGCCTTCGATAGATCAGTTGGTAGAGCGGAGGACTGTAGTGGTAAAACAGGCATCCTTAGGTCAGGACTTTTGCCAAATGCACATTTTATTGAATACTTGGAAAGTAAAATACTTGGAAAATAAAATAACAGACAATTTATAATTATATTATATTTCATCACTGAAAATAGATGCCTTTTGCTTTGAGGCTGTGGCCACGTTATGTTTCTGTCCAACACCAATCTTCATTGGTTTCCTGTGAGGTGATTCGGATCCCCATCTCTTGCTATGAACTGGCAAAACAGCAGAATCCCCTTGACAATCTTGATTTCTCAAGGGAAATGAGAGAACAGTATACACCATCCAAGATATTAAAATATTGTCAAGGCCCAACACGGCTGAATACTCTGAGGAGATGGCCTGTGAGGCGCCGCCTTTCAACTTTTCCCCCTTAGTATGGTGGTCAGTAACATGCGGGAGACTGCGGAGGGGGTCATTTTTTTAATTGGGAACTGATGTGCTTTTACTCAATTCGGGAACGTCACAAGCCAAATTTGTAGTATTTTGCACGAATTGCAAGAGATGTTTACAAGTCGACGGTTGAAGTGGAAGCTCGTATTGAGTTTGCTAGAGAACAATTTGTCAAGCCTTCGATAGCTCAGTTGGTAGAGCGGAGGACTGTAGTGGTAAAACAGGCATCCTTAGGTCGCTGGTTCAAATCCAGCTCGAAGGACTTTTGCCAAATGCAAATTTTATTGAATACTTGGAAAGTAAAATACTTGGAAAATAAAATAACAGACAATTTATAATTATATTATATTTCATCACTGAAAATAGATGCCTTTTGCTTTGAGGCTGTGGCCACGTTATGTTTCTGTCCAACACCAATCTTCATTGGTTTCCTGTGAGGTGTTTCGGATCCCCATCTCTTGCTATGAACTGGCAAAACAGCAGAATCCCCTTGACAATCTTGATTTCTCAAGGGAAATGAGAGAACAGTATACACCATCCAAGATATTAAAATATTGTCAAGGCCCAACACGGCTGAATACTCTGAGGAGATAGCCAGAAGGCGCGCCTTTCAACTTTTCCCCCTTAGTATGGTGGTCAGTAACATGCGGGAGACTGCGGAGGGGGTCATTTTTTTAATTGGGAACTGATGTGCTTTTACTCAATTCGGGAACCTCACAAGCCAAATTTGTAGTATTTTGCACGAATTGCAAGAGATGTTTACAAGTCGACGGTTGAAGTGGAAGCTCGTATTGAGTTTGCTAGAGAATGATTTGCCAAGCCTTCGATAGCTCGTCGCTGGTTCAAATCCGGCTCAAAGGACTTTTGCCAAATGCACATTTTATTGAATACTTGGAAAGTAAAATACTTGGAAAGTAAAATAACAGACAATTTATAATTATATTATATTTCATCACTGAAAATAGATGCCTTTTGCTTTGAGGCTGTGGCCACGTTATGTTTCTGTCCAACACCAATCTTCATTGGTTTCCTGTGAGGTGTTTCGGATCCCCATCTCTTGCTATGAACTGGCAAAACAGCAGAATCCCCTTGACAATCTTGATTTCTCAAGGGAAATGAGAGAACAGTATACACCATCCAAGATATTAAAATATTGTCAAGGCCCAACACGGCTGAATACTCTGAGGAGATAGCCAGAAGGCGCGCCTTTCAACTTTTCCCCCTTAGTATGGTGGTCAGTAACATGCGGGAGACTGCGGAGGGGGTCATTTTTTTAATTGGGAACTGATGTGCTTATTCTCAATTCGGGAACCTCACAAGCCAAATTTGTAGTATTTTGCACGAATTGCAAGAGATGTTTACAAGTCGACGGTTGAAGTGGAAGCTCGTATTGAGTTTGCTAGAGAATGATTTGCCAAGCCTTCGATAGCTCGTCGCTGGTTCAAATCCGGCTCAAAGGACTTTTGCCAAATGCACATTTTATTGAATACTTGGAAAGTAAAATACTTGGAAAGTAAAATAACAGACAATTTATAATTATATTATATTTCATCACTGAAAATAGATGCCTTTTGCTTTGAGGCTGTGGCCACGTTACTTTTCTGTCCAACACGAATCTTCATTGGTTTCCTGTCAGGTGTTTTGGATCCCCATCTCTTGCTATGAACTGGCAAAACAGCAGAATCCCCTTGACAATCTTGATTTCTCAAGGGAAATGAGAGAACAGTATACACCATCCAAGATATTAAAATATTGTCAAGGCCCAACACGGCTGAATACTCTGAGGAGATGGCCTGTGAGGCGCCGCCTTTCAACTTTTCCCCCTTAGTATGGTGGTCAGTAACATGCGGGAGACTGCGGAGGGGGTCATTTTTTTAATTGGGAACTGATGTGCTTTTACTCAATTCGGGAACGTCACAAGCCAAATTTGTAGTATTTTGCACGAATTGCAAGAGATGTTTACAAGTCGACGGTTGAAGTGGAAGCTCGTATTGAGTTTGCTAGAGAACAATTTGTCAAGCCTTCGATAGCTCAGTTGGTAGAGCGGAGGACTGTAGTGGTAAAACAGGCATCCTTAGGTCGTTGGTTCAAATCCGGCTCGAAGGACTTTTGCCAAATGCACATTTTATTGAATACTTGGAAAGTAAAATACTTGGAAAGTAAAATAACAGACAATTTATAATTATATTATATTTCATCACTGAAAATAGATGCCTTTTGCTTTGAGGCTGTGGCCACGTTATTTTTCTGTCCGACACCAATCTTAGTTGGTTTACTGTGAGGTATTTTGGATCCCCATCTCTTGCTATGAACTGACAAAACAGCAGAATCCCCTTGACAATCTTGATTTCTCAAGGGAAATGGGAGAACACTATACACCATCCAAGATATTAAAATATTGTCAAGGCCGAACACTGATGAATACTCTGAGGAGATGGCCTGTGAGGCGCCGCCTTTCAACTTTTCCTCCTTTGTATGGTGGTCAGTAACATGCGGGAGACTGCGGAGGGGGTCATTTTTTTAATTGTGAACTGATGTGCTTTTACTCAATTCGGGAACCTCACAAGCCAAATTTGTAGTATTTTGCACGAATTGAAAGAGATGTTTGAATGTCGACGGTTGAAGTGGAAGCTCGTATTGAGCTTGCTAGAGACTGATTTGCCAAGCCTTCGATAGCTCAGTTGGTAGAGCGGAGGACTGTAGTGGTAAAACAGGCATCCTTAGGTCAGGACTTTTGCCAAATGCACATTTTATTGAATACTTGGAAAGTAAAATACTTGGAAAGTAAAATAACAGACAATTTATAATTATATTATATTTCATCACTGAAAATAGATGCCTTTTGCTTTGAGGCTGTGGCCACGTTATGTTTCTGTCCAACACCAATCTTCATTGGTTTCCTGTGAGGTGATTCGGATCCCCATCTCTTGCTATGAACTGGCAAAACAGCAGAATCCCCTTGACAATCTTGATTTCTCAAGGGAAATGAGAGAACAGTATACACCATCCAAGATATTAAAATATTGTCAAGGCCCAACACGGCTGAATACTCTGAGGAGATGGCCTGTGAGGCGCCGCCTTTCAACTTTTCCCCCTTAGTATGGTGGTCAGTAACATGCGGGAGAATGCGGAGGGGGTCATTTTTTTAATTGGGAACTGATGTGCTTTTACTCAATTCGGGAACGTCACAAGCCAAATTTGTAGTATTTTGCACGAATTGCAAGAGATGTTTACAAGTCGACGGTTGAAGTGGAAGCTCGTATTGAGTTTGCTAGAGAACAATTTGTCAAGCCTTCGATAGCTCAGTTGGTAGAGCGGAGGACTGTAGTGGTAAAACAGGCATCCTTTGGTCGTTGGTTCAAATCTGGCTCGAAGGACTTTTGCCAAATGCACATTTCATTGAATACTTGGAAAGTAAAATACTTGGAAAGTAAAATAACAGGCAAGTTATAATTATATTATATTTCATCACTGAAAATAGATGCCTTTTGCTTTGAGGCTGTGGCCACGTTATTTTTCTGTCCAACACCAATCTTCGTTGGTTTCCTGTGAGGTATTTTGGATCCCCATCTCTTGCTATGAACTGACAAAACAGCAGAATCCCCTTGACAATCTTGATTTCTCAAGGGAAATGGGAGAACACTATACACCATCCAAGATATTCAAATATTGTCAAGGCCGAACACTGATGAATACTCAGAGGAGATGGCCTGTGAGGCGCCGCCTTTCAACTTTTCCTCCTTTGTATGGTGGTCAGTAACATGCGGGAGACTGCAGAGGGGGTCATTTTTTTAATTGTGAACTGATGTGCTTTTACTCAATTCGGGAACCTCACAAGCCAAATTTGTAGTATTTTGCACGAATTGCAAGAGATGTTTGAATGTCGACGGTTGAAGTGGAAGCTCGTATTGAGCTTGCTAGAGACTGATTTGCCAAGCCTTCGATAGCTCAGTTGGTAGAGCGGAGGACTGTAGTGGTAAAACAGGCATCCTTAGGTCAGGACTTTTGCCAAATGCACATTTTATTGAATACTTGGAAAGTAAAATACTTGGAAAGTAAAATAACAGACAATTTATAATTATATTATATTTCATCACTGAAAATAGATGCCTTTTGCTTTGAGGCTGTGACCACGTTATTTTTCTGTCCAACACGAATCTTCATTTGTTTACCTGTGAGGTGTTTTGGATCCCCATCTCTTGCTATGAACTGGCAAAACAGCAGAATCCCCTTGACAATCTTGATTTCTCAAGGAAAATGAGAGAACACTATACACCATCCAAGATATTAAAATATTGTCAAGGCCCAACGCGGCTGAATACTCTGAGGAGATGGCCTGTGAGGTGCCGCCTTTCAACTTTTCCCCCTTAGTATGGTGGTCAGTAACATGCGGGAGACTGCGGAGGGGGTCATTTTTTTAATTGGGAACTGATGTGCTTTTACTCAATTCGGGAACCTCACAAGCCAAATTTGTAGTATTTTGCACGAATTGCAAGAGATGTTTGAATGTCGACGGTTGAAGTGGAAGCTCGTATTGAGCTTGCTAGAGACTGATTTGCCAAGCCTTCGATAGCTCAGTTGGTAGAGCAGAGGACTGTAGTGGTAAAACAGGCATCCTTAAGTCGCTGGTTCAAATCCAGATTGAAGGACTTTTGCCAAATGCACATTTTATTGAATACTTGGAAAGTAAAATGCTTGGAAAATAAAATAACAGACAATTTATAATTATATTATATTTCATCACTGAAAATAGATGCCTTTTGCTTTGAGGCTGTGGCCACGTTATTTTTCTGTCCAACACGAATCTTCATTGGTTTCCTGTGAGGTGTTTTGGATCCCCATCTCTTGCTATGAACTGACAAAACAGCAGAATCCCCTTGACAACCTTGATTTCTCAAGGGAAATGGGAGAACACCATACACCATCCAAGATATTAAAAGATTGTCAAGGCCGAACACTGATGAATACTCTGAGGAGATGGCCTGTGAGGCGCCGCCTTTCAACTTTTCCTCCTTAGTATGGTGGTCAGTAACATGCGGGAGACTGCGGAGGCGGTCATTTTTTTAATTGGGAACTGATGTGCTTTTACTCAATTCGGGAACCTCACAAGCCAAATTTGTAGTATTTTGCACGAATTGCAAGAGATGTTTGCATGTCGACGGTTGAAGTGGAAGCTCGTATTGAGTTTGCTAGAGAACGATTTGTCAAGCCTTCGATAGCTCAGTTGGTAGAGCGGAGGACTGTAGTGGTAAAACAGGCATCCTTAGGTCGTTGGTTCAAATCCGGCTCGAAGGACTTTTGCCAAATGCACATTTTATTGAATACTTGGAAAGTAAAATACTTGGAAAGTAAAATAACAGACAATTTATAATTATATTATATTTCATCACTGAAAATAGATGCCTTTTGCTTTGAGGCTGTGGCCACGTTATTTTTCTGTCCGACACCAATCTTCGTTGGTTTCCTGTGAGGTATTTTGGATCCCCATCTCTTGCTATGAACTGACAAAACAGCAGAATCCCCTTGACAATCTTGATTTCTCAAGGGAAATGGGAGAACACTATACACCATCCAAGATATTAAAATATTGTCAAGGCCGAACACTGATGAATACTCTGAGGAGATGGCCTGTGAGGCGCCGCCTTTCAACTTTTCCTCCTTTGTATGGTGGTCAGTAACATGCGGGAGACTGCGGAGGGGGTCATTTTTTTAATTGTGAACTGATGTGCTTTTACTCAATTCGGGAACCTCACAAGCCAAATTTGTAGTATTTTGCACGAATTGCAAGAGATGTTTGAATGTCGACGGTTGAAGTGGAAGCTCGTATTGAGCTTGCTAGAGATTGATTTGCCAAGCCTTCGATAGCTCAGTTGGTAGAGCGGAGGACTGTAGTGGTAAAACAGGCATCCTTAGGTCAGGACTTTTGCCAAATGCACATTTTATTGAATACTTGGAAAGTAAAATAATTGGAAAGTAAAATAACAGACAATTTATAATTATATTATATTTCATCACTGAAAATAGATGCCTTTTGCTTTGAGGCTGTGGCCACGTTATGTTTCTGTCCAACACCAATCTTCATTGGTTTCCTGTGAGGTGATTCGGATCCCCATCTCTTGCTATGAACTGGCAAAACAGCAGAATCCCCTTGACAATCTTGATTTCTCAAGGGAAATGAGAGAACAGTACACACCATCCAAGATATTAAAATATTGTCAAGGCCCAACACGGCTGAATACTCTGAGGAGATGGCCTGTGAGGCGCAGCCTTTCAACTTTTCCCCCTTAGTATGGTGGTCAGTAACATGCGGGAGAATGCGGAGGGGGTCATTTTTTTAATTGGGAACTGATGTGCTTTTACTCAATTCGGGAACGTCACAAGCCAAATTTGTAGTATTTTGCACGAATTGCAAGAGATGTTTACAAGTCGACGGTTGAAGTGGAAGCTCGTATTGAGTTTGCTAGAGAACGATTTGTCAAGCCTTCGATAGCTCAGTTGGTAGAGCGGAGGACTGTAGTGGTAAAACAGGCATCTTTTGGTCGTTGGTTCAAATCTGGCTCGAAGGACTTTTGCCAAATGCACATTTTATTGAATACTTCGAAAGTAAAATACTTGGAAAGTAAAATAACAGACAAGTTATAATTATATTATATTTCATCACTGAAAATAGATGCCTTTTGCTTTGAGGCTGTGGCCACGTTATTTTTCTGTCCGACACCAATCTTCGTTGGTTTCCTGTGAGGTATTTTGGATCCCCATCTCTTGCTATGAACTGACAAAACAGCAGAATCCCCTTGACAATCTTGATTTCTCAAGGGAAATGGGAGAACACTATACACCATCCAAGATATTCAAATATTGTCAAGGCCGAACACTGATGAATACTCTGAGGAGATGGCCTGTGAGGCGCCGCCTTTCAACTTTTCCTCCTTTGTATGGTGGTCAGTAACATGCGGGAGACTGCGGACGGGGTCATTTTTTTAATTGGGAACTGATGTGCTTTTACTCAATTCGGGAACCTCACAAGCCAAATTTGTAGTATTTTGCACGAATTGCAAGAGATGTTTACAAGTCGACGGTTGAAGTGGAAGCTCGTATTGAGTTTGCTAGAGAATGATTTGCCAAGCCTTTGATAGCTCAGCTGGTAGAGCGGAGGACTGAAGTGGTAAAACAGGCATCCTTAGGTTGCTGGTTCAAATCCGGCTCGAAGGACTTTTGCCAAATGCAAATTTTATTAAATACTTGGAAAGTAAAATACTTGGAAAATAAAATAACAGACAATTTATAATTATATTATATTTCATCACTGAAAATAGATGCCTTTTGCTTTGAGGCTGTCGCCACGTTATGTTTCTGTCCAACACCAATCTTCATTGGTTTCCTGTGAGGTGTTTTGGATCCCGATCTCTTGCTATGAACTGGCAAAACAGCAGAATCCCCTTGACAATCTTGATTTCTCAAGGGAAATGAGAGAACACTATACACCATCCAAGATATTAAAATATTGTCAAGGCCCAACACGGCTGAATACTCTGAGGAGATGGCCTGTGAGGCGCCGCCTTTCAACTTTTCCTCCTTAGTATGGTGGTCAGTAACATGCGGGAGACTGCGGAGGGGGTCATTTTTTTAATTGGGAACTGATGTGCTTTTACTCAATTCGGGAACCTCACAAGCCAAATTTGTAGTATTTTGCACGAATTGCAAGAGATGTTTACAAGTCGACGGTTGAAGTGGAAGCTCGTATTGAGTTTACTAGAGAATGATTTGCCAAGCCTTCGATAGCTCATTTGGTAGAGCGGAGGACTGTAGTGCTAAAACAGGCATCCTTAGGTCGCTGGTTCAAATCCGGCTCGAAGGACTTTTGCCAAATGCACATTTTATTGAATACTTGGAAAGTAAAATACTTGGAAAGTAAAATAACAGACAATTTATAATTATATTATATTTCATCACTGAAAATAGATGCCTTTTGCTTCGAGGCTGTGGCCACGTTATTTTTCTGTCCGACACCAATCTTCGTTGGTTTCCTGTGAGGTGTTTTGGATCCCCATCTCTTGCTATGAACTGACAAAACAGCAGAATCCCCTTGACAATCTTGATTTCTCAAGGGAAATGGGAGAACACTATACACCATCCAAGATATTAAAATATTGTCAAGGCCCAACACGGCTGAATACTCTGAGGAGATGGCCTGTGAGGCGCGCCTTTCAACTTTTCCCCCTTAGTATGGTGGTCAGTAACATGCGGGAGACTGCGGAGGGGGTCATTTTTTTAATTGGGAACTGATGTGCTTTTACTCAATTCGGGAACCTCACAAGCCAAATTTGTAGTATTTTGCACGAATTGCAAGAGATGTTTACAAGTCGACGGTTGAAGTGGAAGCTCGTATTGAGTTTGCTAGAGACTGATTTGCCAAGCCTTTGATAGCTCAGTTGGTAGAGCCGAGGACTGTAGTGGTAAAACAGGCATCCTTAGGTTGCTGGTTCAAATCCGGCTCGAAGGAATTTTGCCAAATGCAAATTTTATTGAATACTTGGAAAGTAAAATACTTGGAAAATAAAATAACAGACAATTTATAATTATATTATATTTCATCACTGAAAATAGATGCCTTTTGCTTTGAGGCTGTGGCCACGTTATTTTTCTGTCCAACACGAATCTTCATTGGTTTCCTGTGAGGTGTTTTGGATCCCCATTTCTTGCTATGAACTGGCAAAATAGCAGAATCCCCTTGACAATCTTGATTTCTCAAGGAAAATGAGAGAACATTATACACCATCCAAGATATTAAAATATTGTCAAGGCCGAACACTGATGAATACTCTGAGGAGATGGCCTGTGAGGCGCCGCCTTTCAACTTTTCCTCCTTAGTATGGTGGTCAGTAACATGCGGGAGACTGCGGAGGGGGTCATTTTTTTAATTGAGAACTGATGTGCTTTTACTCAATTCGGGAACCTCACAAGCCAAATTTGTAGTATTTTGCACGAATTGCAAGAGATGTTTACAAGTCGACGGTTGAAGTGGAAGCTCGTATTGAGTTTGCTAGAGAATGATTTGCCAAGCCTTCGATAGCTCGTCGCTGGTTCAAATCTGGCTCAAAGGACTTTTGCCAAATGCACATTTTATTGAATACTTGGAAAGTAAAATACTTGGAAAGTAAAATAACAGACAATTTATAATTATATTATATTTCATCACTGAAAATAGATGCCTTTTGCTTTGAGGCTGTGGCCACGTTATTTTTCTGTCCAACACGAATCTTCATTGGTTTCCTGTGAGGTGTTTTGGATCCCCATTTCTTGCTATGAACTGACAAAACAGCAGAATCCCCTTGACAATCTTGATTTCTCAAGGGAAATGGGAGAACACTATACACCATCCAAGATATTAAAATATTGTCAAGGCCGAACACTGATGAATACTCTGAGGAGATGGCCTGTGAGGCGCCGCCTTTCAACTTTTCCTCCTTAGTATGGTGGTCAGTAACATGCGGGAGACTGCGGAGGGGGTCATTTTTTTAATTGTGAACTGATGTGCTTTTACTCAATTCGGGAACCTCACAAGCCAAATTTGTAGTATTTTGCACGAATTGCAAGAGATGTTTGAATGTCGACGGTTGAAGTGGAAGCTCGTATTGAGCTTGCTAGAGACTGATTTGCCAAGCCTTTGATAGCTCAGTTGGTAGAGCGGAGGACTGTAGTGGTAAAACAGGCATCCTTAGGTCGCTGGTTCAAATCCGGCTCAAAGGACTTTTGCCAAATGCACATTTTATTGAATACTTGGAAAGTAAAATACTTGGAAAGTAAAATAACAGACAATTTATAATTATATTATATTTCATCACTGAAAATAGATGCCTTTTGCTTTGAGGCTGTGACCATGTTATTTTTCTGTCCAACACGAATCTTCATTGGTTTCCTGTGAGGTGTTTTGGATCCCCATCTCTTGCTATGAACTGGCAAAACAGCAGAATCCCCTTGACAATCTTGATTTCTCAAGGGAAATGAGAGAACACTATACACCATCCAAGATATTAAAATATTGTCAAGGCCCAACGCGGCTGAATACTCTGAGGAGATGGCCTGTGAGGCGCCGCCTTTCAACTTTTCCCCCTTAGTATGGTGGTCATTAACATGTGGGAGACTGCGGAGGGGGTCATTTTTTTAATTGGGAACTGATGTGCTTTTACTCAATTCGGGAACGTCACAAGCCAAATTTGTAGTATTTTGCACGAATTGCAAGAGATGTTTACAAGTCGACGGTTGAAGTGGAAGCTCGTATTGAGTTTGCTAGAGAACAATTTGTCAAGCCTTCGATAGCTCAGTTGGTAGAGCGGAGGACTGTAGTGGTAAAACAGGCATCCTTTGGTCGTTGGTTCAAATCTGGCTCGAAGGACTTTTGCCAAATGCACATTTCATTGAATACTTGGAAAGTAAAATACTTGGAAAGTAAAATAACAGGCAAGTTATAATTATATTATATTTCATCACTGAAAATAGATGCCTTTTGCTTTGAGGCTGTGGCCACGTTATTTTTCTGTCCAACACCAATCTTCGTTGGTTTCCTGTGAGGTATTTTGGATCCCCATCTCTTGCTATGAACTGACAAAACAGCAGAATCCCCTTGACAATCTTGATTTCTCAAGGGAAATGGGAGAACACTATACACCATCCAAGATATTCAAATATTGTCAAGGCCGAACACTGATGAATACTCAGAGGAGATGGCCTGTGAGGCGCCGCCTTTCAACTTTTCCTCCTTTGTATGGTGGTCAGTAACATGCGGGAGACTGCAGAGGGGGTCATTTTTTTAATTGTGAACTGATGTGCTTTTACTCAATTCGGGAACCTCACAAGCCAAATTTGTAGTATTTTGCACGAATTGCAAGAGATGTTTGAATGTCGACGGTTGAAGTGGAAGCTCGTATTGAGCTTGCTAGAGACTGATTTGCCAAGCCTTCGATAGCTCAGTTGGTAGAGCGGAGGACTGTAGTGGTAAAACAGGCATCCTTAGGTCAGGACTTTTGCCAAATGCACATTTTATTGAATACTTGGAAAGTAAAATACTTGGAAAGTAAAATAACAGACAATTTATAATTATATTATATTTCATCACTGAAAATAGATGCCTTTTGCTTTGAGGCTGTGACCACGTTATTTTTCTGTCCAACACGAATCTTCATTTGTTTACCTGTGAGGTGTTTTGGATCCCCATCTCTTGCTATGAACTGGCAAAACAGCAGAATCCCCTTGACAATCTTGATTTCTCAAGGAAAATGAGAGAACACTATACACCATCCAAGATATTAAAATATTGTCAAGGCCCAACGCGGCTGAATACTCTGAGGAGATGGCCTGTGAGGTGCCGCCTTTCAACTTTTCCCCCTTAGTATGGTGGTCAGTAACATGCGGGAGACTGCGGAGGGGGTCATTTTTTTAATTGGGAACTGATGTGCTTTTACTCAATTCGGGAACCTCACAAGCCAAATTTGTAGTATTTTGCACGAATTGCAAGAGATGTTTGAATGTCGACGGTTGAAGTGGAAGCTCGTATTGAGCTTGCTAGAGACTGATTTGCCAAGCCTTCGATAGCTCAGTTGGTAGAGCAGAGGACTGTAGTGGTAAAACAGGCATCCTTAAGTCGCTGGTTCAAATCCAGATTGAAGGACTTTTGCCAAATGCACATTTTATTGAATACTTGGAAAGTAAAATGCTTGGAAAATAAAATAACAGACAATTTATAATTATATTATATTTCATCACTGAAAATAGATGCCTTTTGCTTTGAGGCTGTGGCCACGTTATTTTTCTGTCCAACACGAATCTTCATTGGTTTCCTGTGAGGTGTTTTGGATCCCCATCTCTTGCTATGAACTGACAAAACAGCAGAATCCCCTTGACAACCTTGATTTCTCAAGGGAAATGGGAGAACACCATACACCATCCAAGATATTAAAATATTGTCAAGGCCGAACACTGATGAATACTCTGAGGAGATGGCCTGTGAGGCGCCGCCTTTCAACTTTTCCTCCTTAGTATGGTGGTCAGTAACATGCGGGAGACTGCGGAGGCGGTCATTTTTTTAATTGGGAACTGATGTGCTTTTACTCAATTCGGGAACCTCACAAGCCAAATTTGTAGTATTTTGCACGAATTGCAAGAGATGTTTGCATGTCGACGGTTGAAGTGGAAGCTCGTATTGAGTTTGCTAGAGAACGATTTGTCAAGCCTTCGATAGCTCAGTTGGTAGAGCGGAGGACTGTAGTGGTAAAACAGGCATCCTTAGGTCGTTGGTTCAAATCCGGCTCGAAGGACTTTTGCCAAATGCACATTTTATTGAATACTTGGAAAGTAAAATACTTGGAAAGTAAAATAACAGACAATTTATAATTATATTATATTTCATCACTGAAAATAGATGCCTTTTGCTTTGAGGCTGTGGCCACGTTATTTTTCTGTCCGACACCAATCTTCGTTGGTTTCCTGTGAGGTATTTTGGATCCCCATCTCTTGCTATGAACTGACAAAACAGCAGAATCCCCTTGACAATCTTGATTTCTCAAGGGAAATGGGAGAACACTATACACCATCCAAGATATTAAAATATTGTCAAGGCCGAACACTGATGAATACTCTGAGGAGATGGCCTGTGAGGCGCCGCCTTTCAACTTTTCCTCCTTTGTATGGTGGTCAGTAACATGCAGGAGACTGCGGAGGGGGTCATTTTTTTAATTGTGAACTGATGTGCTTTTACTCAATTCGGGAACCTCACAAGCCAAATTTGTAGTATTTTGCACGAATTGCAAGAGATGTTTGAATGTCGACGGTTGAAGTGGAAGCTCGTATTGAGCTTGCTAGAGATTGATTTGCCAAGCCTTCGATAGCTCAGTTGGTAGAGCGGAGGACTGTAGTGGTAAAACAGGCATCCTTAGGTCAGGACTTTTGCCAAATGCACATTTTATTGAATACTTGGAAAGTAAAATACTTGGAAAGTAAAATAACAGACAATTTATAATTATATTATATTTCATCACTGAAAATAGATGCCTTTTGCTTTGAGGCTGTGGCCACGTTATGTTTCTGTCCAACACCAATCTTCATTGGTTTCCTGTGAGGTGATTCGGATCCCCATCTCTTGCTATGAACTGGCAAAACAGCAGAATCCCCTTGACAATCTTGATTTCTCAAGGGAAATGAGAGAACAGTACACACCATCCAAGATATTAAAATATTGTCAAGGCCCAACACGGCTGAATACTCTGAGGAGATGGCCTGTGAGGCGCAGCCTTTCAACTTTTCCCCCTTAGTATGGTGGTCAGTAACATGCGGGAGAATGCGGAGGGGGTCATTTTTTTAATTGGGAACTGATGTGCTTTTACTCAATTCGGGAACGTCACAAGCCAAATTTGTAGTATTTTGCACGAATTGCAAGAGATGTTTACAAGTCGACGGTTGAAGTGGAAGCTCGTATTGAGTTTGCTAGAGAACGATTTGTCAAGCCTTCGATAGCTCAGTTGGTAGAGCGGAGGACTGTAGTGGTAAAACAGGCATCTTTTGGTCGTTGGTTCAAATCTGGCTCGAAGGACTTTTGCCAAATGCACATTTTATTGAATACTTCGAAAGTAAAATACTTGGAAAGTAAAATAACAGACAAGTTATAATTATATTATATTTCATCACTGAAAATAGATGCCTTTTGCTTTGAGGCTGTGGCCACGTTATTTTTCTGTCCGACACCAATCTTCGTTGGTTTCCTGTGAGGTATTTTGGATCCCCATCTCTTGCTATGAACTGACAAAACAGCAGAATCCCCTTGACAATCTTGATTTCTCAAGGGAAATGGGAGAACACTATACACCATCCAAGATATTCAAATATTGTCAAGGCCGAACACTGATGAATACTCTGAGGAGATGGCCTGTGAGGCGCCGCCTTTCAACTTTTCCTCCTTTGTATGGTGGTCAGTAACATGCGGGAGACTGCGGACGGGGTCATTTTTTTAATTGGGAACTGATGTGCTTTTACTCAATTCGGGAACCTCACAAGCCAAATTTGTAGTATTTTGCACGAATTGCAAGAGATGTTTACAAGTCGACGGTTGAAGTGGAAGCTCGTATTGAGTTTGCTAGAGAATGATTTGCCAAGCCTTTGATAGCTCAGCTGGTAGAGCGGAGGACTGAAGTGGTAAAACAGGCATCCTTAGGTTGCTGGTTCAAATCCGGCTCGAAGGACTTTTGCCAAATGCAAATTTTATTAAATACTTGGAAAGTAAAATACTTGGAAAATAAAATAACAGACAATTTATAATTATATTATATTTCATCACTGAAAATAGATGCCTTTTGCTTTGAGGCTGTCGCCACGTTATGTTTCTGTCCAACACCAATCTTCATTGGTTTCCTGTGAGGTGTTTTGGATCCCGATCTCTTGCTATGAACTGGCAAAACAGCAGAATCCCCTTGACAATCTTGATTTCTCAAGGGAAATGAGAGAACACTATACACCATCCAAGATATTAAAATATTGTCAAGGCCCAACACGGCTGAATACTCTGAGGAGATGGCCTGTGAGGCGCCGCCTTTCAACTTTTCCTCCTTAGTATGGTGGTCAGTAACATGCGGGAGACTGCGGAGGGGGTCATTTTTTTAATTGGGAACTGATGTGCTTTTACTCAATTCGGGAACCTCACAAGCCAAATTTGTAGTATTTTGCACGAATTGCAAGAGATGTTTACAAGTCGACGGTTGAAGTGGAAGCTCGTATTGAGTTTACTAGAGAATGATTTACCAAGCCTTCGATAGCTCATTTGGTAGAGCGGAGGACTGTAGTGCTAAAACAGGCATCCTTAGGTCGCTGGTTCAAATCCGGCTCGAAGGACTTTTGCCAAATGCACATTTTATTGAATACTTGGAAAGTAAAATACTTGGAAAGTAAAATAACAGACAATTTATAATTATATTATATTTCATCACTGAAAATAGATGCCTTTTGCTTCGAGGCTGTGGCCACGTTATTTTTCTGTCCGACACCAATCTTCGTTGGTTTCCTGTGAGGTGTTTTGGATCCCCATCTCTTGCTATGAACTGACAAAACAGCAGAATCCCCTTGACAATCTTGATTTCTCAAGGGAAATGGGAGAACACTATACACCATCCAAGATATTAAAATATTGTCAAGGCCCAACACGGCTGAATACTCTGAGGAGATGGCCTGTGAGGCGCGCCTTTCAACTTTTCCCCCTTAGTATGGTGGTCAGTAACATGCGGGAGACTGCGGAGGGGGTCATTTTTTTAATTGGGAACTGATGTGCTTTTACTCAATTCGGGAACCTCACAAGCCAAATTTGTAGTATTTTGCACGAATTGCAAGAGATGTTTACAAGTCGACGGTTGAAGTGGAAGCTCGTATTGAGTTTGCTAGAGACTGATTTGCCAAGCCTTTGATAGCTCAGTTGGTAGAGCCGAGGACTGTAGTGGTAAAACAGGCATCCTTAGGTTGCTGGTTCAAATCCGGCTCGAAGGAATTTTGCCAAATGCAAATTTTATTGAATACTTGGAAAGTAAAATACTTGGAAAATAAAATAACAGACAATTTATAATTATATTATATTTCATCACTGAAAATAGATGCCTTTTGCTTTGAGGCTGTGGCCACGTTATTTTTCTGTCCAACACGAATCTTCATTGGTTTCCTGTGAGGTGTTTTGGATCCCCATTTCTTGCTATGAACTGGCAAAATAGCAGAATCCCCTTGACAATCTTGATTTCTCAAGGAAAATGAGAGAACATTATACACCATCCAAGATATTAAAATATTGTCAAGGCCGAACACTGATGAATACTCTGAGGAGATGGCCTGTGAGGCGCCGCCTTTCAACTTTTCCTCCTTAGTATGGTGGTCAGTAACATGCGGGAGACTGCGGAGGGGGTCATTTTTTTAATTGAGAACTGATGTGCTTTTACTCAATTCGGGAACCTCACAAGCCAAATTTGTAGTATTTTGCACGAATTGCAAGAGATGTTTACAAGTCGACGGTTGAAGTGGAAGCTCGTATTGAGTTTGCTAGAGAATGATTTGCCAAGCCTTCGATAGCTCGTCGCTGGTTCAAATCTGGCTCAAAGGACTTTTGCCAAATGCACATTTTATTGAATACTTGGAAAGTAAAATACTTGGAAAGTAAAATAACAGACAATTTATAATTATATTATATTTCATCACTGAAAATAGATGCCTTTTGCTTTGAGGCTGTGGCCACGTTATTTTTCTGTCCAACACGAATCTTCATTGGTTTCCTGTGAGGTGTTTTGGATCCCCATTTCTTGCTATGAACTGACAAAACAGCAGAATCCCCTTGACAATCTTGATTTCTCAAGGGAAATGGGAGAACACTATACACCATCCAAGATATTAAAATATTGTCAAGGCCGAACACTGATGAATACTCTGAGGAGATGGCCTGTGAGGCGCCGCCTTTCAACTTTTCCTCCTTAGTATGGTGGTCAGTAACATGCGGGAGACTGCGGAGGGGGTCATTTTTTTAATTGTGAACTGATGTGCTTTTACTCAATTCGGGAACCTCACAAGCCAAATTTGTAGTATTTTGCACGAATTGCAAGAGATGTTTGAATGTCGACGGTTGAAGTGGAAGCTCGTATTGAGCTTGCTAGAGACTGATTTGCCAAGCCTTTGATAGCTCAGTTGGTAGAGCGGAGGACTGTAGTGGTAAAACAGGCATCCTTAGGTCGCTGGTTCAAATCCGGCTCAAAGGACTTTTGCCAAATGTACATTTTATTGAATACTTGGAAAGTAAAATACTTGGAAAGTAAAATAACAGACAATTTATAATTATATTATATTTCATCACTGAAAATAGATGCCTTTTGCTTTGAGGCTGTGACCATGTTATTTTTCTGTCCAACACGAATCTTCATTGGTTTCCTGTGAGGTGTTTTGGATCCCCATCTCTTGCTATGAACTGGCAAAACAGCAGAATCCCCTTGACAATCTTGATTTCTCAAGGGAAATGAGAGAACACTATACACCATCCAAGATATTAAAATATTGTCAAGGCCCAACGCGGCTGAATACTCTGAGGAGATGGCCTGTGAGGCGCCGCCTTTCAACTTTTCCCCCTTAGTATGGTGGTCATTAACATGTGGGAGACTGCGGAGGGGGTCATTTTTTTAATTGGGAACTGATGTGCTTTTACTCAATTCGGGAACCTCACAAGCCAAATTTGTAGTATTTTGCACGAATTGCAAGAGATGTTTACAAGTCGAAGGTTGAAGTGGAAGCTCGTATTGAGTTTGCTAGAGAATAATTTGCCAAGCCTTCGATAGCTCAGTTGGTAGAGCGGAGGACTGTAGTGGTAAAACAGGCATCCTTAGGTCGCTGGTTCAAATCTGGCTCGAAGGACTTTTGCCAAATGCAAATTTTATTGAATACTTGGAAAGTAAAATACTTGGAAAATAAAATAACAGACAATTTATAATTATATTATATTTCATCACTGAAAATAGATGCCTTTTGC
Source organism: Ambystoma mexicanum (assembly GCF_040938575.1). Taxonomy (NCBI): domain Eukaryota; kingdom Metazoa; phylum Chordata; class Amphibia; order Caudata; family Ambystomatidae; genus Ambystoma; species Ambystoma mexicanum. The sequence continues at coordinate 1,027,792,268 of NC_090921.1, read as the reverse complement.
TTTGAGGCTGTGGCCACGTTATGTTTCTGTCCAACACCAATCTTCATTGGTTTCCTGTGAGGTGATTCGGATCCCCATCTCTTGCTATGAACTGGCAAAACAGCAGAATCCCCTTGACAATCTTGATTTCTCAAGGGAAATGAGAGAACAGTATACACCATCCAAGATATTAAAATATTGTCAAGGCCCAACACGGCTGAATACTCTGAGGAGATGGCCTGTGAGGCGCCGCCTTTCAACTTTTCCCCCTTAGTATGGTGGTCAGTAACATGCGGGAGACTGCGGAGGGGGTCATTTTTTTAATTGGGAACTGATGTGCTTTTACTCAATTCGGGAACGTCACAAGCCAAATTTGTAGTATTTTGCACGAATTGCAAGAGATGTTTACAAGTCGACGGTTGAAGTGGAAGCTCGTATTGAGTTTGCTAGAGAACAATTTGTCAAGCCTTCGATAGCTCAGTTGGTAGAGCGGAGGACTGTAGTGGTAAAACAGGCATCCTTAGATCGCTGGTTCAAATCCGGCTCGAAGGACTTTTGCCAAATGCACATTTTATTGAATACTTGGAAAGTAAAATACTTGGAAAGTAAAATAACAGACAATTTATAATTATATTATATTTCATCACTGAAAATAGATGCCTTTTGCTTTGAGGCTGTGGCCATGTTATTTTTCTGTCCGACACCAATCTTCGTTGGTTACCTGTGAGGTATTTTGGATCCCCATCTCTTGCTATGAACTGACAAAACAGCAGAATCCCTTTGACAATCTTGATTTCTCAAGGGAAATGGGAGAACACTATACACCATCCAAGATATTAAAATATTGTCAAGGCCGAACACTGATGAATACTCTGAGGAGATTGCCTGTGAGGCGCCGCCTTTCAACTTTTCCTCCTTTGTATGGTGGTCAGTAACATGCGGGAGACTGCGGAGGGGGTCATTTTTTTAATTGTGAACTGATGTGCTTTTACTCAATTCGGGAACCTCACAAGCCAAATTTGTAGTATTTTGCACGAATTGCAAGAGATGTTTGAATGTCGACGGTTGAAGTGGAAGCTCGTATTGAGCTTGCTAGAGACTGATTTGCCAAGCCTTCGATAGCTCAGTTGGTAGTGCGGAGGACTGTAGTGGTAAAACAGGCATCCTTAGGTCGCTGGTTCAAATCCGGCTCGAAGGACTTTACACCATCCAAGATATTAAAATATTGTCAAGGCCCAACACGGCTGAATACTCTGAGGAGATGGCCTGTGAGGCGCCGCCTTTCAACTTTTCCCCCTTAGTATGGTGGTCAGTAACATGCGGGAGACTGCGGAGGGGGTCATTTTTTTAATTGGGAACTGATGTGCTTTTACTCAATTCGGGAACCTCACAAGCCAAATTTGTAGTATTTTGCACGAATTGCAAGAGATGTTTACAAGTCGACGGTTGAAGTGGAAGCTCGTATTGAGTTTGCTAGAGAATGATTTGCCAAGCCTTCGATAGCTCGTCGCTGGTTCAAATCCGGCTCAAAGGACTTTTGCCAAATGCACATTTTATTGAATACTTGGAAAGTAAAATACTTGGAAAGTAAAATAACAGACAATTTATAATTATATTATATTTCATCACTGAAAATAGATGCCTTTTGCTTTGAGGCTGTGGCCACGTTATTTTTCTGTCCGACACCAATCTTCGTTGGTTTCCTGTGAGGTATTTTGGATCCCCATCTCTTGCTATGAACTGACAAAACAGCAGAATCCCTTTGACAATCTTGATTTCTCAAGGGAAATGGGAGAACACTATACACCATCCAAGATATTAAAATATTGTCAAGGCCGAACGCTGATGAATACTCTGAGGAGAGGGCCTGTGAGGCGCCGCCTTTCAACTTTTCCTCCTTAGTATGGTGGTCAGTAACATGCGGGAGACTGCGGAGGGGGTCATTTTTTTAATTGTGAACTGATGTGCTTTTACTCAATTCGGGAACCTCACAAGCCAAATTTGTAGTATTTTGCACGAATTGCAAGAGATGTTTGAATGTCGACGGTTGAAGTGGAAGCTCGTATTGAGCTTGCTAGAGACTGATTTGCCAAGCCTTCGATAGCTCAGTTGGTAGAGCGGAGGACTGTAGTGGTAAAACAGGCGTCCTTAGGTCGCTGGTTCAAATCCGTCTCGAAGGACTTTTGCCAAATGCACATTTTATTGAATACTTGGAAAGTAAAATACTTGGAAAGTAAAATAACAGACAATTTATAATTATATTATATTTCATCACTGAAAACAGATGCCTTTTGCTTTGAGGCTTTGACCATGTTATTTTTCTGTCCAACACGAATCTTCATTGGTTTCCTGTGAGGTGTTTTGGATCCCCATCTCTTGCTATGAACTGGCAAAACAGCAGAATCCCCTTGACAATCTTGATTTCTCAAGGGAAATGAGAGAACACTATACACCATCCAAGATATTAAAATATTGTCAAGGCCCAACGCGGCTGAATACTCTGAGGAGATGGCCTGTGAGGTGCCGCCTTTCAACTTTTCCCCCTTAGTATGGTGGTCAGTAACATGCGGGAGACTGCGGAGGGGGTCATTTTTTAAATTGGGAACTGATGTGCTTTTACTCAATTCGGGAACCTCACAAGCCAAATTTGTAGTATTTTGCACGAATTGCAAGAGATGTCTACAAGTCGACGGTTGAAGTGGAAGCTCGTATTGAGTTTGCTAGAGTTGATTTGCCAAGCCTTCGATAGCTCAGTTGGTAGAGCGGAGGACTGTAGTGGTAAAACAGGCATCCTTAGGGCGCTGGTTCAAATCCGGCTCAAAGGACTTTTGCCAAATGCACATTTTATTGAATACTTGGAAAGTAAAATACTTGGAAAGTAAAATAACAGACAATTTATAATTATATTATATTTCATCACTGAAAATAGATGCCTTTTGCTTTGAGGCTGTGGCCACGTTATTTTTCTGTCCAACATGAATCTTCATTGGTTTCCTGTCAGGTGTTTTGGATCCCCATCTCTTGCTATGAACTGGCAAAACAGCAGAATCCCCTTGACAATCTTGATTTCTCAAGGGAAATGAGAGAACCCTATACACCATCCAAGATATTAAAATATTGTCAAGGCCCAACACGGCTGAATACTCTGAGGAGATGGCCTGTGAGGCGCCGCCTTTCAACTTTTCCCCCTTAGTATGGTGGTCATTAACATGCGGGAGACTGCGCAGGGGGTCATTTTTTTAATTGGGAACTGATGTGCTTTTACTCAATTCGGGAACCTCACAAGCCAAATTTGTAGTATTTTGCACGAATTGCAAGAGATGTTTATAAGTCGACGGTTGAAGTGGAAGCTCGTATTGAGTTTGCTAGAGAATGATTTGCCAAGCCTTCGAAAGCTCAGTTGGTAGAGCGGAGGACTGTAGTGGTAAAACAGGCATCCTTAGGTCGCTGGTTCAAATCCAGCTCGAAGGACTTTTGCCAAATGCAAATTTTATTGAATACTTGGAAAGTAAAATACTTGGAAAATAAAATAACAGACAATTTATAATTATATTATATTTCATCACTGAAAATAGATGCCTTTTGCTTTGAGGCTGTGGCCACGTTATGTTTCTGTCCAACACCAATCTTCATTGGTTTCCTGTGAGGTATTTTGGATCCCCATCTCTTGCTATGAACTGACAAAACAGCAGAATCCCCTTGACAATCTTGATTTCTCAAGGGAAATGGGAGAACACTATACACCATCCAAGATATTCAAATATTGTCAAGGCCGAACACTGATGAATACTCTGAGGAGATGGCCTGTGAGGCGCCGCCTTTCAACTTTTCCTCCTTTGTATGGTGGTCAGTAACATGCGGGAGACTGCGGAGGGGGTCATTTTTTTAATTGGGAACTGATGTGCTTTTACTCAATTCGGGAACCTCACAAGCCAAATTTGTAGTATTTTGCACGAATTGCAAGAGATGTTTGAATGTCGACGGTTGAAGTGGAAGCTCGTATTGAGCTTGCTAGAGACTGATCTGCCAAGCCTTTGATAGCTCAGTTGGTAGAGCTGAGGACTGTAGTGGTAAAACAGGCATCCTTAGGTCGCTGGTTCAAATCCGGCTCGAAGGACTTTTGCCAAATGCACATTTTATTGAATACTTGGAAAGTAAAATACTTGGAAAGTAAAATAACAGACAATTTATAATTATATTATATTTCATCACTGAAAATAGATGCCTTTTGCTTTGAGGCTGTGACCATGTTATTTTTCTGTCCAACACGAATCTTCATTGGTTTCCTGTGAGGTGTTTTGGATCCCCATCTCTTGCTATGAACTGACAAAACAGCAGAATCCCCTTGACAATCTTGATTTCTCAAGAGAAATGAGAGAACACTATACACCATCCAAGATATTAAAATATTGTCAAGGCCGAACACTGATGAATACTCTGAGGAGATGGCCTGTGAGGCGCCGCCTTTCAACTTTTCCTCCTTTGTATGGTGGTCAGTAACATGCGGGAGACTGCGGAGGGGGTCATTTTTTTAATTGTGAACTGATGTGCTTTTACTCAATTCGGGAACCTCACAAGCCAAATTTGTAGTATTTTGCACGAATTGCAAGAGATGTTTACAAGTCGACGGTTGAAGTTGAAGCTCGTATTGAGTTTGCTAGAGTTGATTTGCCAAGCCTTCGATAGCTCAGTTGGTAGAGCAGAGGACTGTAGTGGTAAAACAGGCATCCTTAGGTCGCTGGTTCAAATCCGGCTCAAAGGAATTTTGCCAAATGCACATTTTATTGAATACTTGGAAAGTAAAATACTTGGAAAGTAAAATAACAGACAATTTATAATTATATTATATTTCATCACTGAAAATAGATGCCTTTTGCTTTGAGGCTGTGGCCACGTTATTTTTCTGTCCAACACGAATCTTCATTGGTTTCCTGTCAGGTGTTTTGGATCCCCATCTCTTGCTATGAACTGGCAAAACAGCAGAATCCCCTTGACAATCTTGATTTCTCAAGGGAAATGAGAGAACACTATACACCATCCAAGATATTAAAATATTGTCAAGGCCCAACACGGCTGAATACTCTGAGGAGATGGCCTGTGAGGCGCCGCCTTTCAACTTTTCCCCCTTAGTATGGTGGTCATTAACATGTGGGAGACTGCGGAGGGGGTCATTTTTTTAATTGGGAACTGATGTGCTTTTACTCAATTCGGGAACCTCACAAGCCAAATTTGTAGTATTTTGCACGAATTGCAAGAGATGTTTACAAGTCGACGGTTGAAGTGGAAGCTCGTATTGAGTCTGCTAGAGAATGATTTGCCAAGCCTTCGATAGCTCAGTTGGTAGAGCGGAGGACTGTAGTGGTAAAACAGGCATCCTTAGGTCGCTGGTTCAAATCTGGCTCGAAGGACTTTTGCCAAATGCAAATTTTATTGAATACTTGGAAAGTAAAATACTTGGAAAATAAAATAACAGACAATTTATAATTATATTATATTTCATCACTGAAAATAGATGCCTTTTGCTTTGGGGCTGTGGCCACGTTATGTTTCTGTCCAACACCAATCTTCATTGGTTTCCTGTGAGGTATTTTGGATCCCCATCTCTTGCTATGAACTGACAAAACAGCAGAATCCCCTTGACAATCTTGATTTCTCAAGGGAAATGGGAGAACACTATACACCATCCAAGATATTAAAATATTGTCAAGGCCGAACACTGATGAATACTCTGAGGAGATGGCCTGTGAGGCGCCGCCTTTCAACTTTTCCTCCTTAGTATGGTGGTCAGTAACATGCGGGAGACTGCGGAGGGGGTCATTTTTTTAATTGTGAACTGATGTGCTTTTACTCAATTCGGGAACCTCACAAGCCAAATTTGTAGTATTTTGCACGAATTGCAAGAGATGTTTGAATGTCGACGGTTGAAGTGGAAGCTCGTATTGAGCTTGCTAGAGACTGATTTGCCAAGCCTTTGATAGCTCAGTTGGTAGAGCGGAGGACTGTAGTGGTAAAACAGGCATCCTTAGGTCGCTGGTTCAAATCCGGCTCAAAGGACTTTTGCCAAATGCACATTTTATTGAATACTTGGAAAGTAAAATACTTGGAAAGTAAAATAACAGACAATTTATAATTATATTATATTTCATCACTGAAAATAGATGCCTTTTGCTTTGAGGCTGTGACCATGTTATTTTTCTGTCCAACACGAATCTTCATTGGTTTCCTGTGAGGTGTTTTGGATCCCCATCTCTTGCTATGAACTGGCAAAACAGCAGAATCCCCTTGACAATCTTGATTTCTCAAGGGAAATGAGAGAACACTATACACCATCCAAGATATTAAAATATTGTCAAGGCCCAACGCGGCTGAATACTCTGAGGAGATGGCCTGTGAGGCGCCGCCTTTCAACTTTTCCCCCTTAGTATGGTGGTCATTAACATGTGGGAGACTGCGGAGGGGGTCATTTTTTAAATTGGGAACTGATGTGCTTTTACTCAATTCGGGAACCTCACAAGCCAAATTTGTAGTATTTTGCACGAATTGTAAGAGATGTTTACAGGTCGAAGGTTGAAGTGGAAGCTCGTATTGAGTTTGCTAGAGAATGATTTGCCAAGCCTTCGATAGCTCAGTTGGTAGAGCGGAGGACTGTAGTGGTAAAACAGGCATCCTTAGGTCGCTGGTTCAAATCTGGCTCGAAGGACTTTTGCCAAATGCAAATTTTATTGAATACTTGGAAAGTAAAATACTTGGAAAATAAAATAACAGACAATTTATAATTATATTATATTTCATCACTGAAAATAGATGCCTTTTGCTTTGAGGCTGTGGCCACGTTATGTTTCTGTCCAACACCAATCTTCATTGGTTTCCTGTGAGGTGATTCGGATCCCCATCTCTTGCTATGAACTGGCAAAACAGCAGAATCCCCTTGACAATCTTGATTTCTCAAGGGAAATGAGAGAACAGTATACACCATCCAAGATATTAAAATATTGTCAAGGCCCAACACGGCTGAATACTCTGAGGAGATGGCCTGTGAGGCGCCGCCTTTCAACTTTTCCCCCTTAGTATGGTGGTCAGTAACATGCGGGAGACTGCGGAGGGGGTCATTTTTTTAATTGGGAACTGATGTGCTTTTACTCAATTCGGGAACGTCACAAGCCAAATTTGTAGTATTTTGCACGAATTGCAAGAGATGTTTACAAGTCGACGGTTGAAGTGGAAGCTCGTATTGAGTTTGCTAGAGAACAATTTGTCAAGCCTTCGATAGCTCAGTTGGTAGAGCGGAGGACTGTAGTGGTAAAACAGGCATCCTTAGGTCGCTGGTTCAAATCCGGCTCGAAGGACTTTTGCCAAATGCACATTTTATTGAATACTTGGAAAGTAAAATACTTGGAAAGTAAAATAACAGACAATTTATAATTATATTATATTTCATCACTGAAAATAGATGCCTTTTGCTTTGAGGCTGTGGCCATGTTATTTTTCTGTCCGACACCAATCTTCGTTGGTTACCTGTGAGGTATTTTGGATCCCCATCTCTTGCTATGAACTGACAAAACAGCAGAATCCCTTTGACAATCTTGATTTCTCAAGGGAAATGGGAGAACACTATACACCATCCAAGATATTAAAATATTGTCAAGGCCGAACACTGATGAATACTCTGAGGAGATTGCCTGTGAGGCGCGGCCTTTCAACTTTTCCTCCTTTGTATGGTGGTCAGTAACATGCGGGAGACTGCGGAGGGGGTCATTTTTTTAATTGTGAACTGATGTGCTTTTACTCAATTCGGGAACCTCACAAGCCAAATTTGTAGTATTTTGCACGAATTGCAAGAGATGTTTGAATGTCGACGGTTGAAGTGGAAGCTCGTATTGAGCTTGCTAGAGACTGATTTGCCAAGCCTTCGATAGCTCAGTTGGTAGTGCGGAGGACTGTAGTGGTAAAACAGGCATCCTTAGGTCGCTGGTTCAAATCCGGCTCGAAGGACTTTACACCATCCAAGATATTAAAATATTGTCAAGGCCCAACACGGCTGAATACTCTGAGGAGATGGCCTGTGAGGCGCCGCCTTTCAACTTTTCCCCCTTAGTATGGTGGTCAGTAACATGCGGGAGACTGCGGAGGGGGTCATTTTTTTAATTGGGAACTGATGTGCTTTTACTCAATTCGGGAACGTCACAAGCCAAATTTGTAGTATTTTGCACGAATTGCAAGAGATGTTTACAAGTCGACGGTTGAAGTGGAAGCTCGTATTGAGTTTGCTAGAGAACAATTTGTCAAGCCTTCGATAGCTCAGTTGGTAGAGCGGAGGACTGTAGTGGTAAAACAGGCATCCTTAGGTCGCTGGTTCAAATCCGGCTCGAAGGACTTTTGCCAAATGCACATTTTATTGAATACTTGGAAAGTAAAATACTTGGAAAGTAAAATAACAGACAATTTATAATTATATTATATTTCATCACTGAAAATAGATGCCTTTTGCTTTGAGGCTGTGGCCATGTTATTTTTCTGTCCGACACCAATCTTCGTTGGTTACCTGTGAGGTATTTTGGATCCCCATCTCTTGCTATGAACTGACAAAACAGCAGAATCCCTTTGACAATCTTGATTTCTCAAGGGAAATGGGAGAACACTATACACCATCCAAGATATTAAAATATTGTCAAGGCCGAACACTGATGAATACTCTGAGGAGATTGCCTGTGAGGCGCGGCCTTTCAACTTTTCCTCCTTTGTATGGTGGTCAGTAACATGCGGGAGACTGCGGAGGGGGTCATTTTTTTAATTGTGAACTGATGTGCTTTTACTCAATTCGGGAACCTCACAAGCCAAATTTGTAGTATTTTGCACGAATTGCAAGAGATGTTTGAATGTCGACGGTTGAAGTGGAAGCTCGTATTGAGCTTGCTAGAGACTGATTTGCCAAGCCTTCGATAGCTCAGTTGGTAGTGCGGAGGACTGTAGTGGTAAAACAGGCATCCTTAGGTCGCTGGTTCAAATCCGGCTCGAAGGACTTTACACCATCCAAGATATTAAAATATTGTCAAGGCCCAACACGGCTGAATACTCTGAGGAGATGGCCTGTGAGGTGCGCCTTTCAACTTTTCCCCCTTAGTATGGTGGTCAGTAACATGCGGGAGACTGCGGAGGGGGTCATTTTTTTAATTGGGAACTGATGTGCTTTTACTCAATTCGGGAACCTCACAAGCCAAATTTGTAGTATTTTGCACGAATTGCAAGAGATGTTTACAAGTCGACGGTTGAAGTGGAAGCTCGTATTGAGTTTGCTAGAGAATGATTTGCCAAGCCTTCGATAGCTCGTCGCTGGTTCAAATCCGGCTCAAAGGACTTTTGCCAAATGCACATTTTATTGAATACTTGGAAAGTAAAATACTTGGAAAGTAAAATAACAGACAATTTATAATTATATTATATTTCATCACTGAAAATAGATGCCTTTTGCTTTGAGGCTGTGGCCACGTTATTTTTCTGTCCGACACCAATCTTCGTTGGTTTCCTGTGAGGTATTTTGGATCCCCATCTCTTGCTATGAACTGACAAAACAGCAGAATCCCTTTGACAATCTTGATTTCTCAAGGGAAATGGGAGAACACTATACACCATCCAAGATATTAAAATATTGTCAAGGCCGAACGCTGATGAATACTCTGAGGAGAGGGCCTGTGAGGCGCCGCCTTTCAACTTTTCCTCCTTAGTATGGTGGTCAGTAACATGCGGGAGACTGCGGAGGGGGTCATTTTTTTAATTGTGAACTGATGTGCTTTTACTCAATTCGGGAACCTCACAAGCCAAATTTGTAGTATTTTGCACGAATTGCAAGAGATGTTTGAATGTCGACGGTTGAAGTGGAAGCTCGTATTGAGCTTGCTAGAGACTGATTTGCCAAGCCTTCGATAGCTCAGTTGGTAGAGCGGAGGACTGTAGTGGTAAAACAGGCGGTTCAAATCCGTCTCGAAGGACTTTTGCCAAATGCACATTTTATTGAATACTTGGAAAGTAAAATACTTGGAAAGTAAAATAACAGACAATTTATAATTATATTATATTTCATCACTGAAAATAGATGCCTTTTGCTTTGAGGCTTTGACCATGTTATTTTTCTGTCCAACACGAATCTTCATTGGTTTCCTGTGAGGTGTTTTGGATCCCCATCTCTTGCTATGAACTGGCAAAACAGCAGAATCCCCTTGACAATCTTGATTTCTCAAGGGAAATGAGAGAACACTATACACCATCCAAGATATTAAAATATTGTCAAGGCCCAACGCGGCTGAATACTCTGAGGAGATGGCCTGTGAGGTGCCGCCTTTCAACTTTTCCCCCTTAGTATGGTGGTCAGTAACATGCGGGAGACTGCGGAGGGGGTCATTTTTTAAATTGGGAACTGATGTGCTTTTACTCAATTCGGGAACCTCACAAGCCAAATTTGTAGTATTTTGCACGAATTGCAAGAGATGTCTACAAGTCGACGGTTGAAGTGGAAGCTCGTATTGAGTTTGCTAGAGTTGATTTGTCAAGCCTTCGATAGCTCAGTTGGTAGAGCGGAGGACTGTAGTGGTAAAACAGGCATCCTTAGGGCGCTGGTTCAAATCCGGCTCAAAGGACTTTTGCCAAATGCACATTTTATTGAATACTTGGAAAGTAAAATACTTGGAAAGTAAAATAACAGACAATTTATAATTATATTATATTTCATCACTGAAAATAGATGCCTTTTGCTTTGAGGCTGTGGCCACGTTATTTTTCTGTCCAACATGAATCTTCATTGGTTTCCTGTGAGGTATTTTGGATCCCCATCTCTTGCTATGAACTGGCAAAACAGCAGAATCCCCTTGACAATCTTGATTTCTCAAGGGAAATGAGAGAACACTATACACCATCCAAGATATTAAAATATTGTCAAGGCCCAACACGGCTGAACACTCTGAGGAGATGGCCTGTGAGGCGCCGCCTTTCAACTTTTCCCCCTTAGTATGGTGGTCATTAACATGCGGGAGACTGCGCAGGGGGTCATTTTTTTAATTGGGAACTGATGTGCTTTTACTCAATTCGGGAACCTCACAAGCCAAATTTGTAGTATTTTGCACGAATTGCATGAGATGTTTATAAGTCGACGGTTGAAGTGGAAGCTCGTATTGAGTTTGCTAGAGAATGATTTGCCAAGCCTTCGAAAGCTCAGTTGGTAGAGCGGAGGACTGTCGTGGTAAAACAGGCATCCTTAGGTCGCTGGTTCAAATCCAGCTCGAAGGACTTTTGCCAAATGCAAATTTTATTGAATACTTGGAAAGTAAAATACTTGGAAAATAAAATAACAGACAATTTATAATTATATTATATTTCATCACTGAAAATAGATGCCTTTTGCTTTGAGGCTGTGGCCACGTTATGTTTCTGTCCAACACCAATCTTCATTGGTTTCCTGTGAGGTGTTTCGGATCCCCATCTCTTGCTATGAACTGGCAAAACAGCAGAATCCCCTTGACAATCTTGATTTCTCAAGGGAAATGAGAGAACAGTATACACCATCCAAGATATTAAAATATTGTCAAGGCCCAACACGGCTGAATACTCTGAGGAGATAGCCAGAAGGCGCGCCTTTCAACTTTTCCCCCTTAGTATGGTGGTCAGTAACATGCGGGAGACTGCGGAGGGGGTCATTTTTTTAATTGGGAACTGATGTGCTTTTACTCAATTCGGGAACCTCACAAGCCAAATTTGTAGTATTTTGCACGAATTGCAAGAGATGTTTGAATGTCGACGGTTGAAGTGGAAGCTCGTATTGAGCTTGCTAGAGAATGATTTGCCAAGCCTTCGATAGCTCAGTTGGTAGAGCGGAGGACTGTAGTGGTAAAACAGGCATCCTTAGGTCGCTGGTTCAAATCCGGCTCAAAGGACTTTTGCCAAATGCAAATTTTATTGAATACTTGGAAAGTAAAATACTTGGAAAATAAAATAACAGACAATTTATAATTATATTATATTTCATCACTGAAAATAGATGCCTTTTGCTTTGAGGCTGTGACCATGTTATTTTTCTGTCCAACACGAATCTTCATTGGTTTCCTGTGAGGTGTTTTGGATCCCCATCTCTTGCTATGAACTGGCAAAACAGCAGAATCCCCTTGACAATCTTGATTTCTCAAGGGAAATGAGAGAACACTATACACCATCCAAGATATTAAAATATTGTCAAGGCCCAACGCGGCTGAATACTCTGAGGAGATGGCCTGTGAGGCGCCGCCTTTCAACTTTTCCCCCTTAGTATGGTGGTCAGTAACATGCGGGAGACTGCGGAGGGGGTCATTTTTTAAATTGGGAACTGATGTGCTTTTACTCAATTCGGGAACCTCACAAGCCAAATTTGTAGTATTTTGCACGAATTGCAAGAGATGTTTACAAGTCGACGGTTGAAGTGGAAGCTCGTATTGAGTTTGCTAGAGAATGATTTGCCAAGCCTTCGATAGCTCAGTTGGTAGAGCGGAGGACTGTAGTGGTAAAACAGGCATCCTTAGGTCGCTGGTTCAAATCTGGCTCGAAGGACTTTTGCCAAATGCAAATTTTATTGAATACTTGGAAAGTAAAATACTTGGAAAATAAAATAACAGACAATTTATAATTATATTATATTTCATCACTGAAAATAGATGCCTTTTGCTTTGAGGCTGTGGCCACGTTATGTTTCTGTCCAACACCAATCTTCATTGGTTTCCTCTGAGGTGATTCGGATCCCCATCTCTTGCTATGAACTGGCAAAACAGCAGAATCCCCTTGACAATCTTGATTTCTCAAGGGAAATGAGAGAACAGTATACACCATCCAAGATATTAAAATATTGTCAAGGCCCAACACGGCTGAATACTCTGAGGAGATGGCCTGTGAGGAGCCGCCTTTCAACTTTTCCCCCTTAGTATGGTGGTCAGTAACATGCGGGAGACTGCGGAGGGGGTCATTTTTTTAATTGGGAACTGATGTGCTTTTACTCAATTCGGGAACGTCACAAGCCAAATTTGTAGTATTTTGCACGAATTGCAAGAGATGTTTACAAGTCGACGGTTGAAGTGGAAGCTCGTATTGAGTTTGCTAGAGAACGATTTGTCAAGCCTTCGATAGCTCAGTTGGTAGAGTGGAGGACTGTAGTGGTAAAACAGGCATCCTTAGGTCGTTGGTTCAAATCCGGCTCGAAGGACTTTTGCCAAATGCACATTTTATTGAATACTTGGAAAGTAAAATACTTGGAAAGTAAAATAACAGACAATTTATAATTATATTATATTTCATCACTGAAAATAGATGCCTTTTGCTTTGAGGCTGTGGCCACGTTATTTTTCTGTCCGACACCAATCTTCGTTGGTTTCCTGTGAGGTATTTTGGATCCCCATCTCTTGCTATGAACTGACAAAACAGCAGAATCCCCTTGACAATCTTGATTTCTCAAGGGAAATGGGAGAACACTATACACCATCCAAGATATTAAAATATTGTCAAGGCCGAACACTGATGAATACTCTGAGGAGATGGCCTGTGAGGCGCCGCCTTTCAACTTTTCCTCCTTTGTATGGTGGTCAGTAACATGCGGGAGACTGCGGAGGGGGTCATTTTTTTAATTGTGAACTGATGTGCTTTTACTCAATTCGGGAACCTCACAAGCCAAATTTGTAGTATTTTGCACGAATTGCAAGAGATGTTTGAATGTCGACGGTTGAAGTGGAAGCTCGTATTGAGCTTGCTAGAGACTGATTTTCCAAGCCTTCGATAGCTCAGTTGGTAGAGCGGAGGACTGTAGTGGTAAAACAGGCATCCTTAGGTCAGGACTTTTGCCAAATGCACATTTTATTGAATACTTGGAAAGTAAAATACTTGGAAAGTAAAATAACAGACAATTTATAATTATATTATATTTCATCACTGAAAATAGATGCCTTTTGCTTTGAGGCTATGGCCACGTTATGTTTCTGTCCAACACCAATCTTCATTGGTTTCCTGTGAGGTGATTCGGATCCCCATCTCTTGCTATGAACTGGCAAAACAGCAGAATCCCCTTGACAATCTTGATTTCTCAAGGGAAATGAGAGAACACTATACACCATCCAAGATATTAAAATATTGTCAAGGCCCAACACGGCTGAACACTCTGAGGAGATGGCCTGTGAGGCGCCGCCTTTCAACTTTTCCCCCTTAGTATGGTGGTCATTAACATGCGGGAGACTGCGCAGGGGGTCATTTTTTTAATTGGGAACTGATGTGCTTTTACTCAATTCGGGAACCTCACAAGCCAAATTTGTAGTATTTTGCACGAATTGCAAGAGATGTTTATAAGTCGACGGTTGAAGTGGAAGCTCGTATTGAGTTTGCTAGAGAATGATTTGCCAAGCCTTCGAAAGCTCAGTTGGTAGAGCGGAGGACTGTAGTGGTAAAACAGGCATCCTTAGGTCGCTGGTTCAAATCCAGTTCGAAGGACTTTTGCCAAATGCAAATTTTATTGAATACTTGGAAAGTAAAATACTTGGAAAATAAAATAACAGACAATTTATAATTATATTATATTTCATCACTGAAAATAGATGCCTTTTGCTTTGAGGCTGTGGCCACGTTATGTTTCTGTCCAACACCAATCTTCATTGGTTTCCTGTGAGGTGTTTCGGATCCCCATCTCTTGCTATGAACTGGCAAAACAGCAGAATCCCCTTGACAATCTTGATTTCTCAAGGGAAATGAGAGAACAGTATACACCATCCAAGATATTAAAATATTGTCAAGGCCCAACACGGCTGAATACTCTGAGGAGATAGCCAGAAGGCGCGCCTTTCAACTTTTCCCCCTTAGTATGGTGGTCAGTAACATGCGGGAGACTGCGGAGGGGGTCATTTTTTTAATTGGGAACTGATGTGCTTTTACTCAATTCGGGAACCTCACAAGCCAAATTTGTAGTATTTTGCACGAATTGCAAGAGATGTTTACAAGTCGACGGTTGAAGTGGAAGCTCGTATTGAGTTTGCTAGAGAATGATTTGCCAAGCCTTCGATAGCTCGTCGCTGGTTCAAATCCGGCTCAAAGGACTTTTGCCAAATGCACATTTTATTGAATACTTGGAAAGTAAAATACTTGGAAAGTAAAATAACAGACAATTTATAATTATATTATATTTCATCACTGAAAATAGATGCCTTTTGCTTTGAGGCTGTGGCCACGTTATTTTTCTGTCCGACACCAATCTTCGTTGGTTTCCTGTGAGGTATTTTGGATCCCCATCTCTTGCTATGAACTGGCAAAACAGCAGAATCCCCTTGACAATCTTGATTTCTCAAGGGAAATGAGAGAACAGTATACACCATCCAAGATATTAAAATATTGTCAAGGCCCAACACGGCTGAATACTCTGAGGAGATGGCCTGTGAGGTGCCGCCTTTCAACTTTTCCCCCTTAGTATGGTGGTCAGTAACATGCGGGAGACTGCGGAGGGGGTCATTTTTTTAATTGGGAACTGATGTGCTTTTACTCAATTCGGGAACGTCACAAGCCAAATTTGTAGTATTTTGCACGAATTGCAAGAGATGTTTACAAGTCGACGGTTGAAGTGGAAGCTCGTATTGAGTTTGCTAGAGAACGATTTGTCAAGCCTTCGATAGCTCAGTTGGTAGAGTGGAGGACTGTAGTGGTAAAACAGGCATCCTTAGGTCGTTGGTTCAAATCCGGCTCGAAGGACTTTTGCCAAATGCACATTTTATTGAATACTTGGAAAGTAAAATACTTGGAAAGTAAAATAACAGACAATTTATAATTATATTATATTTCATCACTGAAAATAGATGCCTTTTGCTTTGAGGCTGTGGCCACGTTATTTTTCTGTCCGACACCAATCTTCGTTGGTTTCCTGTGAGGTATTTTGGATCCCCATCTCTTGCTATGAACTGACAAAACAGCAGAATCCCCTTGACAATCTTGATTTCCCAAGGGAAATGGGAGAACACTATACACCATCCAAGATATTCAAATATTGTCAAGGCCGAACACTGATGAATACTCTGAGGAGATGGCCTGTGAGGCGCCGCCTTTCAACTTTTCCTCCTTTGTATGGTGGTCAGTAACATGCGGGAGACTGCGGAGGGGGTCATTTTTTTAATTGTGAACTGATGTGCTTTTACTCAATTCGGGAACCTCACAAGCCAAATTTGTAGTATTTTGCACGAATTGCAAGAGATGTTTGAATGTCGACGGTTGAAGTGGAAGCTCGTATTGAGCTTGCTAGAGACTGATTTGCCAAGCCTTCGATAGCTCAGTTGGTAGAGCGGAGGACTGTAGTGGTAAAACAGGCATCCTTAGGTCAGGACTTTTGCCAAATGCACATTTTATTGAATACTTGGAAAGTAAAATACTTGGAAAGTAAAATAACAGACAATTTATAATTATATTATATTTCATCACTGAAAATAGATGCCTTTTGCTTTGAGGCTGTGACCACGTTATTTTTCTGTCCAACACGAATCTTCATTTGTTTACCTGTGAGGTGTTTTGGATCCCCATCTCTTGCTATGAACTGGCAAAACAGCAGAATCCCCTTGACAATCTTGATTTCTCAAGGAAAATGAGAGAACACTATACACCATCCAAGATATTAAAATATTGTCAAGGCCCAACGCGGCTGAATACTCTGAGGAGATGGCCTGTGAGGTGCCGCCTTTCAACTTTTCCCCCTTAGTATGGTGGTCAGTAACATGCGGGAGACTGCGGAGGGGTTCATTTTTTTAATTGTGAACTGATGTGCTTTCACTCAATTCGGGAACCTCACAAGCCAAATTTGTAGTATTTTGCACAAATTGCAAGAGATGTTTGAATGTCGACGGTTGAAGTGGAAGCTCGTATTGAGCTTGCTAGAGACTGATTTGCCAAGCCTTCGATAGCTCAGTTGGTAGAGCAGAGGACTGTAGTGGTAAAACAGGCATCCTTAAGTCGCTGGTTCAAATCCAGATTGAAGGACTTTTGCCAAATGCACATTTTATTGAATACTTGGAAAGTAAAATGCTTGGAAAATAAAATAACAGACAATTTATAATTATATTATATTTCATCACTGAAAATAGATGCCTTTTGCTTTGAGGCTGTGGCCACGTTATTTTTCTGTCCAACACGAATCTTCATTGGTTTCCTGTCAGGTGTTTTGGATCCCCATCTCTTGCTATGAACTGGCAAAACAGCAGAATCCCCTTGACAATCTTGATTTCTCAAGGGAAATGGGAGAACACTATACACCATCCAAGATATTAAAATATTGTCAAGGCCCAACACGGCTGAATACTCTGAGGAGATGGCCTGTGAGGCGCGCCTTTCAACTTTTCCCCCTTAGTATGGTGGTCATTAACATGCGGGAGACTGCGGAGGGGGTCATTTTTTTAATCGGGAACTGATGTGCTTTTACTCAATTCGGGAACTTCACAAGCCAAATTTGTAGTATTTTGCACGAATTGCAAGAGATGTTTACAAGTCGACGGTTGAAGTGGAAGCTCGTATTGAGTTTGCTAGAGAATGATTTGCCAAGCCTTCGATAGCTCAGTTGGTACTGTAGTGGTAAAACAGGCATCCTTAGGTCGCTGGTTCAAATCCGGCTCGAAGGACTTTTGCCAAATGCAAATTTTATTGAATACTTGGAAAGTAAAATACTTGGAAAGTAAAATAACAGACAATTTATAATTATATTATATTTCATCACTGAAAATAGATGCCTTTTGCTTTGAGGCTGTGGCCACGTTATTTTTCTGTCCGACACCAATCTTCGTTGGTTTCCTGTGAGGTGTTTTGGATCCCCATCTCTTGCTATGAACTGACAAAACAGCAGAATCCCCTTGACAACCTTGATTTCTCAAGGGAAATGGGAGAACACCATACACCATCCAAGATATTAAAATATTGTCAAGGCCGAACACTGATGAATACTCTGAGGAGATGGCCTGTGAGGCGCCGCCTTTCAACTTTTCCTCCTCAGTATGGTGGTCAGTAACATGCGGGAGACTGCGGAGGCGGTCATTTTTTTAATTGGGAACTGATGTGCTTTTACTCAATTCGGGAACCTCACAAGCCAAATTTGTAGTATTTTGCACGAATTGCAAGAGATGTTTGCATGTCGACGGTTGAAGTGGAAGCTCGAATTGAGCTTTCTAGAGAACGGTTTGCCAAGCCTTCGATAGCTCAGTTGGTAGAGGAGAGGACTGTAGTGGTAAAACAGGCATCCTTAGGTCGCTGGTTCAAATCCGGCTCGAAGGACTTTTGCCAAATGCAAATTTTATTGAATACTTGGAAAGTAAAATACTTGGAAAATAACATAACAGACAATTTATAATTATATTATATTTCATCACTGAAAATAGATGCCTTTTGCTTTGAGGCTGTGGCCACATTATTTTTCTGTCCAACACCAATCTTCTTTGGTTTCCTGTGAGGTGTTTTTTTGATCCCCATCTCTTGCTATGAACTGGCAAAACAGCATAATCCCCTTGACAATCTTGATTTCTCAAGGAAAATGAGAGAACACTATACACCATCCAAGATATTAAAATATTGTCAAGGCCCAACGCGGCTGAATACTCTGAGGAGATGGCCTGTGAGGTGCCGCCTTTCAACTTTTCCCCCTTAGTATGGTGGTCAGTAACATGCGGGAGACTGCGGAGGGGGTCAATTTTTTAATTGGGAACTGATGTGCTTTTACTCAAATCGGGAACCTCACAAGCCAAATTTGTAGTATTTTGCACGAATTGCAAGAGATGTTTACAAGTCGACGGTTGAAGTGGAAGCTCGTATTGAGTTTGCTAGAGAACGATTTGTCAAGCCTTCGATAGCTCAGTTGGTAGAGCGGAGGACTGTAGTGGTAAAACAGGCATCCTTAGGTCGCTGGTTCAAATCCGGCTCGAAGGACTTTTGCCAAATGCACATTTTATTGAATACTTGGAAAGTAAAATACTTGGAAAGTAATATAACAGACAATTTATAATTATATTATATTTCATCACTGAAAATAGATGCCTTTTGCTTTGAGGCTGTGGCCACGTTATTTTTCTGTCCGACACCAATCTTCGTTGGTTTCCTGTGAGGTATTTTGGATCCCCATCTCTTGCTATGAACTGACAAAACAGCAGAATCCCCTTGACAATCTTGATTTCTCAAGGGAAATGGGAGAACACTATACACCATCCAAGATATTAAAATATTGTCAAGGCCGAACACTGATGAATACTCTGAGGAGATGGCCTGTGAGGCGCCGCCTTTCAACTTTTCCTCCTTAGTATGGTGGTCAGTAACATGCGGGAGACTGCGGAGGGGGTCATTTTTTTAATTGTGAACTGATGTGCTTTTACTCAATTCGGGAACCTCACAAGCCAAATTTAGGAGTATTTTGCACGAATTGCAAGAGATGTTTGAATGTCGACGGTTGAAGTGGAAGCTCGTATTGAGCTTGCTAGAGACTGATTTGCCAAGCCTTCGATAGCTCAGTTGGTAGAGTGGAGGACTGTAGTGGTAAAACAGGCATCCTTAGGTCGCTGGTTCAAATCCGTCTCGAAGGACTTTTGCCAAATGCACATTTTATTGAATACTTGGAAAGTAAAATACTTGGAAAGTAAAATAACAGACAATTTATAATTATATTATATTTCATCACTGAAAATAGATGCCTTTTGCTTTGAGGCTGTGACCATGTTATTTTTCTGTCCAACACGAATCTTCATTGGTTTCCTGTGAGGTGTTTTGGATCCCCATCTCTTGCTATGAACTGGCAAAACAGCAGAATCCCCTTGACAATCTTGATTTCTCAAGGGAAATGAGAGAACACTATACACCATCCAAGATATTAAAATATTGTCAAGGCCCAACGCGGCTGAATACTCTGAGGAGATGGCCTGTGAGGTGCCGCCTTTCAACTTTTCCCCCTTAGTATGGTGGTCAGTAACATGCGGGAGACTGCGGAGGGGGTCATTTTTTTAATTGGGAACTGATGTGCTTTTACTCAATTCGGGAACCTCACAAGCCAAATTTGTAGTATTTTGCACGAATTGCAAGAGATGTTTACAAGTCGACGGTTGAAGTGGAAGCTCGTATTTGTTACCTAGGGATCTAGGCCCAAATGAAAGACGCACACACGGAGAGATAGGAGGACCTTCTTTATTCTTTCACAACCAAACAGGAACTGGCATTCGCAGCGCACGTGCCCCATAACCCCCTTGCCCAGTCAAACTCCGCCTTTCCAACGGAGGGGGCTCACGAGCGTTAACCCCTTGAGTCCCGGGTAACACTACCCCCGGACAATATGTCCAAACATCAACTTGACACGCTGTGTCTCAACAAATAACTCAACACTCCTCAACAAGTCTCATCGGCTTCTTTATGAGCCGTCTCGGCCTCTCACCTCGAGTCCCCAGATCGGGCTCCTCTTCAATCACTTCACTCTGGGCCATGTCCCGGGGGTCCCCTTCCGGGGGAAACCACTCATCATCCCTCTGCATCCGTGGTTCCGGTGAAAGTGCCCTTTGGGTTCCTTCCGTGGGCTCTCTCCTTGCATACGGCCTGAACTGCTGACAGTTTCTGGTGATGGTCCTGTTCTCATCTTCCGCCGTCACCATCGTGCCTTTCATGGCAACAATCCTCATGGGGCTTGGAGCAAACCGCGGGTCTGTCTTCCTGCTTGCCGGCTGCTGTACCAGGACTTCGTCTCCCACCTGGAGCTCCGGCAGCACCGCTCCTCTTCGTGCATCGGTGCGACGCCTCGCAATCTCTTTTGCCACCGCATCTCTCTGGAGCAGATCTTGGTCGGCCGGCTCAGCCTGCACCGTACTCCTCGGGATGCGAGTTCGCACCTCATATCTGAACATGAGCTCTGCAGGCGTCTTATTTGTGACCTCATGAGGAGTGTTCCTGTAGTCTCTTAACAGGCGGCATAGCGCTTGGTGTGTATCAACGGCGTCCAGCCGTGCCCTCTGAATGGCCTTCTTAATCGATGCCATAAATCGCTCCGCCATTCCATTAGCCTGGGGGTGGCGTGGTGTGATCTTCATGTGCCTGAACCCCAGGTGCTCTGCCAATGTCCCAAATTCGTGTCCACAGAACGGTGGTCCGTTGTCGGATTTGACCCACTTGGGGATCCCCCACTCACTAAAGACCTCTTCTATCGTTGCCGCAACTTGAGAGAATGCTGTGGAACTGACTCTCTTGGCAATCGGGAATCTTGAGTGTTCATCCACGAAGAGCAGAATGTAGTCGCCCGCTTCAGTGGGCCCGTAAAAATCCATGGCTACTCGTTCCCATGGGTGCTCAGGTATTTGAGTGTGTTGGAGCGGGGGCGGACGTTCTGCAGGGGCTGTGCACTGACAGGCGTGGCAGTTCTTCACCCACTCGTCCACAGCTGCGTCCAGGAAGGGGAACCACACATGGCATCTGAGCTGCTTCTTTGTGTTCTCAGCTCCCCTGTGACCTTCATGAGCTATGCTGACCACCTCGCTCCTGAGTGTGGCAGGGATGACGATCCTGCACCCTCTGAGCAGAATGTTATCGTCCTTTACCGCCAGTTCACCATGGACCCTGGCTAGCCGTTCGATTTCTTGCTTGTTCACGCCCGGGTGAGCTAGAGTGGCTCTGTGGTAATCTTTCCACTTGTTGGCCGTCGTGAGGCTGATCGCCAGGGCTGTCGTCGGATCGGCTGCCGATGCGGCCGCTACCCTTTCAAGTGATAGTGCCGGGGGCAGTGCCTGAGCCGCCACATATTGCACATACGCAACGTCACCCTTCCGTGCCAGCGGGGCCCCTACTGGGTGTCGGGAGAGGTAGTCAGCGGGGTTAAGGTCGCCCCCCGGGCGGTGTACGATATCGTAATCGTATTCCTGGAGGCGGATGCCCCACCTCTCAATCCTTGGTGGCATCTTGGTATGCGGGTTCCCAAACAATGAGAGGAGTGCCTGATGATCAGTGATCAGCGTAAACTTCTTTCCGATTATAAAGTTATGAAAATGCTCACACGCCCAGACCGCTGCCAAGCTCTCCTTCTCGGCTTGGGAGTAGGCTAGTTCAGGTGTTGATAGCGCTCGGCTCGCGTATGCGATCACGTGTCTGGGGTTAACATCCGCGCCACTGGTTTGGGCCAGAATGGCGCCGAGGCCTACGGGGCTGGCATCGACTACCACCTCGGTGTGCCACTGTGGGTTGAAATATGCGAGGCGATGGGCCTCGGCGAGGGCTTGCTTGATGTCCGCAAAAGCCTGTTGGCAGGCCTGTGTCCATTCAAACGGCGACTCCTTCTGTAGCAGTTTCCTCAGCGGGTCTGTGATGGAGGCATAGTGGGGGATGTACCTCGCACAGTATCCTGCCATGCCAAGGAACGAGCGGACGTCCGCCACTTGTCGGGGCTCGGCGAGGTTGGTGATCGTCTCGACCTTCTCGGGGTCAGGCAGCATGCCGTCCTTGGAGAAGATATGTCCAAAGAACTTGAGTTTTGTTTTGCTGAACCGGCATTTTGATATGTTGAGCGTGAGGCCGGCACTCTGAAGGGCTTCGCATGTGTCGTGTAGAGCCCTGTCATGGGATTCCTTGGACGATCCAAAGACGAGAATGTCGTCGCTGTAATTGAGAGCCCCCTTGATAGGTCGGATGATCTGGCGTATAGCTTCCTGGAAGATCTCAGCGGCAGACGAGATTCCAAAGTTCAGCCTCCGGTATCTAAAGAGCCCATCGTGTGTCGCAAACGTGGTTATGGGCCGGGAATCAGGGTGGAGCTCCAGCTGATGGTATCCCTGATTTAAGTCCAGTTTGGAGAACATTTGGGCACTGTTCAGCAGCACAATCATGTCCTCAATACATGGTCCCGGGTGTCGCTCCCGTTGAATCGCCGTGTTGGCCACCCGCATGTCCACACACAAACGGATCTTACCCCCTTCCTTGGGTACCACCACAAGGGGGGACACCCACGGCGTCGGCCCCGTCGCCGGTTCAATAATGTCGTCGCGGAGCAGTTGCTGGAGCGCCTCCGAAACTGTCTCCTGAAGGTGGAATCCGACCCTTCTGGGATGTTGCGGCACTGGACGCACGTTAGGGTCAATGTGGAGCCGGATGGGGGGTCCCCGTAGTTTTCCTAGCCCCACGCAGAGCTTGGGGAAGGCCTCCGCGATGTCTTCTTGTGAGACGAGCGATTGAGTTTGATGATAGGCAATCGCATCTACCGTGTTCCCCTGGCCGGGTTTGGCCGCTGCGGCAGTGATCACGTCTCCCGCATTCACGTGAATTTCGATCAGTCCGAGGTGCGACGCCGTGTGGTAGCTAAGGAGGCATCGGCTCTTGGCGAGGGACCGTATCACGTGAATGGTCGCATCGACTTGCTGCCCATTCAGGAGAAGGCACTGGGTGAATTGACCCACCGTTTGGAGCGGGGTGGCGGCACCCCACTGGAAGATTCTGGAGCGAGACGGACTGAGTTGTGGCGGGCATGGTATCCTGACGTAGTCTTGTTCGCCCATGATGTTCACTGTGGCCCCAGAGTCGATCATAAATTGAAATTGGCAATTCGCCATCTTGAGCGGGATCTGCGGGGCCTCCCTGGCCTCTTTGTTGTCGAGGATGAGGTTCACGAACTCATCCTGGTCGTAGTGGTCCTGCGGCGCGTAGTAGGCCGCCGCCTGGTCGTCTTGGCAGAGGGTTTCCGGCCTGTATTCTGCAGGCGGGTTGTCGTATTCGTCTGTGAAATGTCTGGGCTGTTCGGCCTGGTCATACGGAGGGGCATATCCTGCCGCTAGGTATTCGTCCATCGCACGAACGTAACGCCTCTGGCCGAGGCCCTGTTGATATGGTCTCGGCTGGCTGTATTGCAGGGGTTGCGGGCGGAACGGCATTCTGGGGGCCGCCTGGGGCCGCATCGGTGGAAATGGTACGCCCTCCCTGCAGACGGAGTGAAAGTGTCCTTCTCTCCCGCAGTTGGTACATCGCTGGGACAGGGCTGGGCAGGACCCTGAGTGGGGGAAGGACATCCCGCAGCGGTAGCACTGTCTTTGCAGACGCGGGGTTGACATCGACGGGGCAATCGGTGGTCTATATGGCTGAGGGCCCCTGTCGCCTTGACGGGGGGGCAGTATGGCGGCCACGAATTCCCCTGAGTCCACTTTCGCGTTGTTGGAGTGGCCCATGGCTGAGGCCTGCGCATCCACCCTCTCGTGGATGCGGGCGAGTTCACTGACCTCGGGCATGGTGAGCGGTTTCTTGAGGAGCTGTTTCTTGAGTGCGGGGGAGAGGCATCCCTCGATCACCCTCAGCCGGATAGCTTCCTCTAACGAGAACGCATCAAATTGGCAGTTCGCCCCTTTCACCCGTAGACGTGTGATGAATTCGTCGACGGTCTCTTGCGGGAGTTGGGTGCATTGATTGAACAGGTATCTTTCATAGTCCCGATTGACTTCGATGATAAGCAGTTTGTCCAAAGCGCCGATCAGCTTGGGAAAAGTGTCCTGGTCTGCGGGCGGAATGGCCTTGACGACCGTTTTGATCTCTCCCCCTACCAGGTTAAGGAAAATGTCTCTCATATTGGGGGAGTCCCCGTCGCCGGAACCTCTCACGAAGTGTCGAAAATCGTCCATCCAGTCGGTCCATCTGGGGCCTTTGGTGGCCTGAGGAGTCATAGTGAACGGCGGGGGCAGTCGTAGTTGAATCGACTTCGCCACCCGCGGCAGTTGAGGCGAGCCCTGGCTGGACCCCGGGTTGGACCCAGGGTTGGAGGTGCTCATGGCGCCTGGGAGAGAAGGCCCGCGCGTGCGCGGGCGGGGTCGCTTCCGCGGAGGTTCGACGGAGGAGGTCCGGCAAGGCGGATTCGGCGGAGTGCCGTGTTGCGCGGAGGTGGAGCAGGAGGAGGAGGCTCGCTGGATCGGCCACCACAGGCGGACTGCCGTAGGAGGAGGACTCCGGTGCGCGGGAGAGATCCTCGTCGCCAAATGTTACCTAGGGATCTAGGCCCAAATGAAAGACGCACACACGGAGAGATAGGAGGACCTTCTTTATTCTTTCACAACCAAACAGGAACTGGCATTCGCAGCGCACGTGCCCCATAACCCCCTTGCCCAGTCAAACTCCGCCTTTCCAACGGAGGGGGCTCACGAGCGTTAACCCCTTGAGTCCCGGGTAACAGTATTGAGTTTGCTAGAGTTGATTTGCCAAGCCTTCGATAGCTCAGTTGGTAGAGCGCAGGACTGTAATGGTAAAACAGGCATCCTTAGGTCGCTGGTTCAAATCCGGCTCAAAGGACTTTTGCCAAATGCACATTTTATTGAGTACTTGGAAAGTAAAATACTTGGACAGTAAAATAACAGACAATTTATAATTATATTATATTTCATCACTGAAAATAGATGCCTTTTGCTTTGAGGCTGTGGCCACGTTATTTTTCTGTCCAACACGAATCTTCATTGGTTTCCTGTCAGGTGTTTTGGATCCCCATCTCTTGCTATGAACTGGCAAAACA
Organism: Ambystoma mexicanum; assembly: GCF_040938575.1. NCBI lineage: Eukaryota > Metazoa > Chordata > Amphibia > Caudata > Ambystomatidae > Ambystoma > Ambystoma mexicanum. The sequence continues at coordinate 1,027,766,791 of NC_090921.1, read as the reverse complement.
GCAGAATCCCCTTGACAATCTTGATTTCTCAAGGGAAATGAGAGAACAGTATACACCATCCAAGATATTAAAATATTGTCAAGGCCCAACACGGCTGAATACTCTGAGGAGATGGCCTGTGAGGCGCGCCTTTCAACTTTTCCCCCTTAGTATGGTGGTCAGTAACATGCGGGAGACTGCGGAGGGGGTCATTTTTTTAATTGGGAACTGATGTGCTTTTACTCAATTCGGGAACGTCACAAGCCAAATTTGTAGTATTTTGCACGAATTGCAAGAGATGTTTACAAGTCGACGGTTGAAGTGGAAGCTCGTATTGAGTTTGCTAGAGAGCGATTTGTCAAGCCTTTGATAGCTCAGTTGGTAGAGCGGAGGACTGTAGTGGTAAAACAGGCATCCTTAGGTCGCTGGTTCAAATCCGGCTCGAAGGACTTTTGCCAAATGCACATTTTATTGAATACTTGGAAAGTAAAATACTTGGAAAATAACATAACAGACAATTTATAATTATATTATATTTCATCACTGAAAATAGATGCCTTTTACTTTGAGGCTGTGGCCACATTATTTTTCTGTCCAACACCAATCTTCTTTGGTTTCCTGTGAGGTGTTTTTTTGATCCCCATCTCTTGCTATGAACTGGCAAAACAGCATAATCCCCTTGACAATCTTGATTTCTCAAGGAAAATGAGAGAACACTATACACCATCCAAGATATTAAAATATTGTCAAGGCCCAACGCGGCTGAATACTCTGAGGAGATGGCCTGTGAGGTGCCGCCTTTCAACTTTTCCCCCTTAGTATGGTGGTCAGTAACATGCGGGAGACTGCGGAGGGGGTCATTTTTTTAATTGGGAACTGATGTGCTTTTACTCAATTCGGGAACCTCACAAGCCAAATTTGTAGTATTTTGCACGAATTGCAAGAGATGGTTACAAGTCGACGGTTGAAGTGGAAGCTCGTATTGAGTTTGCTAGAGAATGATTTGCCAAGCCTTCGATAGCTCAGTTGGTAGAGCGGAGGACTGCAGTGGCACAACAGGCATCCTTAGGTCGCTGGTTCAAATCCGACTCAAAGGACTTTTGCCAAATGCAAATTTTATTGAATACTTGGAAAGTAAAATACTTGGAAAGTAAAATAACAGACAATTTATAATTATATTATATTTCATCACTGAAAATAGATGCCTTTTGCTTTGAGGCTGTGACCATGTTATTTTTCTGTCCAACACGAATCTTCATTGGTTTCCTGTGAGGTGTTTTGGATCCCCATCTCTTGCTATGAACTGGCAAAACAGCAGAATCCCCTTGACAATCTTGATTTCTCAAGGGAAATGAGAGAACACTATACACCATCCAAGATATTAAAATATTGTCAAGGCCCAACGCGGCTGAATACTCTGAGGAGATGGCCTGTGAGGTGCCGCCTTTCAACTTTTCCCCCTTAGTATGGTGGTCAGTAACATGCGGGAGACTGCGGAGGGGGTCATTTTTTTAATTGGGAACTGATGTGCTTTTACTCAATTCGGGAACCTCACAAGCCAAATTTGTAGTTTTTTGCCCGAATTGCAAGAGATGTTTACAAGTCGACGGTTGAAGTGGAAGCTCGTATTGAGTTTGCTAGAGTTGATTTGCCAAGCCTTCGATAGCTCAGTTGGTAGAGCGGAAGACTGTAGTGGTAAAACAGGCATCCTTAGGTCGTTGGTTGAAATCCGGCTCGAAGGACTTTTGCCAAATGCACATTTTATTGAATACTTCGAAAGTAAAATACTTGGAAAGTAAAATAACAGACAATTTATAATTATATTATATTTCATCACTGAAAATAGATGCCTTTTGCTTTGAGGCTGTGGCCACGTTATGTTTCTGTCCAAAACCAATCTTCATTGGTTTCCTGTGAGGTGATTCGGATCCCCATCTCTTGCTATGAACTGGCAAAACAGCAGAATCCCCTTGACAATCTTGATTTCTCAAGGGAAATGAGAGAACAGTATACACCATCCAAGATATTAAAATATTGTCAAGGCCCAACACGGCTGAATACTCTGAGGAGATGGCCTGTGAGGCGCCGCCTTTCAACTTTTCCCCCTTAGTATGGTGGTCAGTAACATGCGGGAGACTGCGGAGGGGGTCATTTTTTTAATTGGGAACTGATGTGCTTTTACTCAATTCGGGAACGTCACAAGCCAAATTTGTAGTATTTTGCACGAATTGCAAGAGATGTTTACAAGTCGACGGTTGAAGTGGAAGCTCGTATTGAGTTTGCTAGAGAACAATTTGTCAAGCCTTCGATAGCTCAGTTGGTAAAGCGGAGGACTGTAGTGGTAAAACAGGCATCCTTAGGTCGCTGGTTCAAATCCGGCTCGAAGGACTTTTGCCAAATGCACATTTTATTGAATACTTGGAAAGTAAAATACTTGGAAAGTAAAATAACAGACAATTTATAATTATATTATATTTCATCACTGAAAATAGATGCCTTTTGCTTTGAGGCTGTGGCCACGTTATTTTTCTGTCCGACACCAATCTTCGTTGGTTTCCTGTGAGGTATTTTGGATCCCCATCTCTTGCTATGAACTGACAAAACAGCAGAATCCCCTTGACAATCTTGATTTCTCAAGGGAAATGGGAGAACACTATACACCATCCAAGATATTAAAATATTGTCAAGGCCGAACACTGATGAATACTCTGAGGAGATTGCCTGTGAGGCGCCGCCTTTCAACTTTTCCTCCTTTGTATGGTGGTCAGTAACATGCGGGAGACTGCGGAGGGGGTCATTTTTTTAATTGTGAACTGATGTGCTTTTACTCAATTCGGGAACCTCACAAGCCAAATTTGTAGTATTTTGCACGAATTGCAAGAGATGTTTGAATGTCGACGGTTGAAGTGGAAGCTCGTATTGAGCTTGCTAGAGACTGATTTGCCAAGCCTTCGATAGCTCAGTTGGTAGTGCGGAGGACTGTAGTAGTAAAACAGGCATCCTTAGGTCGCTGGTTCAAATCCGGCTTGAAGGACTTTACACCATCCAAGATATTAAAATATTGTCAAGGCCCAACACGGCTGAATACTCTGAGGAGATGGCCTGTGAGGTGCGCCTTTCAACTTTTCCCCCTTAGTATGGTGGTCAGTAACATGCGGGAGACTGCGGAGGGGGTCATTTTTTTAATTGGGAACTGATGTGCTTTTACTCAATTCGGGAACCTCACAAGCCAAATTTGTAGTATTTTGCACGAATTGCAAGAGTTGTTTACAAGTCGACGGTTGAAGTGGAAGCTCGTATTGAGTTTGCTAGAGAATGATTTGCCAAGCCTTCGATAGCTCGTCGCTGGTTCAAATCCGGCTCAAAGGACTTTTGCCAAATGCACATTTTATTGAATACTTGGAAAGTAAAATACTTGGAAAGTAAAATAACAGACAATTTATAATTATATTATATTTCATCACTGAAAATAGATGCCTTTTGCTTTGAGGCTGTGACCATGTTATTTTTCTGTCCAACACGAATCTTCATTGGTTTCCTGTGAGGTGTTTTGGATCCCCATCTCTTGCTATGAACTGGCAAAACAGCAGAATCCCCTTGACAATCTTGATTTCTCAAGGGAAATGAGAGAACACTGTACACCATCCAAGATATTAAAATATTGTCAAGGCCCAACGCGGCTGAATACTCTGAGGAGATGGCCTGTGAGGTGCCGCCTTTCAACTTTTCCCCCTTAGTATGGTGGTCAGTAACATGCGGGAGACTGCGGAGGGGGTCATTTTTTTAATTGGGAACTGATGTGCTTTTACTCAATTCGGGAACCTCACAAGCCAAATTTGTAGTATTTTGCACGAATTGCAAGAGATGTTTACAAGTCGACGGTTGAAGTGGAAGCTCGTATTGAGTTTGCTAGAGTTGATTTGCCAAGCCTTCGATAGCTCAGTTGGTAGAGCGGAGGACTGTAGTGGTAAAACAGGCATCCTTAGGTCGCTGGTTCAAATCCGGCTCAAAGGACTTTTGCCAAATGCACATTTTATTGAATACTTGGAAAGTAAAATACTTGGAAAGTAAAATAACAGACAATTTATAATTATATTATATTTCATCACTGAAAATAGATGCCTTTTGCTTTGAGGCTGTGGCCACGTTATTTTTCTGTCCAACATGAATCTTCATTGGTTTCCTGTCAGGTGTTTTGGATCCCCATCTCTTGCTATGAACTGGCAAAACAGCAGAATCCCCTTGACAATCTTGATTTCTCAAGGGAAATGAGAGAACACTATACACCATCCAAGATATTAAAATATTGTCAAGGCCCAACACGGCTGAATACTCTGAGGAGATGGCCTGTGAGGCGCCGCCTTTCAACTTTTCCCCCTTAGTATGGTGGTCATTAACATGCGGGAGACTGCGCAGGGGGTCATTTTTTTAATTGGGAACTGATGTGCTTTTACTCAATTCGGGAACCTCACAAGCCAAATTTGTAGTATTTTGCACGAATTGCAAGAGATGTTTATAAGTCGACGGTTGAAGTGGAAGCTCGTATTGAGTTTGCTAGAGAATGATTTGCCAAGCCTTCGAAAGCTCAGTTGGTAGAGCGGAGGACTGTAGTGGTAAAACAGGCATCCTTAGGTCGCTGGTTCAAATCCAGCTCGAAGGACTTTTGCCAAATGCAAATTTTATTGAATACTTGGAAAGTAAAATACTTGGAAAATAAAATAACAGACAATTTATAATTATATTATATTTCATCACTGAAAATAGATGCCTTTTGCTTTGAGGCTGTGGCCACGTTATGTTTCTGTCCAACACCAATCTTCATTGGTTTCCTGTGAGGTGTTTCGGATCCCCATCTCTTGCTATGAACTGGCAAAACAGCAGAATCCCCTTGACAATCTTGATTTCTCAAGGGAAATGAGAGAACAGTATACACCATCCAAGATATTAAAATATTGTCAAGGCCCAGCACGGCTGAATACTCTGAGGAGATAGCCAGAAGGCGCGCCTTTCAACTTTTCCCCCTTAGTATGGTGGTCAGTAACATGCGGGAGACTGCGGAGGGGGTCATTTTTTTAATTGGGAACTGATGTGCTTTTACTCAATTCGGGAACCTCACAAGCCAAATTTGTAGTATTTTGCACGAATTGCAAGAGATGTTTACAAGTCGACGGTTGAAGTGGAAGCTCGTATTGAGTTTGCTAGAGAATGATTTGCCAAGCCTTCGATAGCTCGTCGCTGGTTCAAATCCGGCTCAAAGGACTTTTGCCAAATGCACATTTTATTGAATACTTGGAAAGTAAAATACTTGGAAAGTAAAATAACAGACAATTTATAATTATATTATATTTCATCACTGAAAATAGATGCCTTTTGCTTTGAGGCTGTGGCCACGTTACTTTTCTGTCCAACACGAATCTTCATTGGTTTCCTGTCAGGTGTTTTGGATCCCCATCTCTTGCTATGAACTGGCAAAACAGCAGAATCCCCTTGACAATCTTGATTTCTCAAGGGAAATGAGAGAACACTATACACCATCCAAGATATTAAAATATTGTCAAGGCCCAACACGGCTGAATACTCTGAGGAGATGGCCTGTGAGGCGCCGCCTTTCAACTTTTCCCCCTTAGTATGGTGGTCAGTAACATGCGGGAGACTGCGGAGGGGGTCATTTTTTTAATTGGGAACTGATGTGCTTTTACTCAATTCGGGAACGTCACAAGCCAAATTTGTAGTATTTTGCACGAATTGCAAGAGATGTTTACAAGTCGACGGTTGAAGTGGAAGCTCGTATTGAGTTTGCTAGAGAACGATTTGTCAAGCCTTCGATGGCTCAGTTGGTAGAGCGGAGGACTGTAGTGGTAAAACAGGCATCCTTAGGTCGTTGGTTCAAATCCGGCTCGAAGGACTTTTGCCAAATGCACATTTTATTGAATACTTGGAAAGTAAAATACTTGGAAAGTAAAATAACAGACAATTTATAATTATATTATATTTCATCACTGAAAATAGATGCCTTTTGCTTTGAGGCTGTGGCCACGTTATTTTTCTGTCCGACACCAATCTTCGTTGGTTTCCTGTGAGGTATTTTGGATCCCCATCTCTTGCTATGAACTGACAAAACAGCAGAATCCCCTTGACAATCTTGATTTCTCAAGGGAAATGGGAGAACACTATACACCATCCAAGATATTAAAATATTGTCAAGGCCGAACACTGATGAATACTCTGAGGAGATGGCCTGTGAGGCGCCGCCTTTCAACTTTTCCTCCTTTGTATGGTGGTCAGTAACATGCGGGAGACTGCGGAGGGGGTCATTTTTTTAATTGTGAACTGATGTGCTTTTACTCAATTCGGGAACCTCACATGCCAAATTTGTAGTATTTTGCACGAATTGCAAGAGATGTTTGAATGTCGACGGTTGAAGTGGAAGCTCGTATTGAGCTTGCTAGAGACTGATTTGCCAAGCCTTCGATAGCTCAGTTGGTAGAGCGGAGGACTGTAGTGGTAAAACAGGCATCCTTAGGTCAGGACTTTTGCCAAATGCACATTTTATTGAATACTTGGAAAGTAAAATACTTGGAAAGTAAAATAACAGACAATTTATAATTATATTATATTTCATCACTGAAAATAGATGCCTTTTGCTTTGAGGCTGTGGCCACGTTATGTTTCTGTCCAACACCAATCTTCATTGGTTTCCTGTGAGGTGATTCGGATCCCCATCTCTTGCTATGAACTGGCAAAACAGCAGAATCCCCTTGACAATCTTGATTTCTCAAGGGAAATGAGAGAACAGTATAGACCATCCAAGATATTAAAATATTGTCAAGGCCCAACACGGCTGAATACTCTGAGGAGATGGCCTGTGAGGCACCGCCTTTCAACTTTTCCCCCTTAGTATGGTGGTCAGTAACATGCGGGAGAATGCGGAGGGGGTCATTTTTTTAATTGGGAACTGATGTGCTTTTACTCAATTCGGGAACGTCACAAGCCAAATTTGTAGTATTTTGCACGAATTGCAAGAGATGTTTACAAGTCGACGGTTGAAGTGGAAGCTCGTATTGAGTTTGCTAGAGAGCAATTTGTCAAGCCTTCGATAGCTCAGTTGGTAAAGCGGAGGACTGTAGTGGTAAAACAGGCACCCTTTGGTCGTTGGTTCAAATCTGGCTCGAAGGACTTTTGCCAAATGCACATTTTATTGAATACTTGGAAAGTAAAATACTTGGAAATTAAAATAACAGACAATTTATAATTATATTATATTTCATCACTGAAAATAGATGCCTTTTGCTTTGAGGCTGTGGCCACGTTATTTTTCTGTCCGACACCAATCTTCGTTGGTTTCCTGTGAGGTATTTTGGATCCCCATCTCTTGCTATGAACTGACAAAACAGCAGAATCCCCTTGACAATCTTGATTTCTCAAGGGAAATGGGAGAACACTATACACCATCCAAGATATTAAAATATTGTCAAGGCCGAACACTGATGAATACTCTGAGGAGATTGCCTGTGAGGCGCCGCCTTTCAACTTTTCCTCCTTTGTATGGTGGTCAGTAACATGCGGGAGACTGCGGAGGGGGTCATTTTTTTAATTGTGAACTGATGTGCTTTTACTCAATTCGGGAACCTCACAAGCCAAATTTGTAGTATTTTGCACGAATTGCAAGAGATGTTTGAATGTCGACGGTTGAAGTGGAAGCTCGTATTGAGCTTGCTAGAGACTGATTTGCCAAGCCTTCGATAGCTCAGTTGGTAGAGCGGAGGACTGTAGTGGTAAAACAGGCATCCTTAGGTCAGGACTTTTGCCAAATGCACATTTTATTGAATACTTGGAAAGTAAAATACTTGGAAAGTAAAATAACAGACAATTTATAATTATATTATATTTCATCACTGAAAATAGATGCCTTTTGCTTTGAGGCTGTGACCACGTTATTTTTCTGTCCAACACGAATCTTCATTTGTTTACCTGTGAGGTGTTTTGGATCCCCATCTCTTGCTATGAACTGGCAAAACAGCAGAATCCCCTTGACAATCTTGATTTCTCAAGGAAAATGAGAGAACACTATACACCATCCAAGATATTAAAATATTGTCAAGGCCCAACGCGGCTGAATACTCTGAGGAGATGGCCTGTGAGGTGCCGCCTTTCAACTTTTCCCCCTTAGTATCGTGGTCAGTAACATGCGGGAGACTGCGGAGGGGGTCATTTTTTTAATTGGGAACTGATGTGCTTTTACTCAATTCGGGAACCTCACAAGCCAAATTTGTAGTATTTTGCACGAATTGCAAGAGATGTTTGAATGTCGACGGTTGAAGTGGAAGCTCGTATTGAGCTTGCTAGAGACTAATTTGCCAAGCCTTCGATAGCTCAGTTGGTAGAGCGGAGGACTGTAGTGGTAAAACAGGCATCCTTAGGTCGCTGGTTCAAATCCGTCTCGAAGGACTTTTGCCAAATGCACATTTTATTGAATACTTGGAAAGTAAAATACTTGGAAAGTAAAATAACAGACAATTTATAATTATATTATATTTCATCACTGAAAATAGATGCCTTTTGCTTTGAGGCTGTGGCCACGTTATTTTTCTGTCCAACACGAATCTTCATTGGTTTCCTGTCAGGTGTTTTGGATCCCCATCTCTTGCTATGAACTGGCAAAACAGCAGAATCCCCTTGACAATCTTGATTTCTCAAGGGAAATGAGAGAACAGTATACACCATCCAAGATATTAAAATATTGTCAAGGCCCAACACGGCTGAATACTCTGAGGAGATGGCCTGTGAGGCGCGCCTTTCAACTTTTCCCCCTTAGTATGGTGGTCAGTAACATGCGGGAGACTGCGGAGGGGGTCATTTTTTTAATTGGGAACTGATGTGCTTTTACTCAATTCGGGAACGTCACAAGCCAAATTTGTAGTATTTTGCACGAATTGCAAGAGATGTTTACAAGTCGACGGTTGAAGTGGAAGCTCGTATTGAGTTTGCTAGAGAGCGATTTGTCAAGCCTTTGATAGCTCAGTTGGTAGAGCGGAGGACTGTAGTGGTAAAACAGGCATCCTTAGGTCGCTGGTTCAAATCCGGCTCGAAGGACTTTTGCCAAATGCAAATTTTATTGAATACTTGGAAAGTAAAATACTTGGAAAATAACATAACAGACAATTTATAATTATATTATATTTCATCACTGAAAATAGATGCCTTTTACTTTGAGGCTGTGGCCACATTATTTTTCTGTCCAACACCAATCTTCTTTGGTTTCCTGTGAGGTGTTTTTTTGATCCCCATCTCTTGCTATGAACTGGCAAAACAGCATAATCCCCTTGACAATCTTGATTTCTCAAGGAAAATGAGAGAACACTATACACCATCCAAGATATTAAAATATTGTCAAGGCCCAACGCGGCTGAATACTCTGAGGAGATGGCCTGTGAGGTGCCGCCTTTCAACTTTTCCCCCTTAGTATGGTGGTCAGTAACATGCGGGAGACTGCGGAGGGGGTCATTTTTTTAATTGGGAACTGATGTGCTTTTACTCAATTCGGGAACCTCACAAGTCAAATTTGTAGTATTTTGCACGAATTGCAAGAGATGTTTACAAGTCGACGGTTGAAGTGGAAGCTCGTATTGAGTTTGCTAGAGAATGATTTGCCAAGCTTTCGATAGCTCAGTTGGTAGAGCGGAGGACTGTAGTGGTAAAACAGGCATCCTTAGGTCGCTGGTTCAAATCCAGCTCAAAGGACTTTTGCCAAATGCAAATTTTATTGAATACTTGGAAAGTAAAATACTTGGAAAATAAAATAACAGACAATGTATAATTATATTATATTTCATCACTGAAAATAGATGCCTTTTGCTTTGAGGCTGTGGCCACGTTATGTTTCTGTCCAACACCAATCTTCATTGGTTTCCTGTGAGGTGTTTCGGATCCCCATCTCTTGCTATGAACTGGCAAAACAGCAAAATCCCCTTGACAATCTTGATTTCTCAAGGGAAATGAGAGAACAGTATACACCATCCAAGATATTAAAATATTGTCAAGGCCCAGCACGGCTGAATACTCTGAGGAGATAGCCAGAAGGCGCGCCTTTCAACTTTTCCCCCTTAGTATGGTGGTCAGTAACATGCGGGAGACTGCGGAGGGGGTCATTTTTTTAATTGGGAACTGATGTGCTTTTACTCAATTCGGGAACCTCACAAGCCAAATTTGTAGTATTTTGCACGAATTGCAAGAGATGTTTACAAGTCGACGGTTGAAGTGGAAGCTCGTATTGAGTTTGCTAGAGAATGATTTGCCAAGCCTTCGATAGCTCGTCGCTGGTTCAAATCCGGCTCAAAGGACTTTTGCCAAATGCACATTTTATTGAATACTTGGAAAGTAAAATACTTGGAAAGTAAAATAACAGACAATTTATAATTATATTATATTTCATCACTGAAAATAGATGCCTTTTGCTTTGAGGCTGTGACCACGTTATTTTTCTGTCCAACACGAATCTTCATTTGTTTACCTGTGAGGTGTTTTGGATCCCCATCTCTTGCTATGAACTGGCAAAACAGCAGAATCCCCTTGACAATCTTGATTTCTCAAGGAAAATGAGAGAACACTATACACCATCCAAGATATTAAAATATTGTCAAGGCCCAACGCGGCTGAATACTCTGAGGAGATGGCCTGTGAGGTGCCGCCTTTCAACTTTTCCCCCTTAGTATCGTGGTCAGTAACATGCGGGAGACTGCGGAGGGGGTCATTTTTTTAATTGGGAACTGATGTGCTTTTACTCAATTCGGGAACCTCACAAGCCAAATTTGTAGTATTTTGCACGAATTGCAAGAGATGTTTGAATGTCGACGGTTGAAGTGGAAGCTCGTATTGAGCTTGCTAGAGACTAATTTGCCAAGCCTTCCATAGCTCAGTTGGTAGAGCGGAGGACTGTAGTGGTAAAACAGGCATCCTTAGGTCGCTGGTTCAAATCCGTCTCGAAGGACTTTTGCCAAATGCACATTTTATTGAATACTTGGAAAGTAAAATACTTGGAAAGTAAAATAACAGACAATTTATAATTATATTATATTTCATCACTGAAAATAGATGCCTTTTGCTTTGAGGCTGTGGCCACGTTATTTTTCTGTCCAACACGAATCTTCATTGGTTTCCTGTCAGGTGTTTTGGATCCCCATCTCTTGCTATGAACTGGCAAAACAGCAGAATCCCCTTGACAATCTTGATTTCTCAAGGGAAATGAGAGAACAGTATACACCATCCAAGATATTAAAATATTGTCAAGGCCCAACACGGCTGAATACTCTGAGGAGATGGCCTGTGAGGCGCGCCTTTCAACTTTTCCCCCTTAGTATGGTGGTCAGTAACATGCGGGAGACTGCGGAGGGGGTCATTTTTTTAATTGGGAACTGATGTGCTTTTACTCAATTCGGGAACGTCACAAGCCAAATTTGTAGTATTTTGCACGAATTGCAAGAGATGTTTACAAGTCGACGGTTGAAGTGGAAGCTCGTATTGAGTTTGCTAGAGAGCGATTTGTCAAGCCTTTGATAGCTCAGTTGGTAGAGCGGAGGACTGTAGTGGTAAAACAGGCATCCTTAGGTCGCTGGTTCAAATCCGGCTCGAAGGACTTTTGCCAAATGCAAATTTTATTGAATACTTGGAAAGTAAAATACTTGGAAAATAACATAACAGACAATTTATAATTATATTATATTTCATCACTGAAAATAGATGCCTTTTACTTTGAGGCTGTGGCCACATTATTTTTCTGTCCAACACCAATCTTCTTTGGTTTCCTGTGAGGTGTTTTTTTGATCCCCATCTCTTGCTATGAACTGGCAAAACAGCATAATCCCCTTGACAATCTTGATTTCTCAAGGAAAATGAGAGAACACTATACACCATCCAAGATATTAAAATATTGTCAAGGCCCAACGCGGCTGAATACTCTGAGGAGATGGCCTGTGAGGTGCCGCCTTTCAACTTTTCCCCCTTAGTATGGTGGTCAGTAACATGCGGGAGACTGCGGAGGGGGTCATTTTTTTAATTGGGAACTGATGTGCTTTTACTCAATTCGGGAACCTCACAAGTCAAATTTGTAGTATTTTGCACGAATTGCAAGAGATGTTTACAAGTCGACGGTTGAAGTGGAAGCTCGTATTGAGTTTGCTAGAGAATGATTTGCCAAGCCTTCGATAGCTCAGTTGGTAGAGCGGAGGACTGTAGTGGTAAAACAGGCATCCTTAGGTCGCTGGTTCAAATCCAGCTCAAAGGACTTTTGCCAAATGCAAATTTTATTGAATACTTGGAAAGTAAAATACTTGGAAAATAAAATAACAGACAATTTATAATTATACTATATTTCATCACTGAAAATAGATGCCTTTTGCTTTGAGGCTGTGGCCACGTTATGTTTCTGTCCAACACCAATCTTCATTGGTTTCCTGTGAGGTGTTTCGGATCCCCATCTCTTGCTATGAACTGGCAAAACAGCAAAATCCCCTTGACAATCTTGATTTCTCAAGGGAAATGAGAGAACAGTATACACCATCCAAGATATTAAAATATTGTCAAGGCCCAGCACGGCTGAATACTCTGAGGAGATAGCCAGAAGGCGCGCCTTTCAACTTTTCCCCCTTAGTATGGTGGTCAGTAACATGCGGGAGACTGCGGAGGGGGTCATTTTTTTAATTGGGAACTGATGTGCTTTTACTCAATTCGGGAACCTCACAAGCCAAATTTGTAGTATTTTGCACGAATTGCAAGAGATGTTTACAAGTCGACGGTTGAAGTGGAAGCTCGTATTGAGTTTGCTAGAGAATGATTTGCCAAGCCTTCGATAGCTCGTCGCTGGTTCAAATCCGGCTCAAAGGACTTTTGCCAAATGCACATTTTATTGAATACTTGGAAAGTAAAATACTTGGAAAGTAAAATAACAGACAATTTATAATTCTATTATATTTCATCACTGAAAATAGATGCCTTTTGCTTTGAGGCTGTGGCCACGTTACTTTTCTGTCCAACACGAATCTTCATTGGTTTCCTGTCAGGTGTTTTGGATCCCCATCTCTTGCTATGAACTGGCAAAACAGCAGAATCCCCTTGACAATCTTGATTTCTCAAGGGAAATGAGAGAACACTATACACCATCCAAGATATTAAAATATTGTCAAGGCCCAACACGGCTGAATACTCTGAGGAGATGGCCTGTGAGGCGAAGCCTTTCAACTTTTCCCCCTTAGTATGGTGGTCATTAACATGTGGGAGACTGCGGAGGGGGTCATTTTTTTAATTGGGAACTGATGTGCTTTTACTCAATTCGGGAACCTCACAAGCCAAATTTGTAGTATTTTGCACGAATTGCAAGAGATGTTTACAAGTCGACGGTTGAAGTGGAAGCTCGTATTGAGTTTGCTAGAGAATGATTTGCCAAGCCTTCGATAGCTCAGTTGGTAGAGCGGAGGACTGTAGTGGTAAAACAGGCATCCTTAGGTCGCTGGTTCAAATCTGGCTCGAAGGACTTTTGCCAAATGCAAATTTTATTGAATACTTGGAAAGTAAAATACTTGGAAAATAAAATAACAGACAATTTATAATTATATTATATTTCATCACTGAAAATAGATGCCTTTTGCTTTGAGGCTGTGGCCACGTTATGTTTCTGTCCAACACCAATCTTCATTGGTTTCCTCTGAGGTGATTCGGATCCCCATCTCTTGCTATGAACTGGCAAAACAGCAGAATCCCCTTGACAATCTTGATTTCTCAAGGGAAATGAGAGAACAGTATACACCATCCAAGATATTAAAATATTGTCAAGGCCCAACACGGCTGAATACTCTGAGGAGATGGCCTGTGAGGCGCCGCCTTTCAACTTTTCCCCCTTAGTATGGTGGTCAGTAACATGCGGGAGACTGCGGAGGGGGTCATTTTTTTAATTGGGAACTGATGTGCTTTTACTCAATTCGGGAACGTCACAAGCCAAATTTGTAGTATTTTGCACGAATTGCAAGATATGTTTACAAGTCGACGGTTGAAGTGGAAGCTCGTATTGAGTTTGCTAGAGAACAATTTGTCAAGCCTTCGATAGCTCAGTTGGTAGAGCGGAGGACTGTAGTGGTAAAACAGGCATCCTTAGGTCGTTGGTTCAAATCCGGCTCGAAGGACTTTTGCCAAATGCACATTTTATTGAATACTTGGAAAGTAAAATACTTGGAAAGTAAAATAACAGACAATTTATAATTATATTATATTTCATCACTGAAAATAGATGCCTTTTGCTTTGAGGCTGTGGCCACGTTATTTTTCTGTCCGACACCAATCTTCGTTGGTTTCCTGTGAGGTATTTTGGATCCCCATCTCTTGCTATGAACTGACAAAACAGCAGAATCCCCTTGACAATCTTGATTTCTCAAGGGAAATGGGAGAACACTATACACCATCCAAGATATTAAAATATTGTCAAGGCCGAACACTGATGAATACTCTGAGGAGATGGCCTGTGAGGCGCTGCCTTTCAACTTTTCCTCCTTTGTATGGTGGTCAGTAACATGCGGGAGACTGCGGAGGGGGTCATTTTTTTAATTGTGAACTGATGTGCTTTTACTCAATTCGGGAACCTCACAAGCCAAATTTGTAGTATTTTGCACGAATTGCAAGAGATGTTTGAATGTCGACGGTTGAAGTGGAAGCTCGTATTGAGCTTGCTAGAGACTGATTTGCCAAGCCTTCGATAGCTCAGTTGGTAGAGCGGAGGACTGTAGTGGTAAAACAGGCATCCTTAGGTCAGGACTTTTGCCAAATGCACATTTTATTGAATACTTGGAAAGTAAAATACTTGGAAAGTAAAATAACAGACAATTTATAATTATATTATATTTCATCACTGAAAATAGATGCCTTTTGCTTTGAGGCTGTGGCCACGTTATGTTTCTGTCCAACACCAATCTTCATTGGTTTCCTGTGAGGTGATTCGGATCCCCATCTCTTGCTATGAACTGGCAAAACAGCAGAATCCCCTTGACAATCTTGATTTCTCAAGGGAAATGAGAGAACAGTATAGACCATCCAAGATATTAAAATATTGTCAAGGCCCAACACGGCTGAATACTCTGAGGAGATGGCCTGTGAGGCACCGCCTTTCAACTTTTCCCCCTTAGTATGGTGGTCAGTAACATGCGGGAGAATGCGGAGGGGGTCATTTTTTTAATTGGGAACTGATGTGCTTTTACTCAATTCGGGAACGTCACAAGCCAAATTTGTAGTATTTTGCACGAATTGCAAGAGATGTTTACAAGTCGACGGTTGAAGTGGAAGCTCGTATTGAGTTTGCTAGAGAGCAATTTGTCAAGCCTTCGATAGCTCAGTTGGTAAAGCGGAGGACTGTAGTGGTAAAACAGGCACCCTTTGGTCGTTGGTTCAAATCTGGCTCGAAGGACTTTTGCCAAATGCACATTTTATTGAATACTTGGAAAGTAAAATACTTGGAAAGTAAAATAACAGACAATTTATAATTATATTATATTTCATCACTGAAAATAGATGCCTTTTGCTTTGAGGCTGTGGCCACGTTATTTTTCTGTCCGACACCAATCTTCGTTGGTTTCCTGTGAGGTATTTTGGATCCCCATCTCTTGCTATGAACTGACAAAACAGCAGAATCCCCTTGACAATCTTGATTTCTCAAGGGAAATGGGAGAACACTATACACCATCCAAGATATTAAAATATTGTCAAGGCCGAACACTGATGAATACTCTGAGGAGATTGCCTGTGAGGCGCCGCCTTTCAACTTTTCCTCCTTTGTATGGTGGTCAGTAACATGCGGGAGACTGCGGAGGGGGTCATTTTTTTAATTGTGAACTGATGTGCTTTTACTCAATTCGGGAACCTCACAAGCCAAATTTGTAGTATTTTGCACGAATTGCAAGAGATGTTTGAATGTCGACGGTTGAAGTGGAAGCTCGTATTGAGCTTGCTAGAGACTGATTTGCCAAGCCTTCGATAGCTCAGTTGGTAGAGCGGAGGACTGTAGTGGTAAAACAGGCATCCTTAGGTCAGGACTTTTGCCAAATGCACATTTTATTGAATACTTGGAAAGTAAAATACTTGGAAAGTAAAATAACAGACAATTTATAATTATATTATATTTCATCACTGAAAATAGATGCCTTTTGCTTTGAGGCTATGGCCACGTTATTTTTCTGTCCGACACCAATCTTCGTTGGTTTCCTGTGAGGTATTTTGGATCCCCATCTCTTGCTATGAACTGACAAAACAGCAGAATCCCCTTGACAATCTTGATTTATCAAGGGAAATGGGAGAACACTATACACCATCCAAGATATTAAAATATTGTCAAGGCCGAACACTGATGAATACTCTGAGGAGATGGCCTGTGAGGCGCCGCCTTTCAACTTTTCCCCCTTAGTATGGTGGTCAGTAACATGCGGGAGACTGCGGAGGGGGTCATTTTTTTAATTGTGAACTGATGTGCTTTTACTCAATTCGGGAACCTCACAAGCCAAATTTGTAGTATTTTGCACGAATTGCAAGAGATGTTTGAATGTCGACGGTTGAAGTGGAAGCTCGTATTGAGCTTGCTAGAGACTAATTTGCCAAGCCTTCGATAGCTCAGTTGGTAGAGCGGAGGACTGTAGTGGTAAAACAGGCATCCTTAGGTCGCTGGTTCAAATCCGTCTCGAAGGACTTTTGCCAAATGCACATTTTATTGAATACTTGGAAAGTAAAATACTTGGAAAGTAAAATAACAGACAATTTATAATTATATTATATTTCATCACTGAAAATAGATGCCTTTTGCTTTGAGGCTGTGACCATGTTATTTTTCTGTCCAACACGAATCTTCATTGGTTTCCTGTGAGGTGTTTTGGATCCCCATCTCTTGCTATGAACTGGCAAAACAGCAGAATCCCCTTGACAATCTTGATTTCTCAAGGGAAATGAGAGAACACTATACACCATCCAAGATATTAAAATATTGTCAAGGCCCAACGCGGCTGAATACTCTGAGGAGATGGCCTGTGAGGTGCCGCCTTTCAACTTTTCCCCCTTAGTATGGTGGTCAGTAACATGCGGGAGACTGCGGAGGGGGTCATTTTTTTAATTGGGAACTGATGTGCTTTTACTCAATTCGGGAACCTCACAAGCCAAATTTGTAGTATTTTGCACGAATTGCAAGAGATGTTTACAAGTCGACGGTTGAAGTGGAAGCTCGTATTGAGTTTGCTAGAGAATGATTTGCCAAGCCTTCGATAGCTCGTTGCTGGTTCAAATCCGGCTCAAAAGACTTTTGCCAAATGCACATTTTATTGAATACTTGGAAAGTAAAATACTTGGAAAGTAAAATAACAGACAATTTATAATTATATTATATTTCATCACTGAAAATAGATGCCTTTTACTTTGAGGCTGTGGCCACGTTATTTTTCTGTCCGACACCAATCTTCGTTGGTTTCCTGTGAGGTATTTTGGATCCCCATCTCTTGCTATGAACTGACAAAACAGCAGAATCCCCTTGACAATCTTGATTTCTCAAGGGAAATGGGAGAACACTATACACCATCCAAGATATTAAAATATTGTCAAGGCCGAACACTGATGAATACTCTGAGGAGATGGCCTGTGAGGCGCCGCCTTTCAACTTTTCCTCCTTAGTATGGTGGTCAGTAACATGCGGGAGACTGCGGAGGGGGTCATTTTTTTAATTGTGAACTGATGTGCTTTTACTCAATTCGGGAACCTCACAAGCCAAATTTGTAGTATTTTGCACGAATTGCAAGAGATGTTTGAATGTCGACGGTTGAAGTGGAAGCTCGTATTGAGCTTGCTAGAGACTAATTTGCCAAGCCTTCGATAGCTCAGTTGGTAGAGCGGAGGACTGTAGTGGTAAAACAGGCATCCATAGGTCGCTGGTTCAAATCCGTATCAAAGGACTTTTGCCAAATGCACATTTTATTGAATACTTGGAAAGTAAAATACTTGGAAAGTAAAATAACAGACAATTTATAATTATATTATATTTCATCACTGAAAATAGATGCCTTTTGCTTTGAGGCTGTGACCATGTTATTTTTCTGTCCAACACGAATCTTCATTGGTTTCCTGTGAGGTGTTTTGGATCCCCATCTCTTGCTATGAACTGGCAAAACAGCAGAATCCCCTTGACAATCTTGATTTCTCAAGGGAAATGAGAGAACACTATACACCATCCAAGATATTAAAATATTGTCAAGGCCCAACGCGGCTGAATACTCTGAGGAGATGGCCTGTGAGGTGCCGCCTTTCAACTTTTCCCCCTTAGTATGGTGGTCAGTAACATGCGGGAGACTGCGGAGGGGGTCATTTTTTTAATTGGGAACTGATGTGCTTTTACTCAATTCGGGAACCTCACAAGCCAAATTTGTAGTATTTTGCACGAATTGCAAGAGATGTTTACGAGTCGACGGTTGAAGTGGAAGCTCGTATTGAGTTTGCTAGAGTTGATTTGCCAAGCCTTCGATAGCTCAGTTGGTAGAGCGGAGGACTGTAGTGGTAAAACAGGCATCCTTAGGTCGCTGGTTCAAATCCAGCTCAAAGGACTTTTGCCAAATGCACATTTTATTGAGTACTTGGAAAGTAAAATACTTGGAAAGTAAAATAACAGACAATTTATAATTATATTATATTTCATCACTGAAAATAGATGCCTTTTGCTTTGAGGCTGTGGCCACGTTATTTTTCTGTTCAACACGAATCTTCATTGGTTTCCTGTCAGGTGTTTTGGATCCCCATCTCTTGCTATGAACTGGCAAAACAGCAGAATCCCCTTGACAATCTTGATTTCTCAAGGGAAATGAGAGAACAGTATACACCATCCAAGATATTAAAATATTGTCAAGGCCCAACACGGCTGAATACTCTGAGGAGATGGCCTGTGAGGCGCGCCTTTCAACTTTTCCCCCTTAGTATGGTGGTCAGTAACATGCCGGAGACTGCGGAGGGGGTCATTTTTTTAATTGGGAACTGATGTGCTTTTACTCAATTCGGGAACGTCACAAGCCAAATTTGTAGTATTTTGCACGAATTGCAAGAGATGTTTACAAGTCGACGGTTGAAGTGGAAGCTCGTATTGAGTTTGCTAGAGAACGATTTGTCAAGCTTTTGATAGCTCAGTTGGTAGAGTGGTAGAGGAGAGGACTGTAGTGGTAAAACAGGCATCCTTAGGTCGCTGGTTCAAATCCGGCTCGAAGGACTTTTGCCAAATGCAAATTTTATTGAATACTTGGAAAGTAAAATACTTGGAAAATAACATAACAGACAATTTATAATTATATTATATTTCATCACTGAAAATAGATGCCTTTTGCTTTGAGACTGTGGCCACATTATTTTTCTGTCCAACACCAATCTTCTTTGGTTTCCTGTGAGGTGTTTTTTTGATCCCCATCTCTTGCTATGAACTGGCAAAACAGCATAATCCCCTTGACAATCTTGATTTCTCAAGGAAAATGAGAGAACACTATACACCATCCAAGATATTAAAATATTGTCAAGGCCCAACGCGGCTGAATACTCTGAGGAGATGGCCTGTGAGGTGCCGCCTTTCAACTTTTCCCCGTTAGTATGGTGGTCAGTAACATGCGGGAGACTGCGGAGGGGGTCATTTTTTTAATTGGGAACTGATGTGCTTTTACTCAATTCGGGAACGTCACAAGCCAAATTTGTAGTATTTTGCACGAATTGCAAGAGATGTTTACAAGTCGACGGTTGAAGTGGAAGCTCGTATTGAGTTTGCTAGAGAATGATTTGCCAAGCCTTCGATAGCTCGTCGCTGGTTCAAATCCGGCTCAAAGGACTTTTGCCAAATGCACATTTTATTGAATACTTGGAAAGTAAAATACTTGGAAAGTAAAATAACAGACAATTTATCATTATATTATATTTCATCACTGAAAATAGATGCCTTTTGCTTTGCGGCTGTGACCATGTTATTTTTCTGTCCAACACGAATCTTCATTGGTTTCCTGTGAGGTGTTTTGGATCCCCATCTCTTGCTATCAACTGGCAAAACAGCAGAATCCCCTTGACAATCTTGATTTCTCAAGGGAAATGAGAGAACACTATACACCATCCAAGATATTAAAATATTGTCAAGGCCCAACGCGGCTGAATACTCTGAGGAGATGGCCTGTGAGGTGCCGCCTTTCAACTTTTCCCCCTTACTATGGTGGTCAGTAACATGCGGGAGACTGCGGAGGGGGTCATTTTTTTAATTGGGAACTGATGTGCTTTTACTCAATTCGGGAACCTCACAAGCCAAATTTGTAGTATTTTGCATGAATTGAAAGAGATGTTTACAAGTCGACGGTTGAAGTGGAAGCTCGTGTTGAGTTTGCTAGAGTTCGTTTGTCAAGCCTTCGATAGCTCAGTTGGTAGAGTGGAGGACTGTAGTGGTAAAACAGGCATCCTTAGGTCTCTGGTTCAAATCCGGCTCCAAGGACTTTTGCCAAATGCACATTTTATTGAATACTTGGCAAGTAAAATACTTGGAAAGTAAAATAACAGACAATTTATAATTATATTATATTTCATCACTGAAAATAGATGCCTTTTGCTTTGAGGCTGTGGCCACGTTATTTTTCTGTCCAACACGAATCTTCATTGGTTTCCTGTCAGGTGTTTTGGATCCCCATCTCTTGCTATAAACTGGCAAAACAGCAGAATCCCCTTGACAATCTTGATTTCTCAAGGGAAATGAGAGAACACTATACACCATCCAAGATATTAAAATATTGTCAAGGCCCAACACGGCTGAATACTCTGAGGAGATGGCCTGTGAGGCGCCGCCTTTCAACTTTTCCCCCTTAGTATGGTGGTCATTAACATGCGGGAGACTGCGGAGGGGGTCATTTTTTTAATTGGGAACTGATGTGCTTTTACTCAATTCGGGAACCTCACAAGCCAAATTTGTAGTATTTTGCACGAATTGCAAGAGATGTTTATAAGTCGACGGTTGAAGTGGAAGCTCGTATTGAGTTTGCTAGAGAATGATTTGCCAAGCCTTCGAAAGCTCAGTTGGTAGATCGGAGGACTGTAGTGGTAAAACAGGCATCCTTAGGTCGCTGGTTCAAATCCAGCTCGAAGGACTTTTGCCAAATGCAAATTTTATTGAATACTTGGAAAGTAAAATACTTGGAAAATAAAATAACAGACAATTTATAATTATATTATATTTTTTCACTGAAAATTGATGCCTTTTGCTTTGAGGCTGTGGCCATGTTATGTTTCTGTCCAACACCAATCTTCATTGGTTTCCTGTGAGGTGTTTCGGATCCCCATCTCTTGCTATGAACTGGCAAAACAGCAGAATCCCCTTGACAATCTTGATTTCTCAAGGGAAATGAGAGGACAGTATAAACCATCCAAGATATTAAAATATTGTCAAGGCCCAACACGGCTGAATACTCTGAGGAGATGGCCTGTGAGGCGCGCCTTTCAACTTTTCCCCCTTAGTATGGTGGTCAGTAACATGCGGGAGACTGCGGAGGGGGTCATTTTTTTAATTGGGAACTGATGTGCTTTTACTCAATTCGGGAACCTCACAAGCCAAATTTGTAGTATTTTGCACGAATTGCAAGAGATGTTTACAAGTCGACGGTTGAAGTGGAAGCTCGTATTGAGTTTGCTAGAGAATGATTTGCCAAGCCTTCGATAGCTCGTCGCTGGTTCAAATCCGGCTCAAAGGACTTTTGCCAAATGCACATTTTATTGAATACTTGGAAAGTAAAATACTTGGAAAGTAAAATAACAGACAATTTATAATTATATTATATTTCATCACTGAAAATAGATGCCTTTTGCTTTGAGGCTGTGGCCACGTTATTTTTCGGTCCGACACCAATCTTCGTTGGTTTCCTGTGAGGTATTTTGGATCCCCATCTCTTGCTATGAACTGGCAAAACAGCAGAATCCCCTTGACAATCTTGATTTCTCAAGGGAAATGGGAGAACACTATACACCATCCAAGATATTAAAATATTGTCAAGGCCCAACACTGATGAATACTCTGAGGAGATGGCCTGTGAGGCGCCGCCTTTCAACTTTTCCTCCTTAGTATGGTGGTCAGTAACATGCGGGAGACTGCAGAGGGGGTCATTTTTTTAATTGTGAACTGATGTGCTTTTACTCAATTTGGGAACCTCACAAGCCAAATTTGTAGTATTTTGCACGAATTGCAAGAGATGTTTGAATGACGGTTGAAGTGGAAGCTCGTATTGAGTTTGCTAGAGAATGATTTGCCAAGCCTTCGATAGCTCGGTTGGTAGAGCGGAAGACTGTAGTGGTAAAACAGGCATCCTTAGGTCGCTGGTTCAAATCCGGCTCGAAGGACTTTTGCCAAATGCAAATTTTATTGAATACTTGGAAAGTAAAATACTTGGAAAATAACATAACAGACAATTTATAATTATATTATATTTCATCACTGAAAATAGATGCCTTTTGCTTTGAGGCTGTGGCCACATTATTTTTCTGTCCAACACCAATCTTCTTTGGTTTCCTGCGAGGTGTTTTTTTGATCCCCATCTCTTGCTATGAACTGGCAAAACAGCATAATCCCCTTGACAATCTTGATTTCTCAAGGAAAATGAGAGAACACTATACACCATCCAAGATATTAAAATATTGTCAAGGCCCAACGCGGCAGAATACTCTGAGGAGATGGCCTGTGAGGTGCCGCCTTTCAACTTTTCCCCCTTAGTATGGTGGTCAGTAACATGCGGGAGACTGCGGAGGGGGTCATTTTTTTAATTGGGAACTGATGTGCTTTTACACAATTCGGGAACCTCACAAGCCAAATTTGTAGTATTTTGCACGAATTGCAAGAGATGTTTACAAGTCGACGGTTGAAGTGGAAGCTCGTATTGAGTTTGCTAGAGAATGATTTGCCAAGCCTTCGATAGCTCAGTTGGTAGATTGGAGGACTGCAGTGGTACAACAGGCATCCTTAGGTCGCTGGTTCAAATCCAACTCGAAGGACTTTTGCCAAATGCA
Organism: Ambystoma mexicanum; assembly: GCF_040938575.1. NCBI lineage: Eukaryota > Metazoa > Chordata > Amphibia > Caudata > Ambystomatidae > Ambystoma > Ambystoma mexicanum. Next base: position 1,027,743,754 of record NC_090921.1, on the reverse strand, counting down.
AATTTTATTGAATACTTGGAAAGTAAAATACTTGGAAAGTAAAATAACAGACAATTTATAATTATATTATATTTCATCACTGAAAATAGATGCCTTTTGCTTTGAGGCTGTGACCATGTTATTTTTCTGTCCAACACAAATCTTCATTGGTTTCCTGTGAGGTGTTTTGGATCCCCATCTCTTGCTATGAACTGGCAAAACAGCAGAATCCCCTTGACAATCTTGATTTCTCAAGGGAAATGAGAGAACACTATACACCATCCAAGATATTAAAATATTGTCAAGGCCCAACGCAGCTGAATACTCTGAGGAGATGGCCTGTGAGGTGCCGCCTTTCAACTTTTCCCCCTTAGTATGGTGGTCAGTAACATGCGGGAGACTGCAGAGGGGGTCATTTTTTTAATTGGGAACTGATGTGCTTTTACTCAATTCGGGAACCTCACAAGCCAAATGTGTAGTATTTTGCACGAATTGCAAGAGATGTTTACAAGTCGACGGTTGAAGTGGAAGCTCGTATTGAGTTTGCTAGAGTGGATTTGCCAAGCCTTCGATAGCTCAGTTGGTAGAGCGGAGGACTGTAGTGGTAAAACAGGCATCCTTAGGTCGCTGGGTCAAATCTGGCTCAAAGGAATTTTGCCAAATGCACATTTTATTGAATACTTGGAAAGTAAAATACTTGGAAAGTAAAATAACAGACAATTTATAATTATATTATATTTCATCACTGAAAATAGATGCCTTTTGCTTTGAGGCTGTGGCCACGTTATTTTTCTGTCCAACACGAATCTTCATTGGTTTCCTGTCAGGTGTTTTGGATCCCCATCTCTTGCTATGAACTGGCAAAACAGCAGAATCCCCTTGACAATCTTGATTTCTCAAGGGAAATGAGAGAACACTATACACCATCCAAGATATTAAAATATTGTCAAGGCCCAACACGGCTGAATACTCTGAAGAGATGGCCTGTGAGGCGCCGCCTTTCAACTTTTCCCCCTTAGTATGGTGGTCATTAACATGTGGGAGACTGCGGAGGGGGTCATTTTTTTAATTGGGAACTGATGTGCTTTTACTCAATTCGGGAACCTCACAAGCCAAATTTGTAGTATTTTGCACGAATTGCAAGAGATGTTTACAAGTCGACGGTTGAAGTGGAAGCTCGTATTGAGTTTGCTAGAGAATGATTTGCCAAGCCTTCGATAGCTCGACGCTGGTTCAAATCCGGCTCAAAGGACTTTTGCCAAATGCACATTTTATTGAATACTTGGAAAGTAAAATACTTGGAAAGTAAAATAACAGACAATTTATAATTATATTATATTTCATCACTGAAAATAGATGCCTTTTGCTTTGAGGCTGTGGCCACGTTATGTTTCTGTCCAACACCAATCTTCATTGGTTTCCTGTGAGGTGATTCGGATCCCCATCTCTTGCTATGAACTGGCAAAACAGCAGAATCCCCTTGACAATCTTGATTTCTCAAGGGAAATGAGAGAACAGTATACACCATCCAAGATATTAAAATATTGTCAAGGCCCAACACGGCTGAATACTCTGAGGAGATGGCCTGTGAGGCGCCGCCTTTCAACTTTTCTCCCTTAGTATGGTGGTCAGTAACATGCAGGAGACTGCAGAGGGGGTCATTTTTTTAATTGGGAACTGATGTGCTTTTACTCAATTCGGGAACGTCACAAGCCAAATTTGTAGTATTTTGCACGAATTGCAAGCGATGTTTGCATGTCGACGGTTGAAGTGGAAGCTCGAATTGAGCTTGCTAGAGACTGGTTTCCCAAGCCTCCGATAGCTCAGTTGGTAGAGCTGAGGACAGTAGTGGTAAAACAGGCATCCTTAGGTCGCTGGTTCAAATCCGGCTCAAAGGACTTTTGCCAAATGCACATTTTATTGAATACTTGGAAAGTAAAATACTTGGAAAGTAAAATAACAGACAATTTATAATTATATTATATTTCATCACTGAAAATAGATGCCTTTTGCTTTGAGGCTGTGACCACGTTATTTTTCTGTCCGACACCAATCTTCGTTGGTTTCCTGTGAGGTGTTTTGGATCCCCATCTCTTGCTATGAATTGACAAAACAGCAGAATCCCCTTGACAACCTTGATTTCTCAAGGGAAATGGGAGAGCACCATACACCATCCAAGATATTAAAATATTGTCAAGGCCGAACACTGATGAATACTCTGAGGAGATGGTCTGTGAGGCGCCGCCTTTCAACTTTTCCTCCTTAGTATGGTGGTCAGTAACATGCGGGAGACTGCGGAGGCGGTCATTTTTTTAATTGGGAACTGATGTGCTTTTACTCAATTCGGGAACCTCACAAGCCAAATTTGTAGTATTTTGCACGAATTGCAAGAGATGTTTGCATGTCGACGGTTGAAGTGGAAGCTCGAATTGAGCTTGCTTGAGGATGGTTTGCCAAGCCTTCGATAGCTCAGTTGGTAGAGCAGAGGACTGTAGTGATAAAACAGGCATCCTTAGGTCGCTGGTTCAAATCCAGATTGAAGGACTTTTGCCAAATGCAAATTTTATTGAATACTTGGAAAGTGAAATGCTTGGAAAATAAAATAACAGACAATTTATAATTATATTATATTTCATCACTGAAAATAGATGCCTTTTGCTTTGAGGCTGTGGCCACGTTATTTTTCTGTCCAACACGAATCTTCATTGGTTTCCTGTAAGGTGTTTTGGATCCCCATCTCTTGCTATGAACTGGCAAAACAGCAGAATCCCCTTGACAATCTTGATTTCTCAAGGGAAATGGGAGAACACTATACACCATCCAAGATATTAAAATATTGTCAAGGCCCAACACGGCTGAATACTCTGAGGAGATGGCCTGTGAGGCGCGCCTTTCAACTTTTCCCCCTTAGTATGGTGGTCATTAACATGCGGGAGACTGCGGAGGGGGTCATTTATTTAATCGGGAACTGATGTGCTTTTACTCAATTCGGGAACCTCACAAGCCAAATTTGTAGTATTTTGCACGAATTGCAAGAGATGTTTACAAGTCGACGGTTGAAGTGGAAGCTCGTATTGAGTTTGCTAGAGAATAATTTGCCAAGCCTTCGATAGCTCAGTTGGTAGAGCGGAGGACTGTAGTGGTAAAACAGGCATCCTTAGGTCGCTGGTTCAAATCCGGCTCGAAGGACTTTTGCCAAATGCAAATTTTATTGAATACTTGGAAAGTAAAATACTTGGAAAGTAAAATAACAGACAATTTATAATTATATTATATTTCATCACTGAAAATAGATGCCTTTTGCTTTGAGGCTGTGGCCACGTTATTTTTCTGTCCGACACCAATCTTCGTTGGTTTCCTGTGAGGTGTTTTGGATCCCGATCTCTTGCTATGAACTGACAAAACAGCAGAATCCCCTTGACAATCTTGATTTCTCAAGGGAAATGGGAGAACACCATACACCATCCAAGATATTAAAATATTGTCAAGGCCGAACACTGATGAATACTCTGAGGAGATGGCCTGTGAGGCGCCGCCTTTCAACTTTTCCTCCTTAGTATGGTGGTCAGTAACATGCGGGAGACTGCGGAGGCGGTCATTTTTTTAATTGGGAACTGATGTGCTTTTACTCAATTCGGGAACCTCACAAGCCAAATTTGTAGTATTTTGCACGAATTGCAAGAGATGTTTGCATGTCGACGGTTGAAGTGGAAGCTCGAATTGAGCTTGCTAGAGAATGATTTGCCAAGCCTTCGATAGCTCAGTTGGTAGAGGAGAGGACTGTAGTGGTAAAACAGGCATCCTTAGGTCGCTGGTTCAAATCCGGCTCGAAGGACTATTGCCAAATGCAAATTTTATTGAATACTTGGAAAGTAAAATACTTGGAAAATAACATAACAGACAATTCATAATTATATTATATTTCATCACTGAAAATAGATGCCTTTTGCTTTGAGGCTGTGGCCACATTATTTTTCTGTCCAACACCAATCTTCTTTGGTTTCCTGTGAGGTGTTTTTTTGATCCCCATCTCTTGCTATGAACTGGCAAAACAGCATAATCCCCTTGACAATCTTGATTTCTCAAGGAAAATGAGAGAACACTATACACCATCCAAGATATTAAAATATTGTCAAGGCCCAACGCGGCTGAATACTCTGAGGAGATGGCCTGTGAGGTGCCGCCTTTCAACTTTTCCCCCTTAGTATGGTGGTCAGTAACATGCGGGAGACTGCGGAGGGGGTCATTTTTTTAATTGGGAACTGATGTGCTTTTACTCAATTCGGGAACCTCACAAGCCAAATTTGTAGTATTTTGCACGAATTGCAAGAGATGTTTACAAGTCGACAGTTGAAGTGGAAGCTCGTATTGAGTTTGCTAGAGAATGATTTGCCAAGCCTTTGATAGCTCAGTTGGTAGAGCGGAGGACTGTAGTGGTACAACAGGCATCCTTAGGTCGCTGGTTCAAATCCGGCTCGAAGGACTATTGCCAAATGCAAATTTTATTGAATACTTGGAAAGTAAAATACTTGGAAAATAACATAACAGACAATTTATAATTATATTATATTTCATCACTGAAAATAGATGCCTTTTGCTTTGAGGCTGTGGCCACATCATTTTTCTGTCCAACACCAATCTTCTTTGGTTTCCTGTGAGGTGTTTTTTTGATCCACATCTCTTGCTATGAACTGGCAAAACAGCAGAATCCCCTTGACAATCTTGATTTCTCAAGGGAAATGAGAGAACACTATACACCATCCAAGATATTAAAATATTGTCAAGGCCCACCACGGCTGAATACTCTGAGGAGATGGCCTGTGAGGCGCGGCCTTTCAACTTTTCCCCCTTAGTATGGTGGTCAGAAACATGCGGGACACTGCGGAGGGGGTCATTTTTTTAATTGTGAACTGATGTGCGTTTACTCAATTCGGGAATCTCACAAGCCAAATTTGTAGTATTTTGCACGAATTGCAAGAGATGTTTGAATGTCGACGGTTGAAGTGGAAGCTCGTATTAAGCTTGCTAGAGACTGATTTGCCAAGCCTTCGATAGCTCAGTTGGTAGAGCAGAGGACGGTAGTGGTAAAACAGGCATCCTTAGGTCGCTGGTTCAAATCCAGATTGAAGGACTTTTGCCAAATGCAAATTTTATTGAATACTTGGAAAGTGAAATGCTTGGAAAATAAAATAACAGACAATTTATAATTATATTATATTTCATCACTGAAAATAGATGCCTTTTGCTTTGAGGCTGTGGCCACGTTATTTTTCTGTCCAACACGAATCTTCATTGGTTTCCTGTCAGGTGTTTTGGATCCCCATCTCTTGCTATGAACTGGCAAAACAGCAGAATCCCCTTGACAATCTTGATTTCTCAAGGGAAATGGGAGAACACTATACACCATCCAAGATATTAAAATATTGTCAAGGCCCAACACGGCTGAATACTCTGAGGAGATGGCCTGTGAGGCGCGCCTTTCAACTTTTCCCCCTTAGTATGGTGGTCATTAACATGCGGGAGACTGCGGAGGGGGTCATTTATTTAAGCGGGAACTGATGTGCTTTTACTCAATTCGGGAACCTCACAAGCCAAATTTGTAGTATTTTGCACGAATTGCAAGAGATGTTTACAAGTCGACGGTTGAAGTGGAAGCTCGTATTGAGTTTGCTAGAGACTGATCTGCCAAGCCTTCGATAGCTCAGTTGGTAGAGCGGAGGACTGTAGTGGTAAAACAGGCATCCTTAGGTCGCTGGTTCAAATCCGGCTCAAAAGACTTTTGCCAAATGCAAATTTTATTGAATACTTGGAAAGTAAAATACTTGGAAAGTAAAATAACAGACAATTTATAATTATATTATATTTCATCACTGAAAATAGATGCCTTTTGCTTTGAGGCTGTGACCATGTTATTTTTCTGTCCAACACGAATCTTCATTGGTTTCCTGTGAGGTGTTTTGGATCCCCATCTCTTGCTATGAACTGGCAAAACAGCAGAATCCCCTTGACAATCTTGATTTCTCAAGGGAAATGAGAGAACAGTATACACCATCCAAGATATTAAAATATTGTCAAGGCCCAACGCGGCTGAATACTCTGAGGAGATGGCCCGTGAGGTGCCGCTTTTCAACTTTTCCCCCTTAGTATGGTGGTCAGTAACATGCGGGAGACTGCGGAGGGGGTCATTTTTTTAATTGGGAACTGATGTGCTTTTACTCAATTCGGGAACCTCACAAGCCAAATTTGTAGTATTTTGCACAAATTGCAAGAGATGTTTACAAGTCGACGGTTGAAGTGGAAGCTCGTATTGAGTTTGCTAGAGTTGATTTGCCAAGCCTTCGATAGCTCAGTTGGTAGAGCGGAGGACTGTAGTGGTACAACAGGCATCCTTAGGTCGCTGGTTCAAATCCGGCTCGAAGGACTATTGCCAAATGCAAATTTTATTCAATACTTGGAAAGTAAAATACTTGGAAAATAACATAACAGACAATTTATAATTATATTATATTTCATCACTGAAAATAGATGTCTTTTGCTTTGAGGCTGTGGCCACATTATTTTTCTGTCCAACACCAATCTTCTTTGGTTTCCTGTGAGGTGTTTTTTTGATCCGCATCTCTTGCTATGAACTGGCAAAACAGCAGAATCCCCTTGACAATCTTGATTTCTCAAGGGAAATGAGAGAACACTATACACCATCCAAGATATTAAAATATTGTCAAGGCCCACCACGGCTGAATACTCTGAGGAGATGGCCTGTGAGGCGCGGCCTTTCAACTTTTCCCCCTTAGTATGGTGGTCAGTAACATGCGGGACACTGCGGAGGGGGTCATTTTTTTAATTGTGAACTGATGTGCGTTTACTCAATTCGGGAATCTCACAAGCCAAATTTGTAGTATTTTGCACGAATTGCAAGAGATGTTTGAATGTCGACGGTTGAAGTGGAAGCTCGTATTGAGCTTGCTAGAGACTGATTTGCCAAGCCTTCGATAGCTCAGTTGGTAGAGCAGAGGACGGTAGTGGTAAAACAGGCATCCTTAGGTCGCTGGTTCAAATCCGGCTCGAAGAACTTTTGCCAAATGCAAATTTTATTGAATACTTGGAAAGTAAAATACTTGGAAATTAAAATAACAGACAATTTATAATTATATTATATTTCATCACTGAAAATAGATGCCTTTTGCTTTGAGGCTGTGGACACGTTATGTTTCTGTCCAACACCAATCTTCATTGGTTTCCTGTGAGGTGATTCGGATCCCCATCTCTTGCTATGAACTGGCAAAACAGCAGAATCCCCTTGACAATCTTGATTTCTCAAGGGAAATGAGAGAACAGTATACACCATCCAAGATATTAAAATATTGTCAAGGCCCAACACGGCTGAATACTCTGAGGAGATGGCCTGTGAGGCGCCGCCTTTCAACTTTTCCCCCTTAGTATGGTGGTCATTAACATGCGGGAGACTGCGGAGGGGGTCATTTTTTTAATTGGGAACTGATGTGCTTTTACTCAATTCGGGAACCTCACAAGCCAAATTTGTAGTATTTTGCACGAATTGCAAGAGATGTTTATAAGTCGACGGTTGAAGTGGAAGCTCGTATTGAGTTTGCTAGAGAATGATTTGCCAAGCCTTCGAAAGCTCAGTTGGTAGAGCGGAGGACTGTAGTGGTAAAACAGGCATCCTTAGGTCGCTGGTTCAAATCCGGCTCAAAAGACTTTTGCCAAATGCAAATTTTATTGAATACTTGGAAAGTAAAATACTTGGAAAGTAAAATAACAGACAATTTATAATTATATTATATTTCATCACTGAAAATAGATGCCTTTTGCTTTGAGGCTGTGACCATGTTATTTTTCTGTCCAACACGAATCTTCATTGGTTTCCTGTGAGGTGTTTTGGATCCCCATCTCTTGCTATGAACTGGCAAAACAGCAGAATCCCCTTGACAATCTTGATTTCTCAAGGGAAATGAGAGAACACTATACACCATCCAAGATATTAAAATATTGTCAAGGCCCAACGCGGCTGAATACTCTGAGGAGATGGCCCGTGAGGTGCCGCTTTTCAACTTTTCCCCCTTAGTATGGTGGTCAGTAACATGCGGGAGACTGCGGAGGGGGTCATTTTTTTAATTGGGAACTGATGTGCTTTTACTCAATTCGGGAACCTCACAAGCCAAATTTGTAGTATTTTGCACAAATTGCAAGAGATGTTTACAAGTCGACGGTTGAAGTGGAAGCTCGTATTGAGTTTGCTAGAGTTGATTTGCCAAGCCTTCGATAGCTCAGTTGGTAGAGCGGAGGACTGTAGTGGTAAAACAGGCATCATTAGGTCGCTGGTTCAAATCCAGCTCAAAGGACTTTTGCCAAATGCACATTTTATTGAATACTTGGAAAGTAAAATACTTGGAAAGTAAAATAACAGACTATTTATAATTATATTATATTTCATCACTGAAAATAGATGCCTTTTGCTTTGAGGCTGTGGCCACGTTATTTTTCTGTCCAACACGAATCTTCATTGGTTTCCTGTCAGGTGTTTTGGATCCCCATCTCTTGCTATGAACTGGCAAAACAGTAGAATCCCCTTGACAATCTTGATTTCTCAAGGGAAATGAGAGAACACTATACACCATCCAAGATATTAAAATATTGAAGGCCCAACACGGCTGAATACTCTGAGGAGATGGCCTGTGAGGCGCCGCCTTTCAACTTTTCCCCCTTAGTATGGTGGTCATTAACATGTGGGAGACTGCGGAGGGGGTCATTTTTTTAATTGGGAACTGATGTGCTTTTACTCAATTCGGGAACCTCACAAGCCAAATTTGTAGTATTTTGCACGAATTGCAAGAGATGTTTATAAGTCGACGGTTGAAGTGGAAGCTCGTATTGAGTTTGCTAGAGAATGATTTGCCAAGCCTTCGGAAGCTCAGTTGGTAGAGCGGAGGACTGTAGTGGTAAAACAGGCATCCTTAGGTCGCTGGTTCAAATCCAGCTCGAATGACTTTTGCCAAATGCAAATTTTATTGAATACTTGGAAAGTAAAATACTTGGAAAATAAAATAACAGACAATTTATAATTATATTATATTTTTTCACTGAAAATTGATGCCTTTTGCTTTGAGGCTGTGGCCATGTTATGTTTCTGTCCAACACCAATCTTCATTGGTTTCCTGTGAGGTGTTTCGGATCCCCATCTCTTGCTATGAACTGGCAAAACAGCAGAATCCCCTTGACAATCTTGATTTCTCAAGGGAAATGAGAGAACAGTATACACCATCCAAGATATTAAAATATTGTCAAGGCCCAACACGGCTGAATACTCTGAGGAGATGGCCTGTGAGGCGCGCCTTTCAACTTTTCCCCCTTAGTATGGTGGTCAGTAACATGCGGGAGACTGCGGAGGGGGTCATTTTTTTAATTGGGAACTGATGTGCTTTTACTCAATTCGGGAACCTCACAAGCCAAATTTGTAGTATTTTGCACGAATTGCAAGAGATGTTTACAAGTCGACGGTTGAAGTGGAAGCTCGTATTGAGTTTGCTAGAGAATGATTTGCCAAGCCTTCGATAGCTCGTCGCTGGTTCAAATCCGGCTCAAAGGACTTTTGCCAAATGCACATTTTATTGAATACTTCGAAAGTAAAATACTTGGAAAGTAAAATAACAGACAATTTATAATTATATTATATTTCATCACTGAAAATAGATGCCTTTTGCTTTGAGGCTGTGGCCACGTTATGTTTCTGTCCAACACCAATCTTCATTGGTTTCCTGTGAGGTGATTCGGATCCCCATCTCTTGCTATGAACTGGCAAAACAGCAGAATCCCCTTGACAATCTTGATTTCTCAAGGGAAATGAGAGAACAGTATACACCATCCAAGATATTAAAATATTGTCAAGGCCCAACACGGCTGAATACTCTGAGGAGATGGCCTGTGAGGCGCCGCCTTTCAACTTTTCCCCCTTAGTATGGTGGTCATTAACATGCGGGAGACTGCGGAGGGGGTCATTTTTTTAATTGGGAACTGATGTGCTTTTACTCAATTCGGGAACCTCACAAGCCAAATTTGTAGTATTTTGCACGAATTGCAAGAGATGTTTATAAGTCGACGGTTGAAGTGGAAGCTCGTATTGAGTTTGCTAGAGAATGATTTGCCAAGCCTTCGAAAGCTCAGTTGGTAGAGCGGAGGACTGTAGTGGTAAAACAGGCATCCTTAGGTCGCTGGTTCAAATTCGGCTCGAAAGACTTTTGCCAAATGCAAATTTTATTGAATACTTGGAAAGTAAAATACTTGGAAAGTAAAATAACAGACAATTTATAATTATATTATATTTCATCACTGAAAATAGATGCCTTTTGCTTTGAGGCTGTGGCCACGTTATGTTTCTGTCCAACACGAATCTTCATTGGTTTCATGTGAGGTGTTTTGGATCCCCATCTCTTGCTATGAACTGGCAAAACAGCAGAATCCCCTTGACAATCTTGATTTCTCAAGGGAAATGAGAGAACACTATACACCATCCAAGATATTAAAATATTGTCAAGGCCCAACACGGCTGAATACTCTGAGGAGATGGCCTGTGAGGCGCCGCCTTTCAACTTTTCCCACTTAGTATGGTGGTCAGTAACATGCGGGAGACTGCGGAGGGGGTCATTTTTTTAATTGTGAACTGATGTGCTTTTACTCAATTCGGGAATCTCACAAGCCAAATTTGTAGTATTTTGCACGAATTGCAAGAGATGTTTGAATGTCGACGGTTGAAGTGGAAGCTCGTATTGAGCTTGCTAGAGACTGATTTGCCAAGCCTTCGATAGCTCAGTTGGTAGAGCAGAGGACTGTAGTGATAAAACAGGCATCCTTAGGTCACTGGTTCAAATCCAGATTGAAGGACTTTTGCCAAATGCAAATTTTATTGAATACTTGGAAAGTGAAATGCTTGGAAAATAAAATAACAGACAATTTATAATTATATTATATTTCATCACTGAAAATAGTTGCCTTTTGCTTTGAGGCTGTGGCCACGTTATTTTTCTGTCCAACACGAATCTTCATTGGTTTCCTCTCAGGTGTTTTGGATCCCCATCTCTTGCTATGAACTGGCAAAACAGCAGAATCCCCTTGACAATCTTGATTTCTCAAGGGAAATGGGAGAACACTATACACCATCCAAGATATTAAAATATTGTCAAGGCCCAACACGGCTGAATAGTCTGAGGAGATGGCCTGTGAGGCGCGCCTTTCAACTTTTCCCCCTTAGTATGGTGGTCATTAACATGCGGGAGACTGCGGAGGGGGTCATTTATTTAATCGGGAACTGATGTGCTTTTACTCAATTCGGGAACCTCACAAGCCAAATTTGTAGTATTTTGCACGAATTGCAAGAGATGTTTACAAGTCGACGGTTGAAGTGGAAGCTCGTATTGAGTTTGCTAGAGAATAATTTGCCAAGTATTCGATAGCTCAGTTGGTAGAGCGGAGGACTGTAGTGGTAAAACAGGCATCCTTAGGTCGCTGGTTCAAATCCGGCTCGAAGGACTTTCGCCAAATGCAAATTTTATTGAATACTTGGAAAGTAAAATACTTGGAAAGTAAAATAACAGACAATTTATAATTATATTATATTTAATCACTGAAAATAGATGCCTTTTGCTTTGAGGCTGTGGCCACGTTATTTTTCTGTCCGACACCAATCTTCGTTAGTTTCCTGTGAGGTGTTTTGGATCCCCATCTCTTGCTATGAACTGACAAAACAGCAGAATCCCCTTGACAATCTTGATTTCTCAAGGGAAATGGGAGAACACCATACACCATCCAAGATATTAAAATATTGTCAAGGCCGAACACTGATGAATACTCTGAGGAGATGGCCTGTGAGGCGCCGCCTTTCAACTTTTCCTCCTTAGTATGGTGGTCAGTAACATGCGGGAGACTGCGGAGGCGGTCATTTTTTTAATTGGGAACTGATGTGCTTTTACTCAATTCGGGAACCTCACAAGCCAAATTTGTAGTATTTTGCACGAATTGCAAGAGATGTTTGCATGTCGACGGTTGAAGTGGAAGCTCGAATTGAGCTTGCTAGAAAACGGTTTGCCAAGCCTTCGATAGCTCAGTTGGTAGAGGAGAGGACTGTAGTGGTAAAACAGGCATCCTTAGGTCGCTGGTTCAAATCCGGCTCGAAGGACTATTGCCAAATGCAAATTTTATTGAATACTTGGAAAGTGAAATGCTTGGAAAATAAAATAACAGACAATTTATAATTATATTATATTTCATCACTGAAAATAGTTGCCTTTTGCTTTGAGGCTGTGGCCACGTTATTTTTCTGTCCAACACGAATCTTCATTGGTTTCCTCTCAGGTGTTTTGGATCCCCATCTCTTGCTATGAACTGGCAAAACAGCAGAATCCCCTTGACAATCTTGATTTCTCAAGGGAAATGGGAGAACACTATACACCATCCAAGATATTAAAATATTGTCAAGGCCCAACACGGCTGAATAGTCTGAGGAGATGGCCTGTGAGGCGCGCCTTTCAACTTTTCCCCCTTAGTATGGTGGTCATTAACATGCGGGAGACTGCGGAGGGGGTCATTTATTTAATCGGGAACTGATGTGCTTTTACTCAATTCGGGAACCTCACAAGCCAAATTTGTAGTATTTTGCACGAATTGCAAGAGATGTTTACAAGTCGACGGTTGAAGTGGAAGCTCGTATTGAGTTTGCTAGAGAATAATTTGCCAAGTATTCGATAGCTCAGTTGGTAGAGCGGAGGACTGTAGTGGTAAAACAGGCATCCTTAGGTCGCTGGTTCAAATCCGGCTCGAAGGACTTTCGCCAAATGCAAATTTTATTGAATACTTGGAAAGTAAAATACTTGGAAAGTAAAATAACAGACAATTTATAATTATATTATATTTAATCACTGAAAATAGATGCCTTTTGCTTTGAGGCTGTGGCCACGTTATTTTTCTGTCCGACACCAATCTTCGTTAGTTTCCTGTGAGGTGTTTTGGATCCCCATCTCTTGCTATGAACTGACAAAACAGCAGAATCCCCTTGACAATCTTGATTTCTCAAGGGAAATGGGAGAACACCATACACCATCCAAGATATTAAAATATTGTCAAGGCCGAACACTGATGAATACTCTGAGGAGATGGCCTGTGAGGCGCCGCCTTTCAACTTTTCCTCCTTAGTATGGTGGTCAGTAACATGCGGGAGACTGCGGAGGCGGTCATTTTTTTAATTGGGAACTGATGTGCTTTTACTCAATTCGGGAACCTCACAAGCCAAATTTGTAGTATTTTGCACGAATTGCAAGAGATGTTTGCATGTCGACGGTTGAAGTGGAAGCTCGAATTGAGCTTGCTAGAAAACGGTTTGCCAAGCCTTCGATAGCTCAGTTGGTAGAGGAGAGGACTGTAGTGGTAAAACAGGCATCCTTAGGTCGCTGGTTCAAATCCGGCTCGAAGGACTATTGCCAAATGCAAATTTTATTGAATACTTGGAAAGTAAAATACTTGGAAAATAACATAACAGACAATTTATAATTATATTATATTTCATCACTGAAAATAGATGCCTTTTGCTTTGAGGCTGTGGCCACATTATTTTTCTGTCCAACACCAATCTTCTTTGGTTTCCTGTGAGGTGTTTTTTTGATCCCCATCTCTTGCTATGAACTGGCAAAACAGCATAATCCCCTTGACAATCTTGATTTCTCAAGGAAAATGAGAGAACACTATACACCATCCAAGATATTAAAATATTGTCAAGGCCCAACGCGGCTGAATACTCTGAGGAGATGGCCTGTGAGGTGCCGCCTTTCAACTTTTCCCCCTTAGTATGGTGGTCAGTAACATGCGGGAGACTGCGGAGGGGGTCATTTTTTTAATTGGGAACTGATGTGCTTTTACTCAATTCTGGAACCTCACAAGCCAAATTTGTAGTATTTTGCACGAATTGCAAGAGATGTTTACAAGTCGACGGTTGAAGTGGAAGCTCGTATTGAGTTTGCTAGAGAATGATTTGCCAAGCCTTTGATAGCTCAGTTGGTAGAGGAGAGGACTGTAGTGGTACAACAGGCATTCTTAGGTCGCTGGTTCAAATCCGGCTCGAAGGACTATTGCCAAATGCAAATTTTATTGAATACTTGGAAAGTAAAATACTTGGAAAATAACATAACAGACAATTTATAATTATATTATATTTCATCACTGAAAATAGATGCCTTTTGCTTTGAGGCTGTGGCCACATTATTTTTCTGTCCAACACCAATCTTCTTTGGTTTCCTGTGAGGTGTTTTTTTGATCCGCATCTCTTGCGATGAACTGGCAAAACAGCAGAATCCCCTTGACAATCTTGATTTCTCAAGGGAAATGAGAGAACACTATACACCATCCAAGATATTAAAATATTGTCAAGGCCCACCACGGCTGAATACTCTGAGGAGATGGCATGTGAGGCGCGGCCTTTCAACTTTTCCCCCTTAGTATGGTGGTCAGTAACATGCGGGACACTGCGGAGGGGGTCATTTTTTTAATTGTGAACTGATGTGCGTTTACTCAATTCGGGAATCTCACAAGCCAAATTTGTAGTATTTTGCACGAATTGCAAGAGATGTTTGAATGTCGACGGTTGAAGTGGAAGCTCGTATTGAGCTTGCTAGAGACTGATTTGCCAAGCCTTCGATAGCTCAGTTGGTAGAGCAGAGGACGGTAGTGGTAAAACAGGCATCCTTAGGTCGCTGGTTCAAATCCAGAGTGAAGGACTTTTGCCAAATGCAAATTTTATTGAATACTTGGAAAGTGAAATGCTTGGAAAATAAAATAACAGACAATTTATAATTATATTATATTTCATCACTGAAAATAGATGCCTTTTGCTTTGAGGCTGTGGCCACGTTATTTTTCTGTCCAACACGAATCTTCATTGGTTTCCTGTCAGGTGTTTTGGATCCCCATCTCTTGCTATGAACTGGCAAAACAGCAGAATCCCCTTGACAATCTTGATTTCTCAAGGGAAATGGGATAACACTATACACCATCCAAGGTATTAAAATATTGTCAAGGCCCAACACGGCTGAATACTCTGAGGAGATGGCCTGTGAGGCGCGCCTTTCAACTTTTCCCCCTTAGTATGGTGGTCATTAACATGCGGGAGACTGCGGAGGGGGTCATTTATTTAAGCGGGAACTGATGTGCTTTTACTCAATTCGGGAACCTCACAAGCCAAATTTGTAGTATTTTGCACGAATTGCAAGAGATGTTTACAAGTCGACGGTTGAAGTGGAAGCTCGTATTGAGTTTGCTAGTGACTGATTTGCCAAGCCTTCGATAGCTCAGTTGGTAGAGCAGAGGATGGTAGTGGTAAAACAGGCATCCTTAGGTCGCTGGTTCAAATCCGGCTCAAAAGACTTTTGCCAAATGCAAATTTTATTGAATACTTGGAAAGTAAAATACTTGGAAAGTAAAATAACAGACAATTTATAATTATATTATATTTCATCACTGAAAATAGATGCCTTTTGCTTTGAGGCTGTGACCATGTTATTTTTCTGTCCAACACGAATCTTCATTGGTTTCCTGTGAGGTGTTTTGGATCCCCATCTCTTGCTATGAACTGGCAAAACAGCAGAATCCCCTTGACAATCTTGATTTCTCAAGGGAAATGAGAGAACACTATACACCATCCAAGATATTAAAATATTGTCAAGGCCCAACGCGGCTGAATACTCTGAGGAGATGGCCCGTGAGGTGCCGCTTTTCAACTTTTCCCCCATAGTATGGTGGTCAGTAACATGCGGGAGACTGCGGAGGGGGTCATTTTTTTAATTGGGAACTGATGTGCTTTTACTCAATTCGGGAACCTCACAAGCCAAATTTGTAGTATTTTGCAAAAATTGCAAGAGATGTTTACAAGTCGACGGTTGAAGTGGAAGCTCGTATTGAGTTTGCTAGAGTTGATTTGCCAAGCCTTCGATAGCTCAGTTGGTAGAGCGGAGGACTGTAGTGGTAAAACAGGCATCATTAGGTCGCTGGTTCAAATCCAGCTCAAAGGACTTTTGCCAAATGCACATTTTATTGAATAATTGGAAAGTAAAATACTTGGAAAGTAAAATAACAGACTATTTATAATTATATTATATTTCATCACTGAAAATAGATGCCTTTTGCTTTGAGGCTGTGGCCACGTTATTTTTCTGTCCAACACGAATCTTCATTGGTTTCCTGTCAGGTGTTTTGGATCCCCATCTCTTGCTATGAACTGGCAAAACAGTAGAATCCCCTTGACAATCTTGATTTCTCAAGGGAAATGAGAGAACACTATACACCATCAAAGATATTAAAATATTGAAGGCCCAACACGGCTGAATACTCTGAGGAGATGGCCTGTGAGGCGCCGCCTTTCAACTTTTCCCCCTTAGTATGGTGGTCATTAACATGTGGGAGACTGCGGAGGGGGTCATTTTTTTAATTGGGAACTGATGTGCTTTTACTCAATTCGGGAACCTCACAAGCCAAATTTGTAGTATTTTGCACGAATTGCAAGAGATGTTTACAAGTCGACGGTTGAAGTGGAAGCTCGTATTGAGTTTGCTAGAGAGCAATTTGCCAAGCCTTCGATAGCTCAGTTGGTAGAGCGGAGGACTGTAGTAGTAAAACAGGCATCCTTAGGTCGCTGGTTCAAATCCGGCTCGAAGAACTTTTGCCAAATGCAAATTTTATTGAATACTTGGAAAGTAAAATACTTGGAAAATAAAATAACAGACAATTTATAATTATATTATATTTCATCACTGAAAATAGATGCCTTTTGCTTTGAGGCTGTGGACACGTTATGTTTCTGTCCAACACCAATCTTCATTGGTTTCCTGTGAGGTGATTCAGATCCCCATCTCTTGCTATGAACTGGCAAAACAGCAGAATCCCCTTGACAATCTTGATTTCTCAAGGGAAATGAGAGAACAGTATACACCATCCAAGATATTAAAATATTGTCAAGGCCCAACACGGCTGAATACTCTGAGGAGATGGCCTGTGAGGCGCCGCCTTTCAACTTTTCCCCCTTAGTATGGTGGTCAGTAACATGCGGGAGACTGCGGAGGGGGTCATTTTTTAAATTGGCAACTGATGTGCTTTTACTCAATTCGGGAACGTCACAAGCCAAATTTGTAGTATTTTGCACCAATTGCAAGAGATGTTTACAAGTCGACGGTTGAAGTGGAAGCTCGTATTGAGTTTGCTAGAGAATGATTTGTCAAGCCTTCGATAGCTCAGTTGGTAGAGCGGAGGACTGTAGTGGTAAAACAGGCATCCTTAGGTCGCTGGTTCAAATTCGGCTCGAAGGTCTTTTGCCAAATGCACATTTTATTGAATACTTGGAAAGTAAAATACTTGGAAAGTAAAATAACAGACAATTTATAATTATATTATATTTCATCACTGAAAATAGATGCCTTTTGCTTTGAGGCTGTGGCCACGTTATTTTTCTGTCCGACACCAATCTTCGTTGGTTTCCTGTGAGGTATTTTGGATCCCCATCTCTTGTTATGAACTGACAAACAGCAGAATCCCCTTGACAATCTTGATTTCTCAAGGGAAATGGGAGAACACTATACACCATCCAAGATATTAAAATATTGTCAAGGCCGAACACTGATGAATACTCTGAGGAGATGGCCTGTGAGGCGCCGCCTTTCAACTTTTCCTCCTTTGTATGGTGGTCAGTAACATGCGGGAGACTGCGGAGGGGGTCATTTTTTTAATTGTGAACTGATGTCCTTTTACTCAATTCGGGAACCTCACAAGCCAAATTTGTAGTATTTTGCACGAATTGCAAGAGATGTTTGAATGTCGACGGTTGAAGTGGAAGCTCGTATTGAGCTTGCTAGAGACTGATTTTTCAAGCCTTCGATAGCTCAGTTGGTAGTGGTAAAACAGGCATCCTTAGGTCGCTGGTTCAAATCCGGCTCGAAGGACTTTTGCCAAATGCACATTTTATTGAATACTTGGAAAGTAAAATACTTGGAAAGTAAAATAACAGACAATTTATAATTATATTATATTTCATCACTGAAAATAGATGCCTTTTGCTTTGAGGCTGTGACCACGTTATTTTTCTGTCCAACACAAATCTTCATTGGTTTCCTGTGAGGTGTTTTGGATCCCCATCTCTTGCTATGAACTGGCAAAACAGCATAATCCCCTTGACAATCTTGATTTCTCAAGGAAAATGAGAGAACACTATACACCATCCAAGATATTAAAATATTGTCAAGGCCCAACGCGGCTGAATACTCTGAGGAGATGGCCTGTGAGGTGCCGCCTTTCAACTTTTCCCCCTTAGTATGGTGGTCAGTAACATGCGGGAGACTGAGGAGGGGGTCATTTTTTTAATTGGGAACTGATGTGCTTTTACTCAATTCGGGAACCTCACAAGCCAAATTTGTAGTATTTTGCACGAATTGCAAGAGATGTTTACAAGTCGACGGTTGAAGTGGAAGCTCGTATTGAGTTTGCTAGAGAATGATTTGCCAAGCCTTCGATAGCTCAGTTGGTAGAGCGGAGGACTGTAGTAGTAAAACAGGCATCCTTAGGTCGCTGGTTCAAATCCGGCTCGAAGAACTTTTGCCAAATGCAAATTTTATTGAATACTTGGAAAGTAAAATACTTGGAAAATAAAATAACAGACAATTTATAATTATATTATATTTCATCACTGAAAATAGATGCCTTTTGCTTTGAGGCTGTGGACACGTTATGTTTCTGTCCAACACCAATCTTCATTGGTTTCCTGTGAGGTGATTCGGATCCCCATCTCTTGCTATGAACTGGCAAAACAGCAGAATCCCCTTGACAATCTTGATTTCTCAAGGGAAATGAGAGAACAGTATACACCATCCAAGATATTAAAATATTGTCAAGGCCCAACACGGCTGAATACTCTGAGGAGATGGCCTGTGAGGCGCCGCCTTTCAACTTTTCCCCCTTAGTATGGTGGTCAGTAACATGCGGGAGACTGCGGAGGGGGTCATTTTTTTAATTGGGAACTGATGTGCTTTTACTCAATTCGGGAACGTCACAAGCCAAATTTGTAGTATTTTGCACCAATTGCAAGAGATGTTTACAAGTCGACGGTTGAAGTGGAAGCTCGTATTGAGTTTGCTAGAGAGCAATTTGTCAAGCCTTCGATAGCTCAGTTGGTAGAGCGGAGGACTGTAGTGGTAAAACAGGCATCCTTAGGTCGCTGGTTCAAATTCGGCTCGAAGGTCTTTTGCCAAATGCACATTTTATTGAATACTTGGAAAGTAAAATACTTGGAAAGTAAAATAACAGACAATTTATAATTATATTATATTTCATCACTGAAAATAGATGCCTTTTGCTTTGAGGCTGTGGCCACGTTATTTTTCTGTCCGACACCAATCTTCGTTGGTTTCCTGTGAGGTATTTTGGATCCCCATCTCTTGCTATGAACTGACAAAACAGCAGAATCCCCTTGACAATCTTGATTTCTCAAGGGAAATGGGAGAACACTATACACCATCCAAGATATTAAAATATTGTCAAGGCCGAACACTGATGAATACTCTGAGGAGATGGCCTGTGAGGCGCCGCCTTTCAACTTTTCCTCCTTTGTATGGTGGTCAGTAACATGCGGGAGACTGCGGAGGGGGTCATTTTTTTAATTGTGAACTGATGTGCTTTTACTCAATTCGGGAACCTCACACGCCAAATTTGTAGTATTTTGCACGAATTGCAAGAGATGTTTGAATGTCGACGGTTGAAGTGGAAGCTCGTATTGAGCTTGCTAGAGACTGATTTTTCAAGCCTTCGATAGCTCAGTTGGTAGAGCGGAGCACTGTAGTGGTAAAACAGGCATCCTTAGGTCGCTGGTTCAAATCCGGCTCGAAGGACTTTTGCCAAATGCACATTTTATTGAATACTTGGAAAGTAAAATACTTGGAAAGTAAAATAACAGACAATTTATAATTATATTATATTTCATCACTGAAAATAGATGCCTTTTGCTTTGAGGCTGTGACCACGTTATTTTTCTGTCCAACAGAAATCTTCAT
Source organism: Ambystoma mexicanum (assembly GCF_040938575.1). Lineage (NCBI taxonomy): Eukaryota > Metazoa > Chordata > Amphibia > Caudata > Ambystomatidae > Ambystoma > Ambystoma mexicanum. The sequence continues at coordinate 1,027,723,691 of NC_090921.1, read as the reverse complement.
TGGTTTCCTGTGAGGTGTTTTGGATCCCCATCTCTTGCTATGAACTGGCAAAACAGCATAATCCCCTTGACAATCTTGATTTCTCAAGGAAAATGAGAGAACACTATACACCATCCAAGATATTAAAATATTGTCAAGGCCCAACGCGGCTGAATACTCTGAGGAGATGGCCTGTGAGGTGCCGCCTTTCAACTTTTCCCCCTTAGTATGGTGGTCAGTAACATGCGGGAGACTGAGGAGGGGGTCATTTTTTTAATTGGGAACTGATGTGCTTTTACTCAATTCGGGAACCTCACAAGCCAAATTTGTAGTATTTTGCACGAATTGCAAGAGATGTTTACAAGTCGACGGTTGAAGTGGAAGCTCGTATTGAGTTTGCTAGAGAATGATTTGCCAAGCCTTCGATAGCTCAGTTGGTAGAGCGGAGGACTGTAGTGGTACAACAGGCATCCTTAGGTCGCTGGTTCAAATCCGGCTCGAAGGACTTTTGCCAAATGCAAATTTTATTGAATACTTGGAAAGTAAAATACTTGGAAAGTAAAATAACAGACAATTTATAATTATATTATATTTCATCACTGAAAATAGATGCCTTTTGCTTTGAGGCTGTGGCCACGTTATGTTTCTGTCCAACACGAATCTTCATTGGTTTCATGTGAGGTGTTTTGGATCCCCATCTCTTGCTATGAACTGGCAAAACAGCAGAATCCCTTGACAATCTGGATTTCTCAAGGGAAATGAGAGAACACTATACACCATCCAAGATATTAAAATATTGTCAAGGCCCAACACGGCTGAATACTCTGAGGAGATGGCCTGTGAGGCGCCGCCTTTCAACTTTTCCCCCTTAGTATGGTGGTCAGTAACATGCGGGAGACTGCGGAGGGGGTCATTTTTTTAATTGTGAACTGATGTGCTTTTACTCTATTCGGGAATCTCACAAGCCAAATTTGTAGTATTTTGCACGAATTGCAAGAGATGTTTGAATGTCGACGGTTGAAGTGGAAGCTCGTATTGAGCTTGCTAGAAACTGATTTGCCAAGCCTTCGATAGCTCAGTTGGTAGAGCAGAGGACTGTAGTGGTAAAACAGGCATCCTTAGGTCGCTGGTTCAAATCCAGATTGAAGGACTTTTGCCAAATGCAAATTTTATTGAATACTTGGAAAGTGAAATGCTTGGAAAATAAAATAACAGACAATTTATAATTATATTATATTTCATCACTGAAAATAGATGCCTTTTGCTTTGAGGCTGTGGCCACGTTATTTTTCTGTCCAACACGAATCTTCATTGGTTTCCTGTCAGGTGTTTTGGATGGATCCCCATCTCTTGCTATGAACTGGCAAAACAGCAGAATCCCCTTGACAATCTTGATTTCTCAAGGGAAATGGGAGAACACCATACACCATCCAAGATATTAAAATATTGTCAAGGCCGAACACTGATGAATACTCTGAGGAGATGGCCTGTGAGGCGCCGCCTTTCAACTTTTCCTCCTTAGTATGGTGGTCAGTAACATGCGGGAGACTGCGGAGGCGGTCATTTTTTTAATTGGGAACTGATGTGCTTTTACTCAATTCGGGAACCTCACAAGCCAAATTTGTAGTATTTTGCACGAATTGCAAGAGATGTTTGCATGTCGACGGTTGAAGTGGAAGCTCGAATTGAGCTTGCTAGAGAACGGTTTGCCAAGCCTTCGATAGCTCAGTTGGTAGAGGAGAGCACTGTAGTGGTAAAACAGGCATCCTTAAATCGCTGGTTCAAATCCGGCTCGAAGGACTATTGCCAAATGCAAATTTTATTGAATACTTGGAAAGTAAAATACTTGGAAAATAACATAACAGACAATTTATAATTATATTATATTTCATCACTGAAAATAGATGCCTTTTGCTTTGAGGCTGTGGCCACATTATTTTTCTGTCCAACACCAATCTTCTTTGGTTTCCTGTGAGGTGTTTTTTTGATCCCCATCTCTTGCTATGAACTGGCAAAACAGCATAATCCCCTTGACAATCTTGATTTCTCAAGGAAAATGAGAGAACACTATACACCATCCAAGATATTAAAATATTGTCAAGGCCCAACGCGGCTGAATACTCTGAGGAGATGGCCTGTGAGGTGCCGCCTTTCAACTTTTCCCCCTTAGTATGGTGGTCAGTAACATGCGGGAGACTGCGGAGGGGGTCATTTTTTTAATTGTGAACTGATGTGCTTTTACTCAATTCGGGAACCTCACAAGCCAAATTTGTAGTATTTTGCACGAATTGCAAGAGATGTTTACAAGTCGACGGTTGAAGTGGAAGCTCGTATTGAGTTTGCTAGAGAATGATGTGCCAATCCTTCGATAGCTCAGTTGGTAGAGTGGAGGACTGTAGTGGTACAACAGGCATCCTTAGGTCCCTGGTTCAAATCCGGATTGAAGGACTTTTGCCAAATGCAAATTTTATTGAATACTTGGAAAGTAAAATACTTGGAAAGTAAAATAACAGACAATTTATAATTGTATTATATTTCATCACTGAAAATAGATGCCTTTTGCTTTGAGGCTGTGGCCAAGTTATGTTTCTGTCCAACACGAATCTTCATTGGTTTCATGTGAGGTGTTTTGGATCCCCATCTCTTGCTATGAACTGGCAAAACAGCAGAATCCCCTTGACAATCTTGATTTCTCAAGGGAAATGAGAAAACACTATACACCATCCAAGATATTAAAATATTGTCAAGGCCCAACACGGCTGAATACTCTGAGGAGATGGCCTGTGAGGCGCCGCCTTTCAACTTTTCCCCCTTAGTATGGTGGTCAGTAACATGCGGGAGACTGCGGAGGGGGTCATTTTTTTAATTGTGAACTGATGTGCTTTTACTCAATTCGGGAACCTCACAAGCCAAATTTGTAGTATTTTGCACGAATTGCAAGAGATGTTTGAATGTCGACGGTTGAAGTGGAAGCTCGTATTGAGCTTGCTAGAGACTGATTTGCCAAGCCTTATATAGCTCAGTTGATAGAGCAGAGGACTGTAGTGGTAAAACAGGCATCCTTAGGTCGCTGGTTCAAATCCAGATTGAAGGACTTTTGCCAAATGCAAATTTTATTGAATACTTGGAAAGTAAAATGCTTGGAAAATAAAATAACAGACAATTTATAATTATATTATATTTCATCACTGAAAATAGATGCCTTTTGCTTTGAGGCTGTGGCCACGTTATTTTTCTGTCCAACACGAATCTTCATTGGTTTCCTGTCAGGTGTTTTGGATCCCCATCTCTTGCTATGAACTGGCAAAACAGCAGAATCCCCTTGACAATCTTGATTTCTCAAGGGAAATGGGAGAACACTATACACCATCCAAGATATTAAAATATTGTCAAGGCCGAACACTGATGAATACTCTGAGGAGATGGCCTGTGAGGCGCCGCCTTTCAACTTTTCCTCCTTAGTATGGTGGTCAGTAACATGCGGGAGACTGCGGAGGGGGTCATTTTTTTAATTGTGAACTGATGTGCTTTTACTCAATTCGGGAACCTCACAAGCCAAATTTGTAGTATTTTGCACGAATTGCAAGAGATGTTTATAAGTCGATGGTAGAAGTGGAAGCTTGTATTGAGTTTGCTAGAGAATGATTTGCCAAGCCTTCCATAGCTCAGTTGGTAGAGCTGAGGACTGTAGTGGTACAACAGGCATCCTTAGGTCGCTGGTTCAAATCCGGCTCGAAGGACTTTTGCCAAATGCAAATTTTATTGAATACTTGGAAAGTAAAATACTTGGAAAGTAAAATAACAGACAATTTATAATTATATTATATTTCATCACTGAAAATAGATGCCTTTTGCTTTGAGGCTGTGGCCACGTTATGTTTCTGTCCAACACAAATCTTCATTGGTTTCATGTGAGGTGTTTTGGATCCCCATCTCTTGCTATGAACTGGCAAAACAGCAGAATCCCCTTGACAATCTTGATTTCTCAAGGGAAATGGGAGAACACTATACACCATCCAAGATATTAAAATATTGTCAAGGCCCAACACGGCTGAATACTCTGCGGAGATGGCATGTGAGGCGCCGCCTTTCAACTTTTCCCCCTTAGTATGGTGGTCAGTAACATGCGGGAGACTGCGGAGGGGGTCATTTTTTTTAATTTTGAACTGATGTGCTTTTGCTCAATTCGGGAACCTCACAAGCCAAATTTGTAGTATTTTGCACGAATTGCAAGAGATGTTTGAATGTCGACGGTTGAAGTGGAAGCTCGTATTGAGCTTGCTAGAGACTGATTTGCCAAGCCTTCGATAGCTCAGTTGGTAGAGCAGAGGACTGTAGTGGTGAAACAGGCATCCTTAGGTCGCTGGTTCAAATACAGATTGAAGGACTTTTGCCAAATGCAAATTTTATTGAATACTTGGAAAGTAAAATGCTTGGAAAATAAAATAACAGACAATTTATAATTATATTATATTTCATCACTGAAAATAGATGCCTTTTGCTTTGAGGCTGTGGCCACGTTATGTTTCTGTCCGACACCAATCTTCGTTGGTTTCCTGTGAGGTGTTTTGGATCCCCATCTCTTGCTATGAACTGACAAAACAGCAGAATCCCCTTGACAATCTTGATTTCTCAAGGGAAATGGGAGAACACTATACACCATCCAAGATATTAAAATATTGTCAAGGCCCAACACGCCTGAATACTCTGAGGAGATGGCCTGTGAGGCGCGCCTTTCAACTTTTCCCCCTTAGTATGGTGGTCAGTAACATGCGGGAGACTGCGGAGGGGGTCATTTTTTTAATTGGGAACTGATGTGCTTTTACTCAACTCGGGAACCTCACAAGCCAAATTTGTAGTATTTTGCACGAATTGCAAGAGATGTTTAGAAGTCGACGGTTGAAGTGGAAGCTCGTATTGAGTTTGCTAGAGAATGATTTGCCAAGCCTTCGATAGCTCGTCGCTGGTTCAAATCCGGCTCAAAGGACTTTTGCCAAATGCACATTTTATTGAATACTTGGAAAGTAAAATACTTGGAAAGTAAAATAACAGACAATTTATAATTATATTATATTTCATCACTGAAAATAGATGCCTTTTGCTTTGAGGCTGTGGCCACGTTATTTTTCTGTCCGACACCAATCTTCGTTGGTTTCCTGTGAGGTATTTTGGATCCCCATCTCTTGCTATGAACTGACAAAACAGCAGAATCCCCTTGACAATCTTGATTTCTCAAGGGAAATGGGAGAACACTATACACCATCCAAGATATTAAAATATTGTCAAGGCCGAACACTGAGGAGATGGCCTGTGAGGCGCCACCTTTCAACTTTTCCTCCTTAGTATGGTGGTCAGTAACATGCGGGAGACTGCGGAGGGGGTCATTTTTTTAATTGTGAACTGATGTGCTTTTACTCAATTCGGGAACCTCACAAGCCAAATTTGTAGTATTTTGCACAAATTGCAAGAGATGTTTGAATGTCGACGGTTGAAGTGGAAGCTCGTATTGAGCTTGCTAGAGACTGATTTGCCAAGCCTTCGATAGTTCAGTTGGTACAGCGGAGGACTGTAGTGGTCAAACAGGCATCCTTAGGTCGCTGGTTCAAATCCGGCTCGAAGGACTTTTGCCAAATGCACATTTTATTGAATACTTGGAAAGTAAAATACTTGGAAAGTAAAATAGCAGACAATTTATAATTATATTATATTTCATCACTGAAAATCGATGCCTTTTGCTTTGAGGCTGTGACCATGTTATTTTTCTGTCCAACACGAATCTTCATTGGTTTCCTGTGAGGTGTTTTGGATCCCCATCTCTTGCTATGAACTGGCAAAACAGCAGAATCCCCTTGACAATCTTGATTTCTCAAGGGCAATGAGAGAACACTATACACCATCCAAGATATTAAAATATTGTCAAGGCCCAACACGGCTGAATACTCTGAGGAGATGGCCTGTGAGGCGCCGCCTTTCAACTTTTCCCCCTTAGTATGTTGGTCAGTAACATGCGGGAGACTGCGGAGGGGGTCATTTTTTTAATTGTGAACTGATGTGATTTTGCTCAATTCGGGAACCTCACAAGCCAAATTTGTAGTATTTTGCACGAATTGCAAGAGATGTTTGAATGTCGACGGTTGAAGTGGAAGCTCGTATTGAGCTTGCTAGAGACTGATTTGCCAGGCCTTCGATAGCTCAGTTGGTAGAGCGGAGGACTGTAGTGGTAAAACAGGCATCCTTAGGTCGCTGGTTCAAATCTGGCTCGAAGGACTCTTGCCAAATGCACATTTTATTGAATACTTGGAAAGTAAAATACTTGGAAAGTAAAATAACAGACGATTTATAATTATATTATTTTTCATCACTGAAAATAGATGCCTTTTGCTTTGAGGCTGTGGCCATGTTATTTTTCTGTCCAACACGAATCTTCATTGGTTTCCTGTCAGGTATTTTGGATCCCCATCTCTTGCTATGAACTGGCAAAACAGCAGAAACCCCTTGACAATCTTGATTTCTCAAGGGAAATGAGAGAACACTATACACCATCCAAGATATTAAAATATTGTCAAGGCCCAACACGGCTGAATACTCTGAGGAGATGGCCTGTGAGGCGCCGCCTTTCAACTTTTCCCCCTTAGTATAGTGGTCATTAACATGCGGGAGACTGCGGAGGGGGTCATTTTTTTAATTGGGAACTGATGTGCTTTTACTCAATTCGGGAACCTCACAAGCCAAATTTGTAGTATTTTGCACGAATTGCAAGAGATGTTTACAAGTCGACGGTTGAAGTGGAAGCTCGTATTGAGTTTGCTAGAGAATGATTTGCCAAGCCTTCGATAGCTCAGTTGGTAGAGCGGAGGACTGTAGTGGTAAAACAGGCATCCTTAGGTCGCTGGTTCAAATCCGGCTCAAAGGACTTTTGCCAAATGCAAATTTTATTGAATACTTGGAAAGTAAAATACTTGGAAAGTAAAATAACAGACAGTTTATAATTATATTATATTTCATCACTGAAAATAGATGCCTTTTGCTTTGAGGCTGTGGCCACGTTATTTTTCTGTCCGACACCAATCTTCGTTGGTTTCCTGTGAGGTGTTTTGGATCCCCATCTCTTGCTATGAACTGACAAAACAGCAGAATCCCCTTGACAATCTTGATTTCTCAAGGGAAATGGGAGAACACCATACACCATCCAAGATATTAAAATATTGTCAAGGCCGAACACTGATGAATACTCTGAGGAGATGGCCTGTGAGGCGCCGCCTTTCAACTTTTCCTCCTTAGTATGGTGGTCAGTAACATGCGGGAGACTGCGGAGTCGGTCATTTTTTTAATTGGGAACTGATGTGCTTTTACTCAATTCGGGAACCTCACAAGCCAAATTTGTAGTATTTTGCACGAATTGCAAGAGATGTTTGCATGTCGACGGTTGAAGTGGAAGCTCGAATTGAGCTTGCTAGAGAACGGTTTGCCAAGCCTTCGATAGCTCAGTTGGTAGAGGAGAGGACTGTAGTGGTAAAACAGGCATCCTTAGGTCGCTGGTTCAAATCCGGCTCGAAGGACTTTTGCCAAATGCAAATTTTATTGAATACTTGGAAAGTAAAATACTTGGAAAATAACATAACAGACAATTTATAATTATATTATATTTCATCACTGAAAATAGATGCCTTTTGCTTTGAGGCTGTGGCCACATTATTTTTCTGTCCAACACCAATCTTCTTTGGTTTCCTGTGAGGTGTTTTTTTGATCCCCATCTCTTGCTATGAACTGGCAAAACAGCAGAATCCCCTTGACAATCTCGATTTCTCAAGGGAAATGGGAGAACACTATACACCATCCAAGACATTAAAATATTGTCAAGGCCCAACACGGCTGAATACTCTGAGGAGATGGCTTGTGAGGCGCGCCTTTCAACTTTTCCCCCTTAGTATGGTGGTCAGTAACATGCGGGAGACTGCGGAGGGGGTCATTTTTTTAATTGGGAACTGATGTGCTTTTACTCAATTCGGGAACCTCACAAGCCAAATTTGTAGTATTTTGCACGAATTGCAAGAGATGTTTACAAGTCGACGGTTGAAGTGGAAGCTCGTATTGAGTTTGCTAGAGAATGATTTGCCAAGCCTTCGATAGCTCGTCGCTGGTTCAAATCCGGCTCAAAGGACTTTTGCCAAATGCACATTTTATTGAATACTTGGAAAGTAAAATACTTGGAAAGTAAAATAACAGACCATTTATAATTATATTATATTTCATCACTGAAAATAGATGCCTTTTGCTTTGAGGCTGTGGCCACGTTATTTTTCTGTCCGACACCAATCTTCGTTGGTTTCCTGTGAGGTATTGTGGATCCCCATCTCTTGCTATGAACTGACAAAACAGCAGAATCCCCTTGACAATCTTGATTTCTCAAGGGAAATGGGAGAACACTATACACCATCCAAGATATTAAAATATTGTCAAGGCCGAACACTGATGAATACTCTGAGGAGATGGCCTGTGAGGCGCCGCCTTTCAACTTTTCCCCCTTAGTATGGTGGTCAGTAACATGCGGGAGACTGCGGAGGGGGTCATTTTTTTAATTGGGAACTGATGTGCTTTTACTCAATTCGGGAACCTCACAAGCCAAATTTGTAGTATTTTGCACGAATTGCAAGAGATGTTTACAAGTCGGCGGTTGAAGTGGAAGCTCGTATTGAGTTTGCTAGAGTTCATTTGCCAAGCCTTTGATAGCTCAGTTGGTAGAGCGGAGGACTGTAGTGGTAAAACAGGAATCCTTAGGTCGCTGGTTCAAATCCGGCTCGAAGGACTTTTGCCAAATGCACATTTTATTGAATACTTGGAAAGTAAAATACTTGGAAAGTAAAATAACAGACAATTTATAATTATATTATATTTAATCACTGAAAATAGATGCCTTTTGCTTTGAGGCTGTGGCCACGTTATTCTTCTGTCCGACACCAATCTTCGTTGGTTTCCTGTGAGGTATTTTGGATCCCCATCTCTTGCTATGAACTGACAAAACAGCAGAATCCCCTTGACAATCTTGATTTCTCAAGGGAAATGGGAGAACACTATACACCATCCAAGATATTAAAATATTGTCAAGGCCGAACACTGATGAATACTCTGAGGAGATGGCCTGTGAGGCGCCGCCTTTCAACTTTTCCTCCTTTGTATGGTGGTCAGTAACATGCGGGAGACTGCGGAGGGGGTCATTTTTTTAATTGTGAACTGATGTGCTTTTACTCAATTCGGGAACTTCACAAGCCAAATTTGTAGTATTTTGCACGAATTGCAAGAGATGTTTGAATGTCGACGGTTGAAGTGGAAGCTCGTATTGAGCTTGCTCGAGACTGATTTGCCAAGCCTTCGATAGCTCAGTTGGTAGAGCGGAGGACTGTAGTGGTAAAACAGGCATCCTTAGGTCGCTGGTTCAAATCCGGCTCGAAGGACTTTTGCCAAATGCACATTTTATTGAATACTTGTAAAGTAAAATACTTGGAAAGTAAAATAACAGACAATTTATAATTATATTATATTTCATCACTGAAAATAGATGCCTTTTGCTTTGAGGCTGTGACCACCTTATTTTTCTGTCCAACACGAATCTTCATTGGTTTCCTGTGAGGTGTTTTGGATCCCCATCTCTTGCTATGAACTGGCAAAACAGCAGAATCCCCTTGACAATCTTGATTTCTCAAGGGAAATGAGAGAACACTATACACCATCCAAGATATTAAAATATTGTCAAGGCCCAACACGGCTGAATACTCTGAGGAGATGGCCTGTGAGGCGCCGCCTTTCAACTTTTCCCCCTTAGTATGGTGGTCAGTAACATGCGGGAGACTGCGGAGGGGGTCATTTTTTTAATTGTGAACTGATGTGCTTTTACTCTATTCGGGAATCTCACAAGCCAAATTTGTAGTATTTTGCACGAATTGCAAGAGATGTTTGAATGTCGACGGTTGAAGTGGAAGCTCGTATTGAGCTTGCTAGAAACTGATTTGCCAAGCCTTCGATAGCTCAGTTGGTAGAGCAGAGGACTGTAGTTGTAAAACAGGCATCCTTAGGTCGCTGGTTCAAATCCAGATTGAAGGACTTTTGCCAAATGCAAATTTTATTGAATACTTGGAAAGTGAAATGCTTGGAAAATAAAATAACAGACAATTTATAATTATATTATATTTCATCACTGAAATTAGATGCCTTTGGCTTTGAGGCTGTGGCCACGTTATTTTTCTGTCCAACACGAATCTTCATTGGTTTCCTGTCAGGTGTTTTGGATCCCCATCTCTTGCTATGAACTGGCAAAACAGCAGAATCCCCTTGACAATCTTGATTTCTCAAGGGAAATGGGAGAACACTATACACCATCCAAGATATTAAAATATTGTCAAGGCCCAACACGGCTGAATACTCTGAGGAGATGGCCTGTGAGGCGCGCCTTTCAACTTTTCCCCCTTAGTATGGTGGTCATTAACATGTGGGAGACTGCGGAGGGGTCATTTATTTAATCGGGAACTGATGTGCTTTTACTCAATTCGGGAACCTCACAAGCCAAATTTGTAGTATTTTGCACGAATTGCAAGAGATGTTTACAAGTCGACGGTTGAAGTGGAAGCTCATATTGAGTTTGCTAGAGAATGATTTGCCAAGCCTTCGATAGCTCAGTTGGTAGAGTGGAGGACTGTAGTGGTAAAACAGGCATCCTTAGGTCGCTGGTTCAAATCCGGCTCGAAGGACTTTTGCCAAATGCAAATTTTATTGAATACTTGGAAAGTAAAATACTTGGAAAGTAAAATAACAGACAATTTATAATTATATTATATTTCATCACTGAAAATAGATGCCTTTTGCTTTGAGGCTGTGGCCACGTTATTTTTCTGTCCGACACCAATCTTCGTTGGTTTCCTGTGAGGTGTTTTGGATCCCCATCTCTTGCTATGAACTGACAAAACAGCAGAATCCCCTTGACAATCTTGATTTCTCAAGGGAAATGGGAGAACACCATACACCATCCAAGATATTAAAATATTGTCAAGGCCGAACACTGATGAATACTCTGAGGAGATGGCCTGTGAGGCGCCGCCTTTCAACTTTTCCTCCTTAGTATGGTGGTCAGTAACATGCGGGAGACTGCAGAGGCGGTCATTTTTTTAATTGGGAACTGATGTGCTTTTACTCAATTCGGGAACCTCACGAGCCAAATTTGTAGTATTTTGCACGAATTGCAAGAGATGTTTGCATGTCGACGGTTGAAGTGGAAGCTCGAATTGAGCTTGCTAGAGAACGGTTTGCCAAGCCTTCGATAGCTCAGTTGGTAGAGGGGAGGACTGTAGTGGTAAAACAGGCATCCTTAGGTCGCTGGTTCAAATCCGGCTCGAAGGACTTCTGCCAAATGCAAATTTTATTGAATACTTGGAAAGTAAAATACTTGGAAAATAACATAACAGACAATTTATAATTATATTATATTTCATCACTGAAAATAGATGCCTTTTGCTTTGAGGCTGTGGCCACATTATTTTTCTGTCCAACACCAATCTTCTTTGGTTTCCTGTGAGGTGTTTCTTTGATCCCCATCTCTTGCTATGAACTGGCAAAACAGCATAATCCCCTTGACAATCTTGATTTCTCAAGGAAAATGAGAGAACACTATACACCATCCAAGATATTAAAATATTGTCAAGGCCCAACGCGGCTGAATACTCTGAGGAGATGGCCTGTGAGGTGCCGCCTTTCAACTTTTCCCCCTTAGTATGGTGGTCAGTAACATGCGGGAGACTGCGGAGGGGGTCATTTTTTTAATTGGGAACTGATGTCCTTTTACTCAATTCGGGAACCTCACAAGCCAAATTTGTAGTATTTTGCACGAATTCCAAGAGATGTTTACAAGTCGACGGTGAAGTGGAAGCTCGTATTGAGTTTGCTAGAGAATGATTTGCCAAGCCTTCGATAGCTCAGTTGGTAGAGCGGAGGACTGTAGTGGTACAACAGGCATCCTTAGGTCGCTGGTTCACATCCGGATCGAAGGACTTTTGCCAAATGCAAATTTTATTGAATACTTGGAAAGTAAAATAACAGACAATTTATAATTATATTATATTTCATCACTGGAAATAGATGCCTTTTGCTTTGAGGCTGTGGCCACGTTATTTTTCTGTCCGACACCAATCTTCGTTGGTTTCCTGTGAGGTATTTTGGATCCCCATCTCTTGCTATGAACTGACAAAACAGCAGAATCCCCTTGACAATCTTGATTTCTCAAGGGAAATGGGAGAACACTATACACCATCCAAGATATTAAAATATTGTCAAGGCCGAACACTGATGAATACTCTGAGGAGATGGCCTGTGAGGCGCCGCCTTTCAACTTTTCCTCCTTAGTATGGTGGTCAGTAACATGCGGGAGACTGCGGAGGGAGTCATTTTTTTAATTGTGAACTGATGTGCTTTTACTCAATTCGGGAACCTCACAAGCCAAATTTGTAGTATTTTGCACGAATTGCAAGAGATGTTTGCATGTCGACGGTTGAAGTGGAAGCTCGAATTGAGCTTGCTAGAGAAAGGTTTGCCAAGCCTTCGATAGCTCAGTTGGTAGAGGAGAGGACTGTAGTGGTAAAACAGGCATCCTTAGGTCGCTGGTTCAAATCCGGCTCGAAGGACTTTTGCCAAATGCAAATTTTATTGAATACTTGGAAAGTAAAATACTTGGAAAATAACATAACAGACAATTTATAATTATATTATATTTCATCACTGAAAATAGATGCCTTTTGCTTTGAGGCTGTGGCCACATTATTTTTCTGTCCAACACCAATCTTCTTTGGTTTCCTGTGAGGTGTTTTTTTGATCCCCATCTCTTGCTATGAACTGGCAAAACAGCATAATCCCCTTGACAATCTTGATTTCTCAAGGAAAATGAGAGAACACTATACACCATCCAAGATATTAAAATATTGTCAAGGCCCAACGCGGCTGAATACTCTGAGGAGATGGCCTGTGAGGTGCCGCCTTTCAACTTTTCCCCCTTAGTATGGTGGTCAGTAACATGCGGGAGACTGCGGAGGGGGTCATTTTTTTAATTGGGAACTGATGTGCTTTTACTCAATTCGGGAACCTCACAAGCCAAATTTGTAGTATTTTGCACGAATTGCAAGAGATGTTTACAAGTCGATGGTAGAAGTGGAAGCTTGTATTGAGTTTGCTAGAGAATGATTTGCCAAGCCTTCCATAGCTCAGTTGGTAGAGCGGAGGACTGTAGTGGTACAACAGGCATCCTTAGGTCGCTGGTTCAAATCCGGCTCGAAGGACTTTTGCCAAATGCAAATTTTATTGAATACTTGGAAAGTAAAATACTTGGAAAGTAAAATAACAGACAATTTATAATTATATTATATTTCATCACTGAAAATAGATGCCTTTTGCTTTGAGGCTGTGGCCACGTTATGTTTCTGTCCAACACAAATCTTCATTGGTTTCATGTGAGGTGTTTTGGATCCCCATCTCTTGCTATGAACTGGCAAAACAGCAGAATCCCCTTGACAATCTTGATTTCTCAAGGGAAATGGGAGAACACTATACACCATCCAAGATATTAAAATATTGTCAAGGCCCAACACGGCTGAATACTCTGCGGAGATGGCATGTGAGGCGCCGCCTTTCAACTTTTCCCCCTTAGTATGGTGGTCAGTAACATGCGGGAGACTGCGGAGGGGGTCATTTTTTTAATTTTGAACTGATGTGCTTTTGCTCAATTCGGGAACCTCACAAGCCAAATTTGTAGTATTTTGCACGAATTGCAAGAGATGTTTGAATGTCGACGGTTGAAGTGGAAGCTCGTATTGAGCTTGCTAGAGACTGATTTGCCAAGCCTTCGATAGCTCAGTTGGTAGAGCAGAGGACTGTAGTGGTGAAACAGGCATCCTTAGGTCGCTGGTTTAAATACAGATTGAAGGACTTTTGCCAAATGCAAATTTTATTGAATACTTGGAAAGTAAAATGCTTGGAAAATAAAATAACAGACAATTTATAATTATATTATATTTCATCACTGAAAATAGATGCCTTTTGCTTTGAGGCTGTGGCCACGTTATGTTTCTGTCCGACACCAATCTTCGTTGGTTTCCTGTGAGGTGTTTTGGATCCCCATCTCTTGCTATGAACTGACAAAACAGCAGAATCCCCTTGACAATCTTGATTTCTCAAGGGAAATGGGAGAACACTATACACCATCCAAGATATTAAAATATTGTCAAGGCCCAACAAGCCTGAATACTCTGAGGAGATGGCCTGTGAGGCGCGCCTTTCAACTTTTCCCCCTTAGTATGGTGGTCAGTAACATGCGGGAGACTGCGGAGGGGGTCATTTTTTTAATTGGGAACTGATGTGCTTTTACTCAACTCGGGAACCTCACAAGCCAAATTTGTAGTATTTTGCACGAATTGCAAGAGATGTTTAGAAGTCGACGGTTGAAGTGGAAGCTCGTATTGAGTTTGCTAGAGAATGATTTGCCAAGCCTTCGATAGCTCGTCGCTGGTTCAAATCCGGCTCAAAGGACTTTTGCCAAATGCACATTTTATTGAATACTTGGAAAGTAAAATACTTGGAAAGTAAAATAACAGACAATTTATAATTATATTATATTTCATCACTGAAAATAGATGCCTTTTGCTTTGAGGCTGTGGCCACGTTATTTTTCTGTCCGACACCAATCTTCGTTGGTTTCCTGTGAGGTATTTTGGATCCCCATCTCTTGCTATGAACTGACAAAACAGCAGAATCCCCTTGACAATCTTGATTTCTCAAGGGAAATGGGAGAACACTATACACCATCCAAGATATTAAAATATTGTCAAGGCCGAACACTGAGGAGATGGCCTGTGAGGCGCCACCTTTCAACTTTTCCTCCTTAGTATGGTGGTCAGTAACATGCGGGAGACTGCGGAGGGGGTCATTTTTTTAATTGTGAACTGATGTGCTTTTACTCAATTCGGGAACCTCACAAGCCAAATTTGTAGTATTTTGCACAAATTGCAAGAGATGTTTGAATGTCGACGGTTGAAGTGGAAGCTCGTATTGAGCTTGCTAGAGACTGATTTGCCAAGCCTTCGATAGTTCAGTTGGTACAGCGGAGGACTGTAGTGGTCAAACAGGCATCCTTAGGTCGCTGGTTCAAATCCGGCTCGAAGGACTTTTGCCAAATGCACATTTTATTGAATACTTGGAAAGTAAAATACTTGGAAAGTAAAATAGCAGACAATTTATAATTATATTATATTTCATCACTGAAAATCGATGCCTTTTGCTTTGAGGCTGTGACCATGTTATTTTTCTGTCCAACACGAATCTTCATTGGTTTCCTGTGAGGTGTTTTGGATCCCCATCTCTTGCTATGAACTGACAAAACAGCAGAATCCCCTTGACAATCTTGATTTCTCAAGGGAAATGGGAGAACACCATACACCATCCAAGATATTAAAATATTGTCAAGGCCGAACACTGATGAATACTCTGAGGAGATGGCCTGTGAGGCGCCGCCTTTCAACTTTTCCTCCTTAGTATGGTGGTCAGTAACATGCGGGAGACTGCGGAGTCGGTCATTTTTTTAATTGGGAACTGATGTGCTTTTACTCAATTCGGGAACCTCACAAGCCAAATTTGTAGTATTTTGCACGAATTGCAAGAGATGTTTGCATGTCGACGGTTGAAGTGGAAGCTCGAATTGAGCTTGCTAGAGAACGGTTTGCCAAGCCTTCGATAGCTCAGTTGGTAGAGGAGAGGACTGTAGTGGTAAAACAGGCATCCTTAGGTCGCTGGTTCAAATCCGGCTCGAAGGACTTTTGCCAAATGCAAATTTTATTGAATACTTGGAAAGTAAAATACTTGGAAAATAACATAACAGACAATTTATAATTATATTATATTTCATCACTGAAAATAGATGCCTTTTGCTTTGAGGCTGTGGCCACATTATTTTTCTGTCCAACACCAATCTTCTTTGGTTTCCTGTGAGGTGTTTTTTTGATCCCCATCTCTTGCTATGAACTGGCAAAACAGCAGAATCCCCTTGACAATCTCGATTTCTCAAGGGAAATGGGAGAACACTATACACCATCCAAGACATTAAAATATTGTCAAGGCCCAACACGGCTGAATACTCTGAGGAGATGGCTTGTGAGGCGCGCCTTTCAACTTTTCCCCCTTAGTATGGTGGTCAGTAACATGCGGGAGACTGCGGAGGGGGTCATTTTTTTAATTGGGAACTGATGTGCTTTTACTCAATTCGGGAACCTCACAAGCCAAATTTGTAGTATTTTGCACGAATTGCAAGAGATGTTTACAAGTCGACGGTTGAAGTGGAAGCTCGTATTGAGTTTGCTAGAGAATGATTTGCCAAGCCTTCGATAGCTCGTCGCTGGTTCAAATCCGGCTCAAAGGACTTTTGCCAAATGCACATTTTATTGAATACTTGGAAAGTAAAATACTTGGAAAGTAAAATAACAGACCATTTATAATTATATTATATTTCATCACTGAAAATAGATGCCTTTTGCTTTGAGGCTGTGGCCACGTTATTTTTCTGTCCGACACCAATCTTCGTTGGTTTCCTGTGAGGTATTTTGGATCCCCATCTCTTGCTATGAACTGACAAAACAGCAGAATCCCCTTGACAATCTTGATTTCTCAAGGGAAATGGGAGAACACTATACACCATCCAAGATATTAAAATATTGTCAAGGCCGAACACTGATGAATACTCTGAGGAGATGGCCTGTGAGGCGCCGCCTTTCAACTTTTCCCCCTTAGTATGGTGGTCAGTAACATGCGGGAGACTGCGGAGGGGGTCATTTTTTTAATTGGGAACTGATGTGCTTTTACTCAATTCGGGAACCTCACAAGCCAAATTTGTAGTATTTTGCACGAATTGCAAGAGATGTTTACAAGTCGGCGGTTGAAGTGGAAGCTCGTATTGAGTTTGCTAGAGTTCATTTGCCAAGCCTTTGATAGCTCAGTTGGTAGAGCGGAGGACTGTAGTGGTAAAACAGGAATCCTTAGGTCGCTGGTTCAAATCCGGCTCGAAGGACTTTTGCCAAATGCACATTTTATTGAATACTTGGAAAGTAAAATACTTGGAAAGTAAAATAACAGACAATTTATAATTATATTATATTTAATCACTGAAAATAGATGCCTTTTGCTTTGAGGCTGTGGCCACGTTATTTTTCTGTCCGACACCAATCTTCGTTGGTTTCCTGTGAGGTATTTTGGATCCCCATCTCTTGCTATGAACTGACAAAACAGCAGAATCCCCTTGACAATCTTGATTTCTCAAGGGAAATGGGAGAACACTATACACCATCCAAGATATTAAAATATTGTCAAGGCCGAACACTGATGAATACTCTGAGGAGATGGCCTGTGAGGCGCCGCCTTTCAACTTTTCCTCCTTTGTATGGTGGTCAGTAACATGCGGGAGACTGCGGAGGGGGTCATTTTTTTAATTGTGAACTGATGTGCTTTTACTCAATTCGGGAACTTCACAAGCCAAATTTGTAGCATTTTGCACGAATTGCAAGAGATGTTTGAATGTCGACGGTTGAAGTGGAAGCTCGTATTGAGCTTGCTCGAGACTGATTTGCCAAGCCTTCGATAGCTCAGTTGGTAGAGCGGAGGACTGTAGTGGTAAAACAGGCATCCTTAGGTCGCTGGTTCAAATCCGGCTCGAAGGACTTTTGCCAAATGCACATTTTATTGAATACTTGTAAAGTAAAATACTTGGAAAGTAAAATAACAGACAATTTATAATTATATTATATTTCATCACTGAAAATAGATGCCTTTTGCTTTGAGGCTGTGACCACCTTATTTTTCTGTCCAACACGAATCTTCATTGGTTTCCTGTGAGGTGTTTTGGATCCCCATCTCTTGCTATGAACTGGCAAAACAGCAGAATCCCCTTGACAATCTTGATTTCTCAAGGGAAATGAGAGAACACTATACACCATCCAAGATATTAAAATATTGTCAAGGCCCAACACGGCTGAATACTCTGAGGAGATGGCCTGTGAGGCGCCGCCTTTCAACTTTTCCCCCTTAGTATGGTGGTCAGTAACATGCGGGAGACTGCGGAGGGGGTCATTTTTTTAATTGTGAACTGATGTGCTTTTACTCTATTCGGGAATCTCACAAGCCAAATTTGTAGTATTTTGCACGAATTGCAAGAGATGTTTGAATGTCGACGGTTGAAGTGGAAGCTCGTATTGAGCTTGCTAGAAACTGATTTGCCAAGCCTTCGATAGCTCAGTTGGTAGAGCAGAGGACTGTAGTTGTAAAACAGGCATCCTTAGGTCGCTGGTTCAAATCCAGATTGAAGGACTTTTGCCAAATGCAAATTTTATTGAATACTTGGAAAGTGAAATGCTTGGAAAATAAAATAACAGACAATTTATAATTATATTATATTTCATCACTGAAAATAGATGCCTTTTGCTTTGAGGCTGTGGCCACGTTATTTTTCTGTCCAACACGAATCTTCATTGGTTTCCTGTCAGGTGTTTTGGATCCCCATCTCTTGCTATGAACTGGCAAAACAGCAGAATCCCCTTGACAATCTTGATTTCTCAAGGGAAATGGGAGAACACTATACACCATCCAAGATATTAAAATATTGTCAAGGCCCAACACGGCTGAATACTCTGAGGAGATGGCCTGTGAGGCGCGCCTTTCAACTTTTCCCCCTTAGTATGGTGGTCATTAACATGCGGGAGACTGCGGAGGGGGTCATTTATTTAATCGGGAACTGATGTGCTTTTACTCAATTCGGGAACCTCACAAGCCAAATTTGTAGTATTTTGCACGAATTGCAAGAGATGTTTACAAGTCGACGGTTGAAGTGGAAGCTCATATTGAGTTTGCTAGAGAATGATTTGCCAAGCCTTCGATAGCTCAGTTGGTAGAGTGGAGGACTGTAGTGGTAAAACAGGCATCCTTAGGTCGCTGGTTCAAATCCGGCTCGAAGGACTTTTGCCAAATGCAAATTTTATTGAATACTTGGAAAGTAAAATACTTGGAAAGTAAAATAACAGACAATTTATAATTATATTATATTTCATCACTGAAAATAGATGCCTTTTGCTTTGAGGCTGTGGCCACGTTATTTTTCTGTCCGACACCAATCTTCGTTGGTTTCCTGTGAGGTGTTTTGGATCCCCATCTCTTGCTATGAACTGACAAAACAGCAGAATCCCCTTGACAATCTTGATTTCTCAAGGGAAATGGGAGAACACCATACACCATCCAAGATATTAAAATATTGTCAAGGCCGAACACTGATGAATACTCTGAGGAGATGGCCTGTGAGGCGCCGCCTTTCAACTTTTCCTCCTTAGTATGGTGGTCAGTAACATGCGGGAGACTGCAGAGGCGGTCATTTTTTTAATTGGGAACTGATGTGCTTTTACTCAATTCGGGAACCTCACGAGCCAAATTTGTAGTATTTTGCACGAATTGCAAGAGATGTTTGCATGTCGACGGTTGAAGTGGAAGCTCGAATTGAGCTTGCTAGAGAATGGTTTGCCAAGCCATCGATAGCTCAGTTGGTAGAGGGGAGGACTGTAGTGGTAAAACAGGCATCCTTAGGTCGCTGGTTCAAATCCGGCTCGAAGGACTTCTGCCAAATGCAAATTTTATTGAATACTTGGAAAGTAAAATACTTGGAAAATAACATAACAGACAATTTATAATTATATTATATTTCATCACTGAAAATAGATGCCTTTTGCTTTGAGGCTGTGGCCACATTATTTTTCTGTCCAACACCAATCTTCTTTGGTTTCCTGTGAGGTGTTTCTTTGATCCCCATCTCTTGCTATGAACTGGCAAAACAGCATAATCCCCTTGACAATCTTGATTTCTCAAGGAAAATGAGACAACACTATACACCATCCAAGATATTAAAATATTGTCAAGGCCCAACGCGGCTGAATACTCTGAGGAGATGGCCTGTGAGGTGCCGCCTTTCAACTTTTCCCCCTTAGTATGGTGGTCAGTAACATGCGGGAGACTGCGGAGGGGGTCATTTTTTTAATTGGGAACTGATGTCCTTTTACTCAATTCGGGAACCTCACAAGCCAAATTTGTAGTATTTTGCACGAATTCCAAGAGATGTTTACAAGTCGACGGTGAAGTGGAAGCTCGTATTGAGTTTGCTAGAGAATGATTTGCCAAGCCTTCGATAGCTCAGTTGGTAGAGCGGAGGACTGTAGTGGTACAACAGGCATCCTTAGGTCGCTGGTTCACATCCGGATCGAAGGACTTTTGCCAAATGCAAATTTTATTGAATACTTGGAAAGTAAAATAACAGACAATTTATAATTATATTATATTTCATCACTGGAAATAGATGCCTTTTGCTTTGAGGCTGTGGCCACGTTATTTTTCTGTCCGACACCAATCTTCGTTGGTTTCCTGTGAGGTATTTTGGATCCCCATCTCTTGCTATGAACTGACAAAACAGCAGAATCCCCTTGACAATCTTGATTTCTCAAGGGAAATGGGAGAACACTATACACCATCCAAGATATTAAAATATTGTCAAGGCCGAACACTGATGAATACTCTGAGGAGATGGCCTGTGAGGCGCCGCCTTTCAACTTTTCCTCCTTAGTATGGTGGTCAGTAACATGCGGGAGACTGCGGAGGGAGTCATTTTTTTAATTGTGAACTGATGTGCTTTTACTCAATTCGGGAACCTCACAAGCCAAATTTGTAGTATTTTGCACGAATTGCAAGAGATGTTTGCATGTCGACGGTTGAAGTGGAAGCTCGAATTGAGCTTGCTAGAGAACGGTTTGCCAAGCCTTCGATAGCTCAGTTGGTAGAGGAGAGGACTGTAGTGGTAAAACAGGCATCCTTAGGTCGCTGGTTCAAATCCGGCTCGAAGGACTTTTGCCAAATGCAAATTTTATTGAATACTTGGAAAGTAAAATACTTGGAAAATAACATAACAGACAATTTATAATTATATTATATTTCATCACTGAAAATAGATGCCTTTTGCTTTGAGGCTGTGGCCACATTATTTTTCTGTCCAACACCAATCTTCTTTGGTTTCCTGTGAGGTGTTTTTTTGATCCCCATCTCTTGCTATGAACTGGCAAAACAGCATAATCCCCTTGACAATCTTGATTTCTCAAGGAAAATGAGAGAACACTATACACCATCCAAGATATTAAAATATTGTCAAGGCCCAACGCGGCTGAATACTCTGAGGAGATGGCCTGTGAGGTGCCGCCTTTCAACTTTTCCCCCTTAGTATGGTGGTCAGTAACATGCGGGAGACTGCGGAGGGGGTCATTTTTTTAATTGGGAACTGATGTGCTTTTACTCAATTCGGGAACCTCACAAGCCAAATTTGTAGTATTTTGCACGAATTGCAAGAGATGTTTACAAGTCGATGGTAGAAGTGGAAGCTTGTATTGAGTTTGCTAGAGAATGATTTGCCAAGCCTTCCATAGCTCAGTTGGTAGAGCGGAGGACTGTAGTGGTACAACAGGCATCCTTAGGTCGCTGGTTCAAATCCGGCTCGAAGGACTTTTGCCAAATGCAAATTTTATTGAATACTTGGAAAGTAAAATACTTGGAAAGTAAAATAACAGACAATTTATAATTATATTATATTTCATCACTGAAAATAGATGCCTTTTGCTTTGAGGCTGTGGCCACGTTATGTTTCTGTCCAACACAAATCTTCATTGGTTTCATGTGAGGTGTTTTGGATCCCCATCTCTTGCTATGAACTGGCAAAACAGCAGAATCCCCTTGACAATCTTGATTTCTCAAGGGAAATGGGAGAACACTATACACCATCCAAGATATTAAAATATTGTCAAGGCCCAACACGGCTGAATACTCTGCGGAGATGGCATGTGAGGCGCCGCCTTTCAACTTTTCCCCCTTAGTATGGTGGTCAGTAACATGCGGGAGACTGCGGAGGGGGTCATTTTTTTAATTTTGAACTGATGTGCTTTTGCTCAATTCGGGAACCTCACAAGCCAAATTTGTAGTATTTTGCACGAATTGCAAGAGATGTTTGAATGTCGACGGTTGAAGTGGAAGCTCGTATTGAGCTTGCTAGAGACTGATTTGCCAAGCCTTCGATAGCTCAGTTGGTAGAGCAGAGGACTGTAGTGGTGAAACAGGCATCCTTAGGTCGCTGGTTCAAATACAGATTGAAGGACTTTTGCCAAATGCAAATTTTATTGAATACTTGGAAAGTAAAATGCTTGGAAAATAAAATAACAGACAATTTATAATTATATTATATTTCATCACTGAAAATAGATGCCTTTTGCTTTGAGGCTGTGGCCACGTTATGTTTCTGTCCGACACCAATCTTCGTTGGTTTCCTGTGAGGTGTTTTGGATCCCCATCTCTTGCTATGAACTGACAAAACAGCAGAATCCCCTTGACAATCTTGATTTCTCAAGGGAAATGGGAGAACACTATACACCATCCAAGATATTAAAATATTGTCAAGGCCCAACACGCCTGAATACTCTGAGGAGATGGCCTGTGAGGCGCGCCTTTCAACTTTTCCCCCTTAGTATGGTGGTCAGTAACATGCGGGAGACTGCGGAGGGGGTCATTTTTTTAATTGGGAACTGATGTGCTTTTACTCAACTCGGGAACCTCACAAGCCAAATTTGTAGTATTTTGCACGAATTGCAAGAGATGTTTAGAAGTCGACGGTTGAAGTGGAAGCTCGTATTGAGTTTGCTAGAGAATGATTTGCCAAGCCTTCGATAGCTCGTCGCTGGTTCAAATCCGGCTCAAAGGACTTTTGCCAAATGCACATTTTATTGAATACTTGGAAAGTAAAATACTTGGAAAGTAAAATAACAGACAATTTATAATTATATTATATTTCATCACTGAAAATAGATGCCTTTTGCTTTGAGGCTGTGGCCACGTTATTTTTCTGTCCGACACCAATCTTCGTTGGTTTCCTGTGAGGTATTTTGGATCCCCATCTCTTGCTATGAACTGACAAAACAGCAGAATCCCCTTGACAATCTTGATTTCTCAAGGGAAATGGGAGAACACTATACACCATCCAAGATATTAAAATATTGTCAAGGCCGAACACTGAGGAGATGGCCTGTGAGGCGCCACCTTTCAACTTTTCCTCCTTAGTATGGTGGTCAGTAACATGCGGGAGACTGCGGAGGGGGTCATTTTTTTAATTGTGAACTGATGTGCTTTTACTCAATTCGGGAACCTCACAAGCCAAATTTGTAGTATTTTGCACAAATTGCAAGAGATGTTTGAATGTCGACGGTTGAAGTGGAAGCTCGTATTGAGCTTGCTAGAGACTGATTTGCCAAGCCTTCGATAGTTCAGTTGGTACAGCGGAGGACTGTAGTGGTCAAACAGGCATCCTTAGGTCGCTGGTTCAAATCCGGCTCGAAGGACTTTTGCCAAATGCACATTTTATTGAATACTTGGAAAGTAAAATACTTGGAAAGTAAAATAGCAGACAATTTATAATTATATTATATTTCATCACTGAAAATCGATGCCTTTTGCTTTGAGGCTGTGACCATGTTATTTTTCTGTCCAACACGAATCTTCATTGGTTTCCTGTGAGGTGTTTTGGATCCCCATCTCTTGCTATGAACTGGCAAAACAGCAGAATCCCCTTGACAATCTTGATTTCTCAAGGGCAATGAGAGAACACTATACACCATCCAAGATATTAAAATATTGTCAAGGCCCAACACGGCTGAATACTCTGAGGAGATGGCCTGTGAGGCGCCGCCTTTCAACTTTTCCCCCTTAGTATGTTGGTCAGTAACATGCGGGAGACTGCGGAGGGGGTCATTTTTTTAATTGTGAACTGATGTGATTTTGCTCAATTCGGGAACCTCACAAGCCAAATTTGTAGTATTTTGCACGAATTGCAAGAGATGTTTGAATGTCGACGGTTGAAGTGGAAGCTCGTATTGAGCTTGCTAGAGACTGATTTGCCAGGCCTTCGATAGCTCAGTTGGTAGAGCGGAGGACTGTAGTGGTAAAACAGGCATCCTTAGGTCGCTGGTTCAAATCTGGCTCGAAGGACTCTTGCCAAATGCACATTTTATTGAATACTTGGAAAGTAAAATACTTGGAAAGTAAAATAACAGACGATTTATAATTATATTATATTTCATCACTGAAAATAGATGCCTTTTGCTTTGAGGCTGTGGCCACGTTATTTTTCTGTCCAACACGAATCTTCATTGGTTTCCTGTCAGGTATTTTGGATCCCCATCTCTTGCTATGAACTGGCAAAACAGCAGAATCCCCTTGACAATCTTGATTTCTCAAGGGAAATGAGAGAACACTATACACCATCCAAGATATTAAAATATTGTCAAGGCCCAACACGGCTGAATACTCTGAGGAGATGGCCTGTGAGGCGCCGCCTTTCAACTTTTCCCCCTTAGTATAGTGGTCATTAACATGCGGGAGACTGCGGAGGGGGTCATTTTTTTAATTGGGAACTGATGTGCTTTTACTCAATTCGGGAACCTCACAAGCCAAATTTGTAGTATTTTGCACGAATTGCAAGAGATGTTTACAAGTCGACGGTTGAAGTGGAAGCTCGTATTGAGTTTGCTAGAGAATGATTTGCCAAGCCTTCGATAGCTCAGTTGGTAGAGCGGAGGACTGTAGTGGTAAAACAGGCATCCTTAGGTCGCTGGTTCAAATCCGGCTCAAAGGACTTTTGCCAAATGCAAATTTTATTGAATACTTGGAAAGTAAAATACTTGGAAAGTAAAATAACAGACAGTTTATAATTATATTATATTTCATCACTGAAAATAGATGCCTTTTGCTTTGAGGCTGTGGCCACGTTATTTTTCTGTCCGACACCAATCTTCGTTGGTTTCCTGTGAGGTGTTTTGGATCCCCATCTCTTGCTATGAACTGACAAAACAGCAGAATCCCCTTGACAATCTTGATTTCTCAAGGGAAATGGGAGAACACCATACACCATCCAAGATATTAAAATATTGTCAAGGCCGAACACTGATGAATACTCTGAGGAGATGGCCTGTGAGGCGCCGCCTTTCAACTTTTCCTCCTTAGTATGGTGGTCAGTAACATGCGGGAGACTGCGGAGTCGGTCATTTTTTTAATTGGGAACTGATGTGCTTTTACTCAATTCGGGAACCTCACAAGCCAAATTTGTAGTATTTTGCACGAATTGCAAGAGATGTTTGCATGTCGACGGTTGAAGTGGAAGCTCGAATTGAGCTTGCTAGAGAACGGTTTGCCAAGCCTTCGATAGCTCAGTTGGTAGAGGAGAGGACTGTAGTGGTAAAACAGGCATCCTTAGGTCGCTGGTTCAAATCCGGCTCGAAGGACTTTTGCCAAATGCAAATTTTATTGAATACTTGGAAAGTAAAATACTTGGAAAATAACATAACAGACAATTTATAATTATATTATATTTCATCACTGAAAATAGATGCCTTTTGCTTTGAGGCTGTGGCCACATTATTTTTCTGTCCAACACCAATCTTCTTTGGTTTCCTGTGAGGTGTTTTTTTGATCCCCATCTCTTGCTATGAACTGGCAAAACAGCAGAATCCCCTTGACAATCTCGATTTCTCAAGGGAAATGGGAGAACACTATACACCATCCAAGACATTAAAATATTGTCAAGGCCCAACACGGCTGAATACTCTGAGGAGATGGCTTGTGAGGCGCGCCTTTCAACTTTTCCCCCTTAGTATGGTGGTCAGTAACATGCGGGAGACTGCGGAGGGGGTCATTTTTTTAATTGGGAACTGTGTGCTTTTACTCAATTCGGGAACCTCACAAGCCAAATTTGTAGTATTTTGCACGAATTGCAAGAGATGTTTACAAGTCGACGGTTGAAGTGGAAGCTCGTATTGAGTTTGCTAGAGAATGATTTGCCAAGCCTTCGATAGCTCGTCGCTGGTTCAAATCCGGCTCAAAGGACTTTTGCCAAATGCACATTTTATTGAATACTTGGAAAGTAAAATACTTGGAAAGTAAAATAACAGACAATTTATAATTATATTATATTTCATCACTGAAAATAGATGCCTTTTGCTTTGAGGCTGTGGCCACGTTATTTTTCTGTCCGACACCAATCTTCGTTGGTTTCCTGTGAGGTATTTTGGATCCCCATCTCTTGCTATGAACTGACAAAACAGCAGAATCCCCTTGACAATCTTGATTTCTCAAGGGAAATGGGAGAACACTATACACCATCCAAGATATTAAAATATTGTCAAGGCCGAACACTGATGAATACTCTGAGGAGATGGCCTGTGAGGCGCCGCCTTTCAACTTTTCCCCCTTAGTATGGTGGTCAGTAAAATGCGGGAGACTGCGGAGGGGGTCATTTTTTTAATTGGGAACTGATGTGCTTTTACTCAATTCGGGAACCTCACAAGCCAAATTTGTAGTATTTTGCACGAATTGCAAGAGATGTTTACAAGTCGGCGGTTGAAGTGGAAGCTCGTATTGAGTTTGCTAGAGTTCATTTGCCAAGCCTTTGATAGCTCAGTTGGTAGAGCGGAGGACTGTAGTGGTAAAACAGGAATCCTTAGGTCGCTGGTTCAAATCCGGCTCGAAGGACTTTTGCCAAATGCACATTTCATTGAATACTTGGAAAGTAAAATACTTGGAAAGTAAAATAACAGACAATTTATAATTATATTATATTTAATCACTGAAAATAGATGCCTTTTGCTTTGAGGCTGTGGCCACGTTATTTTTCTGTCCGACACCAATCTTCGTTGGTTTCCTGTGAGGTATTTTGGATCCCCATCTCTTGCTATGAACTGACAAAACAGCAGAATCCCCTTGACAATCTTGATTTCTCAAGGGAAATGGGAGAACACTATACACCATCCAAGATATTAAAATATTGTCAAGGCCGAACACTGATGAATACTCTGAGGAGATGGCCTGTGAGGCGCCGCCTTTCAACTTTTCCTCCTTTGTATGGTGGTCAGTAACATGCGGGAGACTGCGGAGGGGGTCATTTTTTTAATTGTGAACTGATGTGCTTTTACTCAATTCGGGAACTTCACAAGCCAAATTTGTAGTATTTTGCACGAATTGCAAGATATGTTTGAATGTCGACGGTTGAAGTGGAAGCTCATATTGAGCTTGCTCGAGACTGATTTGCCAAGCCTTTGATAGCTCAGTTGGTAGAGCGGAGGACTGTAGTGGTAAAACAGGCATCCTTAGGTCGCTGGTTCAAATCCGGCTCGAAGGACTTTTGCCAAATGCACATTTTATTGAATACTTGTAAAGTAAAATACTTGGAAAATAACATAACAGACAATTTATAATTATATTATATTTCATCACTGAAAATAGATGCCTTTTGCTTTGAGGCTGTGTCCACATTATTTTTCTGTCCAACACCAATCTTCTTTGGTTTCCTGTGAGGTGTTTTTTTGATCCCCATCTCTTGCTATGAACTGGCAAAACAGCAGAATCCCCTTGACAATCTCGATTTCTCAAGGGAAATGGGAGAACACTATACACCATCCAAGACATTAAAATATTGTCAAGGCCCAACACGGCTGAATACTCTGAGGAGATGGCTTGTGAGGCGCGCCTTTCAACTTTTCCCCCTTAGTATGGTGGTCAGTAACATGCGGGAGACTGCGGAGGGGGTCATTTTTTTAATTGGGAACTGTGTGCTTTTACTCAATTCGGGAACCTCACAAGCCAAATTTGTAGTATTTTGCACGAATTGCAAGAGATGTTTACAAGTCGACGGTTGAAGTGGAAGCTCGTATTGAGTTTGCTAGAGAATGATTTGCCAAGCCTTCGATAGCTCGTCGCTGGTTCAAATCCGGCTCAAAGGACTTTTGCCAAATGCACATTTTATTGAATACTTGGAAAGTAAAATACTTGGAAAGTAAAATAACAGACAATTTATAATTATATTATATTTCATCACTGAAAATAGATGCCTTTTGCTTTGAGGCTGTGGCCACGTTATTTTTCTGTCCGACACCAATCTTCGTTGGTTTCCTGTGAGGTATTTTGGATCCCCATCTCTTGCTATGAACTGACAAAACAGCAGAATCCCCTTGACAATCTTGATTTCTCAAGGGAAATGGGAGAACACTATACACCATCCAAGATATTAAAATATTGTCAAGGCCGAACACTGATGAATACTCTGAGGAGATGGCCTGTGAGGCGCCGCCTTTCAACTTTTCCCCCTTAGTATGGTGGTCAGTAACATGCGGGAGACTGCGGAGGGGGTCATTTTTTTAATTGGGAACTGATGTGCTTTTACTCAATTCGGGAACCTCACAAGCCAAATTTGTAGTATTTTGCACGAATTGCAAGAGATGTTTACAAGTCGGCGGTTGAAGTGGAAGCTCGTATTGAGTTTGCTAGAGTTCATTTGCCAAGCCTTTGATAGCTCAGTTGGTAGAGCGGAGGACTGTAGTGGTAAAACAGGAATCCTTAGGTCGCTGGTTCAAATCCGGCTCGAAGGACTTTTGCCAAATGCACATTTCATTGAATACTTGGAAAGTAAAATACTTGGAAAGTAAAATAACAGACAATTTATAATTATATTATATTTAATCACTGAAAATAGATGCCTTTTGCTTTGAGGCTGTGGCCACGTTATTTTTCTGTCCGACACCAATCTTCGTTGGTTTCCTGTGAGGTATTTTGGATCCCCATCTCTTGCTATGAACTGACAAAACAGCAGAATCCCCTTGACAATCTTGATTTCTCAAGGGAAATGGGAGAACACTATACACCATCCAAGATATTAAAATATTGTCAAGGCCGAACACTGATGAATACTCTGAGGAGATGGCCTGTGAGGCGCCGCCTTTCAACTTTTCCTCCTTTGTATGGTGGTCAGTAACATGCGGGAGACTGCGGAGGGGGTCATTTTTTTAATTGTGAACTGATGTGCTTTTACTCAATTCGGGAACTTCACAAGCCAAATTTGTAGTATTTTGCACGAATTGCAAGATATGTTTGAATGTCGACGGTTGAAGTGGAAGCTCGTATTGAGCTTGCTCGAGACTGATTTGCCAAGCCTTTGATAGCTCAGTTGGTAGAGCGGAGGACTGTAGTGGTAAAACAGGCATCCTTAGGTCGCTGGTTCAAATCCGGCTCGAAGGACTTTTGCCAAATGCACATTTTATTGAATACTTGTAAAGTAAAATACTTGGAAAGTAAAATAACAGACAATTTATAATTATATTATATTTCATCACTGAAAATAGATGCCTTTTGCTTTGAGGCTGTGACCACCTTATTTTTCTGTCCAACACGAATCTTCATTGGTTTCCTGTGAGGTGTTTTGGATCCCCATCTCTTGCTATGAACTGGCAAAACAGCAGAATCCCCTTGACAATCTTGATTTCTCAAGGGAAATGAGAGAACACTATACACCATCCAAGATATTAAAATATTGTCAAGGCCCAACACGGCTGAATACTCTGAGGAGATGGCCTGTGAGGCGCCGCCTTTCAACTTTTCCCCCTTAGTATGGTGGTCAGTAACATGCGGGAGACTGCGGAGGGGGTCATTTTTTTAATTGTGAACTGATGTGCTTTTACTCTATTCGGGAATCTCACAAGCCAAATTTGTAGTATTTTGCACGAATTGCAAGAGATGTTTGAATGTCGACGGTTGAAGTGGAAGCTCGTATTGAGCTTGCTAGAAACTGATTTGCCAAGCCTTCGATAGCTCAGTTGGTAGAGCAGAGGACTGTAGTGGTAAAACAGGCATCCTTAGGTCGCTGGTTCAAATCCAGATTGAAGGACTTTTGCCAAATGCAAATTTTATTGAATACTTGGAAAGTGAAATGCTTGGAAAATAAAATAACAGACAATTTATAATTATATTATATTTCATCACTGAAAATAGATGCCTTTTGCTTTGAGGCTGTGGCCACGTTATTTTTCTGTCCAACACGAATCTTCATTGGTTTCCTGTCAGGTGTTTTGGATCCCCATCTCTTGCTATGAACTGGCAAAACAGCAGAATCCCCTTGACAATCTTGATTTCTCAAGGGAAATGGGAGAACACTATACACCATCCAAGATATTAAAATATTGTCAAGGCCCAACACGGCTGAATACTCTGAGGAGATGGCCTGTGAGGCGCGCCTTTCAACTTTTCCCCCTTAGTATGGTGGTCATTAACATGCGGGAGACTGCGGAGGGGGTCATTTATTTAATCGGGAACTGATGTGCTTTTACTCAATTCGGGAACCTCACAAGCCAAATTTGTAGTATTTTGCACGAATTGCAAGAGATGTTTACAAGTCGACGGTTGAAGTGGAAGCTCATATTGAGTTTGCTAGAGAATGATTTGCCAAGCCTTCGATAGCTCAGTTGGTAGAGTGGAGGACTGTAGTGGTAAAACAGGCATCCTTAGGTCGCTGGTTCAAATCCGGCTCGAAGGACTTTTGCCAAATGCAAATTTTATTGAATACTTGGAAAGTAAAATACTTGGAAAGTAAAATAACAGACAATTTATAATTATATTATATTTCATCACTGAAAATAGATGCCTTTTGCTTTGAGGCTGTGGCCACGTTATTTTTCTGTCCGACACCAATCTTCGTTGGTTTCCTGTGAGGTGTTTTGGATCCCCAA
The DNA here is from genome assembly GCF_040938575.1 of Ambystoma mexicanum. NCBI lineage: Eukaryota > Metazoa > Chordata > Amphibia > Caudata > Ambystomatidae > Ambystoma > Ambystoma mexicanum. The sequence continues at coordinate 1,027,693,032 of NC_090921.1, read as the reverse complement.
CTCTTGCTATGAACTGACAAAACAGCAGAATCCCCTTGACAATCTTGATTTCTCAAGGGAAATGGGAGAACACCATACACCATCCAAGATATTAAAATATTGTCAAGGCCGAACACTGATGAATACTCTGAGGAGATGGCCTGTGAGGCGCCGCCTTTCAACTTTTCCTCCTTAGTATGGTGGTCAGTAACATGCGGGAGACTGCAGAGGCGGTCATTTTTTTAATTGGGAACTGATGTGCTTTTACTCAATTCGGGAACCTCACGAGCCAAATTTGTAGTATTTTGCACGAATTGCAAGAGATGTTTGCATGTCGACGGTTGAAGTGGAAGCTCGAATTGAGCTTGCTAGAGAACGGTTTGCCAAGCCTTCGATAGCTCAGTTGGTAGAGGGGAGGACTGTAGTGGTAAAACAGGCATCCTTAGGTCGCTGGTTCAAATCCGGCTCGAAGGACTTTTGCCAAATGCAAATTTTATTGAATACTTGGAAAGTAAAATACTTGGAAAATAACATAACAGACAATTTATAATTATATTATATTTCATCACTGAAAATAGATGCCTTTTGCTTTGAGGCTGTGGCCACATTATTTTTCTGTCCAACACCAATCTTCTTTGGTTTCCTGTGAGGTGTTTCTTTGATCCCCATCTCTTGCTATGAACTGGCAAAACAGCATAATCCCCTTGACAATCTTGATTTCTCAAGGAAAATGAGAGAACACTATACACCATCCAAGATATTAAAATATTGTCAAGGCCCAACGCGGCTGAATACTCTGAGGAGATGGCCTGTGAGGTGCCGCCTTTCAACTTTTCCACCTTAGTATGGTGGTCAGTAACATGCGGGAGACTGCGGAGGGGGTCATTTTTTTAATTGGGAACTGATGTCCTTTTACTCAATTCGGGAACCTCACAAGCCAAATTTGTAGTATTTTGCACGAATTGCAAGAGATGTTTACAAGTCGACGGTGAAGTGGAAGCTCGTATTGAGTTTGTTAGAGAATGATTTGCCAAGCCTTCGATAGCTCAGTTGGTAGAGCGGAGGACTGTAGTGGTACAACAGGCATCCTTAGGTCGCTGGTTCACATCCGGATCCAAGGACTTTTGCCAAATGCAAATTTTATTGAATACTTGGAAAGTAAAATAACAGACAATTTATAATTATATTATATTTCATCACTGGAAATAGATGCCTTTTGCTTTGAGGCTGTGGCCACGTTATTTTTCTGTCCGACACCAATCTTCGTTGGTTTCCTGTGAGGTATTTTGGATCCCCATCTCTTGCTATGAACTGACAAAACAGCAGAATCCCCTTGACAATCTTGATTTCTCAAGGGAAATGGGAGAACACTATACACCATCCAAGATATTAAAATATTGTCAAGGCCGAACACTGATGAATACTCTGAGGAGATGGCCTGTGAGGCGCCGCCTTTCAACTTTTCCTCCTTAGTATGGTGGTCAGTAACATGCGGGAGACTGCGGAGGGAGTCATTTTTTTAATTGTGAACTGATGTGCTTTTACTCAATTCGGGAACCTCACAAGCCAAATTTGTAGTATTTTGCACGAATTGCAAGAGATGTTTGAATGTCGACGGTTGAAGTGGAAGCTCGTATTGAGCTTGCTAGAGACTGATTTGCCAAGCCTTCGATAGCTCAGTTGGTAGAGCGGAGGACTGTAGTGGTAAAACAGGCATCCTTAGGTCGCTGGTTCAAATCCGGCTCGAAGGACTTTTGCCAAATGCACATTTTATTGAATACTTGGAAAGTAAAATACTTGGAAAGTAAAATAGCAGACAATTTATAATTATATTATATTTCATCACTGAAAATAGATGCCTTTTGCTTTGAGGCTGTGACAATGTTATTTTTCTGTCCAACACGAATCTTCATTGGTTTCCTGTGAGGTGTTTGGGATCCCCATCTCTTGCTATGAACTGGCAAAACAGCAGAATCCCCTTGACAATCTTGATTTCTCAAGGGAAATGAGAGAACACTATACACCATCCAAGATATTAAAATATTGTCAAGGCCCAACACGGCTGAATACTCTGAGGAGATGGCCTGTGAGGCGCCGCCTTTCAACTTTTCCCCCTTAGTATGTAGGTCAGTAGCATGCGGGAGACTGCGGAGGGGGTCATTTTTTTAATTGTGAACTGATGTGCTTTTGCTCAATTCGGGAACCTCACAAGCCAAATTTGTAGTATTTTGCACGAATTGCAAGAGATGTTTGAATGTCGACGGTTGAAGTGGAAGCTCGTATTGAGCTTGCTAGAGCTTGATTTGCCAAGCCTTCGATAGCTCAGTTGGTAGAGCAGAGGACTGTAGTGGTAAAAGAGGCACCTTTAGGTCGCTGGTTCAAATCCAGATTGAAGGACTTTTGCCAAATGCAAATTTTATTGAATACTTGGAAAGTAAAATGCTTGGAAAATAAAATAACAGACAATTTATAATTATATTATATTTCATCACTGAAAATAGATGCCTTTTGCTTTGAGGCTGTGGCCACGTTATGTTTCTGTCCGACACCAATCTTCGTTGGTTTCCTGTGAGGTGTTTTGGATCCCCATCTCTTGCTATGAACTGACAAAACAGCAGAATCCCCTTGACAATCTTGATTTCTCAAGGGAAATGCGAGAACACTATACACCATCCAAGATATTAAAATATTGTCAAGGCCCAACACGGCTGAATACTCTGAGGAGATGGCCTGTGAGGCGCGCCTTTCAACTTTTCCCCCTTAGTATTTTGGTCAGTAACATGCGGGAGACTGCGGAGGGGGTCATTTTTTTAATTGGGAACTGATGTGCTTTTACTCAATTCGGGAACCTCACAAGCCAAATTTGTAGTATTTTGCACGAATTGCAAGAGATGTTTACAAGTCGACGGTTGAAGTGGAAGCTCGTATTGAGTTTGCTAGAGAATGATTTGCCAAGCCTTCGATAGCTCGTCGCTGGTTCAAATCCGGCTCGAAGGACTTTTGCCAAATGCACATTTTATTGAATACTTGGAAAGTAAAATACTTGGAAAGTAAAATAACAGACAATTTATAATTATATTATATTTCATCACTGAAAATAGATGCCTTTTGCTTTGAGGCTGTGACCATGTTATTTTTCTGTCCAACACGAATCTTCATTGGTTTCCTGTGAGGTGTTTTGGATCCCCATCTCTTGCTATGAACTGGCAAAACAGCAGAATCCCCTTGACAATCTTGATTTCTCAAGGGAAATGAGAGAACACTATACACCATCCAAGATATTAAAATATTGTCAAGGCCCAACACGGCTGAATACTCTGAGGAGATGGCCTGTGAGGCGCCGCCTTTCAACTTTTCCCCCTTAGTATAGTGGTCATTAACATGCGGGAGACTGCGGAGGGGGGTCATTTTTTTAATTCGGAACTGATGTGCTTTTACTCAATTCGGGAACCTCACAAGCCAAATTTGTAGTTAAAATATTGTCAAGGCCCAACACGGCTGAATACTCTGAGGAGATGGCCTGTGAGGCGCCGCCTTTCAACTTTTCCCCCTTAGTATGGTGGTCATTAACATGCAGGAGACTGCGGAGGGGGTCATTTTTTTAATTCAGAACTGATGTGCTTTTACTCAATTCGGGAACCTCACAAGCCAAATTTGTAGTATTTTGCACGAATTGCAAGAGATGTTTACAAGTCGACGGTTGAAGTGGAAGCTCGTATTGAGTTTGCTAGAGAATGATTTGCCAAGCCTTCGAAAGCTCAGTTGGTAGAGCGGAGGACTGTAGTGGTTAAACAGGCATCCTTAGGTCGCTGGTTCAAATCCGGCTCGAAGGACTTTTGCCAAATGCAAATTTTATTGAATACTTGGAAAGTAAAATACTTGGAAAATAAAATAACAGACAATTTATAATTATATTATATTTCATCACTGAAAATAGATGCCTTTTGCTTTGAGGCTGTGGCCACGTTATTTTTCTGTCCAACACGAATCTTCATTGGTTTCCTGTCAGGTGTTTTGGATCCCCATCTCTTGCTATGAACTGGCAAAACAGCAGAATCCCCTTGACAATCTTGATTTCTCAAGGGAAATGGGAGAACACTATACACCATCCAAGATATTAAAATATTGTCAAGGCCCAACACGGCTGAATACTCTGAGGAGATGGCCTGTGAGGCGCGCCTTTCAACTTTTCCCCCTTAGTATGGTGGTCATTAACATGCGGGAGACTGCGGAGGGGGTCATTTATTTAATCGGGAACTGATGTGCTTTTACTCAATTCGGGAACCTCACAAGCCAAATTTGTAGTATTTTGCACGAATTGCAAGAGATGTTTACAAGTCGACGGTTGAAGTGGAAGCTCATATTGAGTTTGCTAGAGAATGATTTGCCAAGCCTTCGATAGCTCAGTTGGTAGAGTGGAGGACTGTAGTGGTAAAACAGGCATCCTTAGGTCGCTGGTTCAAATCCGGCTCGAAGGACTTTTGCCAAATGCAAATTTTATTGAATACTTGGAAAGTAAAATACTTGGAAAGTAAAATAACAGACAATTTATAATTATATTATATTTCATCACTGAAAATAGATGCCTTTTGCTTTGAGGCTGTGGCCACGTTATTTTTCTGTCCGACACCAATCTTCGTTGGTTTCCTGTGAGGTGTTTTGGATCCCCATCTCTTGCTATGAACTGACAAAACAGCAGAATCCCCTTGACAATCTTGATTTCTCAAGGGAAATGGGAGAACACCATACACCATCCAAGATATTAAAATATTGTCAAGGCCGAACACTGATGAATACTCTGAGGAGATGGCCTGTGAGGCGCCGCCTTTCAACTTTTCCTCCTTAGTATGGTGGTCAGTAACATGCGGGAGACTGCAGAGGCGGTCATTTTTTTAATTGGGAACTGATGTGCTTTTACTCAATTCGGGAACCTCACGAGCCAAATTTGTAGTATTTTGCACGAATTGCAAGAGATGTTTGCATGTCGACGGTTGAAGTGGAAGCTCGAATTGAGCTTGCTAGAGAACGGTTTGCCAAGCCTTCGATAGCTCAGTTGGTAGAGGGGAGGACTGTAGTGGTAAAACAGGCATCCTTAGGTCGCTGGTTCAAATCCGGCTCGAAGGACTTTTGCCAAATGCAAATTTTATTGAATACTTGGAAAGTAAAATACTTGGAAAATAACATAACAGACAATTTATAATTATATTATATTTCATCACTGAAAATAGATGCCTTTTGCTTTGAGGCTGTGGCCACATTATTTTTCTGTCCAACACCAATCTTCTTTGGTTTCCTGTGAGGTGTTTCTTTGATCCCCATCTCTTGCTATGAACTGGCAAAACAGCATAATCCCCTTGACAATCTTGATTTCTCAAGGAAAATGAGAGAACACTATACACCATCCAAGATATTAAAATATTGTCAAGGCCCAACGCGGCTGAATACTCTGAGGAGATGGCCTGTGAGGTGCCGCCTTTCAACTTTTCCACCTTAGTATGGTGGTCAGTAACATGCGGGAGACTGCGGAGGGGGTCATTTTTTTAATTGGGAACTGATGTCCTTTTACTCAATTCGGGAACCTCACAAGCCAAATTTGTAGTATTTTGCACGAATTGCAAGAGATGTTTACAAGTCGACGGTGAAGTGGAAGCTCGTATTGAGTTTGTTAGAGAATGATTTGCCAAGCCTTCGATAGCTCAGTTGGTAGAGCGGAGGACTGTAGTGGTACAACAGGCATCCTTAGGTCGCTGGTTCACATCCGGATCCAAGGACTTTTGCCAAATGCAAATTTTATTGAATACTTGGAAAGTAAAATAACAGACAATTTATAATTATATTATATTTCATCACTGGAAATAGATGCCTTTTGCTTTGAGGCTGTGGCCACGTTATTTTTCTGTCCGACACCAATCTTCGTTGGTTTCCTGTGAGGTATTTTGGATCCCCATCTCTTGCTATGAACTGACAAAACAGCAGAATCCCCTTGACAATCTTGATTTCTCAAGGGAAATGGGAGAACACTATACACCATCCAAGATATTAAAATATTGTCAAGGCCGAACACTGATGAATACTCTGAGGAGATGGCCTGTGAGGCGCCGCCTTTCAACTTTTCCTCCTTAGTATGGTGGTCAGTAACATGCGGGAGACTGCGGAGGGAGTCATTTTTTTAATTGTGAACTGATGTGCTTTTACTCAATTCGGGAACCTCACAAGCCAAATTTGTAGTATTTTGCACGAATTGCAAGAGATGTTTGAATGTCGACGGTTGAAGTGGAAGCTCGTATTGAGCTTGCTAGAGACTGATTTGCCAAGCCTTCGATAGCTCAGTTGGTAGAGCGGAGGACTGTAGTGGTAAAACAGGCATCCTTAGGTCGCTGGTTCAAATCCGGCTCGAAGGACTTTTGCCAAATGCACATTTTATTGAATACTTGGAAAGTAAAATACTTGGAAAGTAAAATAGCAGACAATTTATAATTATATTATATTTCATCACTGAAAATAGATGCCTTTTGCTTTGAGGCTGTGACAATGTTATTTTTCTGTCCAACACGAATCTTCATTGGTTTCCTGTGAGGTGTTTGGGATCCCCATCTCTTGCTATGAACTGGCAAAACAGCAGAATCCCCTTGACAATCTTGATTTCTCAAGGGAAATGAGAGAACACTATACACCATCCAAGATATTAAAATATTGTCAAGGCCCAACACGGCTGAATACTCTGAGGAGATGGCCTGTGAGGCGCCACCTTTCAACTTTTCCCCCTTAGTATGTAGGTCAGTAGCATGCGGGAGACTGCGGAGGGGGTCATTTTTTTAATTGTGAACTGATGTGCTTTTGCTCAATTCGGGAACCTCACAAGCCAAATTTGTAGTATTTTGCACGAATTGCAAGAGATGTTTGAATGTCGACGGTTGAAGTGGAAGCTCGTATTGAGCTTGCTAGAGCTTGATTTGCCAAGCCTTCGATAGCTCAGTTGGTAGAGCAGAGGACTGTAGTGGTAAAAGAGGCACCTTTAGGTCGCTGGTTCAAATCCAGATTGAAGGACTTTTGCCAAATGCAAATTTTATTGAATACTTGGAAAGTAAAATGCTTGGAAAATAAAATAACAGACAATTTATAATTATATTATATTTCATCACTGAAAATAGATGCCTTTTGCTTTGAGGCTGTGGCCACGTTATGTTTCTGTCCGACACCAATCTTCGTTGGTTTCCTGTGAGGTGTTTTGGATCCCCATCTCTTGCTATGAACTGACAAAACAGCAGAATCCCCTTGACAATCTTGATTTCTCAAGGGAAATGCGAGAACACTATACACCATCCAAGATATTAAAATATTGTCAAGGCCCAACACGGCTGAATACTCTGAGGAGATGGCCTGTGAGGCGCGCCTTTCAACTTTTCCCCCTTAGTATTTTGGTCAGTAACATGCGGGAGACTGCGGAGGGGGTCATTTTTTTAATTGGGAACTGATGTGCTTTTACTCAATTCGGGAACCTCACAAGCCAAATTTGTAGTATTTTGCACGAATTGCAAGAGATGTTTACAAGTCGACGGTTGAAGTGGAAGCTCGTATTGAGTTTGCTAGAGAATGATTTGCCAAGCCTTCGATAGCTCGTCGCTGGTTCAAATCCGGCTCGAAGGACTTTTGCCAAATGCACATTTTATTGAATACTTGGAAAGTAAAATACTTGGAAAGTAAAATAACAGACAATTTATAATTATATTATATTTCATCACTGAAAATAGATGCCTTTTGCTTTGAGGCTGTGACCATGTTATTTTTCTGTCCAACACGAATCTTCATTGGTTTCCTGTGAGGTGTTTTGGATCCCCATCTCTTGCTATGAACTGGCAAAACAGCAGAATCCCCTTGACAATCTTGATTTCTCAAGGGAAATGAGAGAACACTATACACCATCCAAGATATTAAAATATTGTCAAGGCCCAACACGGCTGAATACTCTGAGGAGATGGCCTGTGAGGCGCCGCCTTTCAACTTTTCCCCCTTAGTATAGTGGTCATTAACATGCGGGAGACTGCGGAGGGGGGTCATTTTTTTAATTCGGAACTGATGTGCTTTTACTCAATTCGGGAACCTCACAAGCCAAATTTGTAGTTAAAATATTGTCAAGGCCCAACACGGCTGAATACTCTGAGGAGATGGCCTGTGAGGCGCCGCCTTTCAACTTTTCCCCCTTAGTATGGTGGTCATTAACATGCAGGAGACTGCGGAGGGGGTCATTTTTTTAATTCAGAACTGATGTGCTTTTACTCAATTCGGGAACCTCACAAGCCAAATTTGTAGTATTTTGCACGAATTGCAAGAGATGTTTACAAGTCGACGGTTGAAGTGGAAGCTCGTATTGAGTTTGCTAGAGAATGATTTGCCAAGCCTTCGAAAGCTCAGTTGGTAGAGCGGAGGACTGTAGTGGTTAAACAGGCATCCTTAGGTCGCTGGTTCAAATCCGGCTCGAAGGACTTTTGCCAAATGCAAATTTTATTGAATACTTGGAAAGTAAAATACTTGGAAAATAAAATAACAGACAATTTATAATTATATTATATTTCATCACTGAAAATAGATGCCTTTTGCTTTGAGGCTGTGGCCACGTTATGTTTCTGTCCAACACCAATCTTCATTGGTTTCCTGTGAGGTGTTTCGGACCCCCATCTCTTGCTATGAACTGGCAAAACAGCAGAATCCCCTTGACAATCTTGATTTCTCAAGGGAAATGAGAATACAGTATACACCATGCAAGATATTAAAATATTGTCAAGGCCCAACACGGCTGAATACTCTGAGGAGATGGCCTGTGAGGCGCCGCCTTTCAACTTTTCCCCCTTAGTATGGTGGTCAAAAACATGCGGGAGACTGCGGAGGGGGTCATTTTTTTAATTGGGAACTGATGTGCTTTTACTCAATTCGGGAACCTCACAAGCCAAATTTGTAGTATTTTGCACGAATTGCAAGAGATGTTTACAAGTCGACGGTTGAAGTGGAAGCTCGTATTGAGTTTGCTAGAGAACGATTTGCCAAGCCTTCGAAAGCTCAGTTGGTAGATCGGAGGACTGTAGTGGTTAAACAGGCATCCTTAGGTCGCTGGTTCAAATCCGGCTCGAAGGACTTTTGCCAAATGCAAATTTTATTGAATACTTGGAAAGTAAAATACTTGGAAAATAAAATAACAGACAATTTATAATTATATTATATTTCATCACTGAAAATAGATGCCTTTTGCTTTGAGGCTGTGGCCACGTTATGTTTCTGTCCAACATCAATCTTCATTGGTTTCCTGTGAGGTGTTTCGGACCCCCATCTCTTGCTATGAACTGGCAAAACAGCAAAATCCCCTTGACAATCTTGATTTCTCAAGGGAAATGAGAGTACAGTATACACCATGCAAGATATTAAAATATTGTCAAGGCCCAACACGGCTGAATACTCTGAGGAGATGGCCTGTGAGGCGCCGCCTTTCAACTTTTCCCCCTTAGTATTGTGGTCAAAAACATGCGGGAGACTGCGGAGGGGGTCATTTTTTTAATTGGGAACTGATGTGCTTTTACTCAATTCGGGAACGTCACAAGCCAAATTTGTAGTATTTTGCACGAATTGCAAGAGATGTTTACAAGTCGACGGTTGAAGTGGAAGCTCGTATTGAGTTTGCTAGAAAACGATTTGCCAAGCCTTCGATAGCTCAGTTGGTAGATCGGAGGACTGTAGTGGTAAAACAGGCATCCTTAGGTCGCTGGTTCAAATCCTGCTCGAAGGACTTTTGCCAAATGCACATTTTATTGAATACTTGGAAAGTAAAATACTTGGAAAGTAAAATAACAGACAATTTATAATTATATTATATTTCATCACTGAAAATAGATGCCTTTTGCTTTGAGGCTGTGGCCACGTTATTTTTCTGTCCGACACCAATCTTCGTTGGTTTCCTGTGAGGTATTTTGGATCCCCATCTCTTGCTATGAACTGACAAAACAGCAGAATCCCCTTGACAATCTTGATTTCTCAAGGGAAATGGGAGAACACTATACACCATCCAAGATATTAAAATATTGTCAAGGCCGAACACTGATGAATACTCTGAGGAGATGGCCTGTGAGGCGCCGCCTTTCAACTTTTCCTCCTTTGTATGGTGGTCAGTTACATGCGGGAGACTGCGGAGGGGGTCATTTTTTTAATTGTGAACTGATGTGCTTTTACTCAATTCGGGAACCTCACAAGCCAAATTTGTAGTATTTTGCACGAATTGCAAGAGATGTTTGAATGTCGACGGTTGAAGTGGAAGCTCGTATTGAGCTTGCTAGAGACTGATTTGCCAAGCCTTCGATAGCTCAGTTAGTAGAGCGGAGGACTGTAGTGGTAAAACAGGCATCCTTAGGTCGCTGGTTCAAATCCGGCTCGAAGGACTTTTGCCAAATGCACATTTTATTGAATACTTGGAAAGTAAAATACTTGGAAAGTAAAATAACAGACAATTTATAATTATATTATATTTCATCACTGAAAATAGATGCCTTTTGCTTTGAGGCTGTGACCACGTTATTTTTCTGTCCAACACGAATCTTCATTGGTTTCCTGTCAGGTGTTTTGGATCCCCATCTCTTGCTATGAACTGGCAAAACAGCAGAATCCCCTTGACAATCTTGATTTCTCAAGGGAAATGAGAGAACACTATACACCATCCAAGATATTAAAATATTGTCAAGGCCCAACACGGCTGAATACTCTGAGGAGATGGCCTGTGAGGCGCCGCCTTTCAACTTTTCCCCCTTAGTATAGTGGTCATTAACATGCGGGAGACTGCGGAGGGGGTCATTTTTTTAATTGGGAACTGATGTGCTTTTACTCAATTCGGGAACCTCACAAGCCAAATTTGTAGTATTTTGCACGAATTGCAAGAGATGTTTACAAGTCGACGGTTGAAGTGGAAGCTCGTATTGAGTTTGCTAGAGAATGATTTGTCAAGCCTTCGATAGCTCAGTTGGTAGAGCGGAGGACTGTAGTGGTAAAACAGGCATCCTTAGGTCGCTGGTTCAAATCCGGCTCGAAGGACTTTTGCCAAATGCAAATTTTATTGAATACTTGGAAAGTAAAATACTTGGAAAGTAAAATAACAGACAATTTATAATTATATTATATTTCATCACTGAAAATAGATGCCTTTTGCTTTGAGGCTGTGGCCACGTTATGTTTCTGTCCGACACCAATCTTCGTTGGTTTCCTGTGAGGTGTTTTGGATCCCCATCTCTTGCTATGAACTGACAAAACAGCAGAATCCCCTTGACAATCTTGATTTCTCAAGGGAAATGGGAGAACACTATACACCATCCAAGATATTAAAATATTGTCAAGGCCCAACACGGCTGAATACTCTGAGGAGATGGCCTGTGAGGCGCGCCTTTCAACTTTTCCCCCTTAGTATTTTGGTCAGTAACATGCGGGAGACTGCGGAGGGGGTCATTTTTTTAATTGGGAACTGATGTGCTTTTACTCAATTCGGGAACCTCACAAGCCAAATTTGTAGTATTTTGCACGAATTGCAAGAGATGTTTACAAGTCGACGGTTGAAGTGGAAGCTCGTATTGAGTTTGCTAGAGAATGATTTGCCAAGCCTTCGATAGCTCGTCGCTGGTTCAAATCCGGCTCAAAGGACTTTTGCCAAATGCACATTTTATTGAATACTTGGAAAGTAAAATACTTGGAAAGTAAAATAACAGACAATTTATAATTATATTATATTTCATCACTGAAAATAGATGCCTTTTGCTTTGAGGCTGTGGCCACGTTATTTTTCTGTCCGACACCAATCTTCGTTGGTTTCCTGTGTGGTATTTTGGATCCCCATCTCTTGCTATGAATTGACAAAACAGCAGAATCCCCTTGACAATCTTGATTTCTCAAGGGAAATGGGAGAACACTATACACCATCCAAGATATTAAAATATTGTCAAGGCCGAACACTGATGAATACTCGGAGGAGATGGCCTGTGAGGCGCCGCCTTTCAACTTTTCCTCCTTAGTATGGTGGTCAGTAACATGCGGGAGACTGCGGAGGGGGTCATTTTTTTAATTGTGAACTGATGTGCTTTCACTCAATTCGGGAACCTCACAAGCCAAATTTGTAGTATTTTGCACGAATTGCAAGAGATGTTTGAATGTCGACGGTTGAAGTGGAAGCTCGTATTGAGCTTGCTAGAGACTGATTTGCCAAGCCTTCGATAGCTCAGTTGGTACAGCGTAGGACTGTAGTGGTAAAACAGGCATCCTTAGGTCACTGGTTCAAATCCGGCTCGAAGGACTTTTGCCAAATGCACATTTTATTGAATACTTGGAAAGTAAAATACTTGGAAAGTAAAATAACAGACAATTTATAATTATATTATATTTCATCACTGAAAATAGATGCCTTTTGCTTTGAGGCTGTGACCATGTTATTTTTCTGTCCAACACAAATCTTCATTGGTTTCCTGTGAGGTGTTTTGGATCCCCATCTCTTGCTATGAACTGGCAAAACAGCAGAATCCCCTTGACAATCATGATTTCTCAAGGGAAATGAGAGAACACTATACACCATCCAAGATATTAAAATATTGTCAAGGCCCAACGCGGCTGAATACTCTGAGGAGATGGCCTGTGAGGTGCCGCCTTTCAACTTTTCCCCCTTAGTATGGTGGTCAGTAACATGCGGGAGACTGCGGAGGGGGGTCATTTTTTTAATTTGGAACTGATGTGCTTTTACTCAATTCGGGAACCTCACAAGCCAAATTTGTAGTTAAAATATTGTCAAGGCCCAACAGGGCTGAATACTCTGAGGAGATGGCCTGTGAGGCGCCGCCTTTCAACTTTTCCCCCTTAGTATGGTGGTCATTAACATGCAGGAGACTGCGGAGGGGGTCATTTTTTTAATTCGGAACTGATGTGCTTTTACTCAATTCGGGAACCTCACAAGCCAAATTTGTAGTATTTTGCACGAATTGCAAGAGATGTTTACAAGTCGACGGTTGAAGTGGAAGCTCGTATTGAGTTTGCTAGAGAATGATTTGCCAAGCCTTCGAAAGCTCAGTTGGTAGAGTGGAGGACTGTAGTGGTAAAACAGGCATCCTTAGGTCGCTGGTTCAAATCCGGCTCGAAGGACTTTTGCCAAATGCAAATTTTATTGAATACTTGGAAAGTAAAATACTTGGAAAATAAAATAACAGACAATTTATAATTATATTATATTTCATCACTGAAAATAGATGCCTTTTGCTTTGAGGCTGTGGCCACGTTATGTTTCTGTCCAACACCAATCTTCATTGGTTTCCTGTGAGGTGTTTCGGATCCCCATCTCTTGCTATGAACTGGCAAAACAGCAGAATCCCCTTGACAATCTTGATTTCTCAAGGGAAATGAGAGTACAGTATACACCATCCAAGATATTAAAATATTGTCAAGGCCCAACACGGCTGAATACTCTGAGGAGATGGCCTGTGAGGCGCCGCCTTTCAACTTTTCCCCCTTAGTATGGTGGTCAAAAACATGCGGGAGACTGCGGAGGGGGTCATTTTTTTAATTGGGAACTGATGTGCTTTTACTCAATTCGGGAACGTCACAAGCCAAATTTGTAGTATTTTGCACGAATTGCAAGAGATGTTTACAAGTCGACGGTTGAAGTGGAAGCTCGTATGGAGTTTGCTAGAGAACGATTTGCCAAGCCTTCGATAGCTCAGTTGGTAGATTGGAGGACTGTAGTGGTAAAACAGGCATCCTTAGGTCGCTGGTTCAAATCCTGCTCGAAGGACTTTTGCCAAATGCACATTTTATTGAATACTTGGAAAGTAAAATACTTGGAAAGTAAAATAACAGACAATTTATAATTATATTATATTTCATCACAGAAAATAGATGCCTTTTGCTTTGAGGCTGTGGCCACGTTATTTTTCTGTCCGACACCAATCTTCGTTGGTTTCCTGTGAGGTATTTTGGATCCCCATCTCTTGCTATGAACTGGCAAAACAGCAGAATCCCCTTGACAATCATGATTTCTCAAGGGAAATGAGAGAACACTATACACCATCCAAGATGTTAAAATATTGTCAAGGCCCAACGCGGCTGAATACTCTGAGGAGATGGCCTGTGAGGTGCCGCCTTTCAACTTTTCCCCCTTAGTATGGTGGTCAGTAACATGCGGGAGACTGCGGAGGGGGGTCATTTTTTTAATTCGGAACTGATGTGCTTTTACTCAATTCGGGAACCTCACAAGCCAAATTTGTAGTTAAAATATTGTCAAGGCCCAACACGGCTGAATACTCTGAGGAGATGGCCTGTGAGGCGCCGCCTTTCAACTTTTCCCCCTTAGTATGCTGGTCATTAACATGCAGGAGACTGCGGAGGGGGTCATTTTTTTAATTCGGAACTGATGTGCTTTTACTCAATTCGGGAACCTCACAAGCCAAATTTGTAGTATTTTGCACGAATTGCAAGAGATGTTTACAAGTCGACGGTTGAAGTGGAAGCTCGTATTGAGTTTGCTAGAGAATGATTTGCCAAGCCTTCGAAAGCTCAGTTGGTAGAGCGGAGGACTGTAGTGGTAAAACAGGCATCCTTAGGTCGCTGGTTCAAATCCGGCTCGAAGGACTTTTGCCAAATGCAAATTTTATTGAATACTTGGAAAGTAAAATACTTGGAAAATAAAATAACAGACAATTTATAATTATATTATATTTCATCACTGAAAATAGATGCCTTTTGCTTTGAGGCTGTGGCCACGTTATGTTTCTGTCCAACACCAATCTTCATTGGTTTCCTGTGAGGTGTTTCGGATCCCCATCTCTTGCTATGAACTGGCAAAACAGCAGAATCCCCTTGACAATCTTGATTTCTCAAGGGAAATGAGAGTACAGTATACACCATCCAAGATATTAAAATATTGTCAAGGCCCAACACGGCTGAATACTCTGAGGAGATGGCCTGTGAGGCGCCGCCTTTCAACTTTTCCCCCTTAGTATAGTGGTCATTAACATGCGGGAGACTGCGGAGGGGGTCATTTTTTTAATTGGGAACTGATGTGCTTTTACTCAATTCGGGAACCTCACAAGCCAAATTTGTAGTATTTTGCACGAATTGCAAGAGATGTTTACAAGTCGACGGTTGAAGTGGAAGCTCGTATTGAGTTTGCTAGAGAGTGATTTGTCAAGCCTTCGATAGCTCAGTTGGTAGAGCGGAGGACTGTAGTGGTAAAACAGGCATCCTTAGGTCGCTGGTTCAAATCCGGCTCGAAGGACTTTTGCCAAATGCAAATTTTATTGAATACTTGGAAAGTAAAATACTTGGAAAGTAAAATAACAGACAATTTATAATTATATTATATTTCATCACTGAAAATAGATGCCTTTTGCTTTGAGGCTGTGGCCACGTTATTTTTCTGTCCGACACCAATCTTCGTTGGTTTCCTGTGAGGTGTTTTGGATCCCCATCTCTTGCTATGAACTGACAAAACAGCAGAATCCCCTTGACAATCTCGATTTCTCAAGGGAAATGGGAGAACACTATACACCATCCAAGACATTAAAATATTGTCAAGGCCCAACACGGCTGAATACTCTGAGGAGATGGCCTGTGAGGCGCGCCTTTCAACTTTTCCCCCTTAGTATGGTGGTCAGTAACATGCGGGAGACTGCGGAGGGGGTCATTTTTTTAATTGGGAACTGATGTGCTTTTACTCAATTCGGGAACCTCACAAGCCAAATTTGTAGTATTTTGCACGAATTGCAAGAGATGTTTGAATGTCGACGGTTGAAGTGGAAGCTCGTATTGAGCTTGCTAGAGACTGATTTGCCAAGCCTTCGATAGCTCAGTTGGTACAGCGGAGGACTGTAGTGGTAAAACAGGCATCCTTAGGTCGCTTGTTCAAATCCGGCTCGAAGGACTTTTGCCAAATGCACATTTTATTGAATACTTGGAAAGTAAAATACTTGGAAAGTAAAATAACAGACAATTTATAAATATATTATATTTCATCACTGAAAATAGATGCCTTTTGCTTTGAGGCTGTGACCATGTTATTTTTCTGTCCAACACTAATCTTCATTGGTTTCCTGTGAGGTGTTTTGGATCCCCATCTCTTGCTATGAACTGGCAAAACAGCAGAATCCCCTTGACAATCTTGATTTCTCAAGGGAAATGAGAGAACACTATACACCATCCAAGATATTAAAATATTGTCAAGGCCCAACACGGCTGAATACTCTGAGGAGATGGCCTGTGAGGCGCCGCCTTTCAACTTTTCCCCCTTAGTTATGGTGGTCATTAACATGCGGGAGACTGCGGAGGGGGTCATTTTTTTAATTGGGAACTAATGTGCTTTTACTCAATTCGGGAACGTCACAAGCCAAATTTGTAGTATTTTGCACGAATTGCAAGAGATGTTTACAAGTCGACGGTTGAAGTGGAAGCTCGTATGGAGTTTGCTAGAGAACGATTTGCCAAGCCTTCGATAGCTCAGTTGGTAGATTGGAGGACTGTAGTGGTAAAACAGGCAT
The DNA here is from genome assembly GCF_040938575.1 of Ambystoma mexicanum. Taxonomy (NCBI): domain Eukaryota; kingdom Metazoa; phylum Chordata; class Amphibia; order Caudata; family Ambystomatidae; genus Ambystoma; species Ambystoma mexicanum. The sequence continues at coordinate 1,027,676,518 of NC_090921.1, read as the reverse complement.
CCTTAGGTCGCTGGTTCAAATCCTGCTCGAAGGACTTTTGCCAAATGCACATTTTATTGAATACTTGGAAAGTAAAATACTTGGAAAGTAAAATAACAGACAATTTATAATTATATTATATTTCATCACTGAAAATAGATGCCTTTTGCTTTGAGGCTGTGGCCACGTTATTTTTCTGTCCGACACCATTCTTCGTTGGTTTCCTGTGAGGTATTTTGGATCCCCATCTCTTGCTATGAACTGGCAAAACAGCAGAATCCCCTTGACAATCATGATTTCTCAAGGGAAATGAGAGAACACTATACACCATCCAAGATATTAAAATATTGTCAAGGCCCAACGCGGCTGAATACTCTGAGGAGATGGCCTGTGAGGTGCCGCCTTTCAACTTTTCCCCCTTAGTATGGTGGTCAGTAACATGCGGGAGACTGCGGAGGGGGGTCATTTTTTTAATTCGGAACTGATGTGTTTTTACTCAATTCGGGAACCTCACAAGCCAAATTTGTAGTTAAAATATTGTCAAGGCCCAACACGGCTGAATACTCTGAGGAGATGGCCTGTGAGGCGCCGCCTTTCAATTTTTCCCCCTTAGTATGCTGGTCATTAACATGCAGGAGACTGCGGAGGGGGTCATTTTTTTAATTCGGAACTGATGTGCTTTTACTCAATTCGGGAACCTCACAAGCCAAATTTGTAGTATTTTGCACGAATTGCAAGAGATGTTTACAAGTCGACGGTTGAAGTGGAAGCTCGTATTGAGTTTGCTAGAGAATGATTTGCCAAGCCTTCGAAAGCTCAGTTGGTAGAGCGGAGGACTGTAGTGGTAAAACAGGCATCCTTAGGTCGCTGGTTCAAATCCGGCTCGAAGGACTTTTGCCAAATGCAAATTTTATTGAATACTTGGAAAGTAAAATACTTGGAAAATAAAATAACAGACAATTTATAATTATATTATATTTCATCACTGAAAATAGATGCCTTTTGCTTTGAGGCTGTGGCCACGTTATGTTTCTGTCCAACACCAATCTTCATTGGTTTCCTGTGAGGTGTTTCGGATCCCCATCTCTTGCTTTGAACTGGCAAAACAGCAGAATCCCCTTGACAATCTTGATTTCTCAAGGGAAATGAGAGTACAGTATACACCATCCAAGATATTAAAATATTGTCAAGGCCCAACACGGCTGAATACTCTGAGGAGATGGCCTGTGAGGCGCCGCCTTTCAACTTTTCCCCCTTAGTATGGTGGTCAAAAACATGCAGGAGACTGCGGAGGGGGTCATTTTTTTAATTGGGAACTGATGTGCTTTTACTCAATTCGGGAACGTCACAAGCCAAATTTGTAGTATTTTGCACGAATTGCAAGAGATGTTTACAAGTCGACGGTTGAAGTGGAAGCTCGTATTGAGTTTGCTAGAGAACGATTTGCCAAGCCTTCGATAGCTCAGTTGGTAGATCGGAGGACTGTAGTGGTAAAACAGGCATCCTTAGATCGCTGGTTCAAATCCTGCTCGAAGGACTTTTGCCAAATGCACATTTTATTGAATACTTGGAAAGTAAAATACTTGGAAAGTAAAATAACAGACAATTTATAATTATATTATATTTCATCACTGAAAATAGATGCCTTTTGCTTTGAGGCTGTGGCCACGTTATTTTTCTGTCCGACACCAATCTTCGTTGGTTTCCTGTGAGGTATTTTGGATCCCCATCTCTTGCTATGAACTGACAAAACAGCAGAATCCCCTTGACAATCTTGATTTCTCAAGGGAAATGGGAGAACACTATACACCATCCAAGATATTAAAATATTGTCAAGGCCGAACACTGATGAATACTCTGAGGAGATGGCCTGTGAGGCGCCGCCTTTCAACTTTTCCTCCTTTGTTTGGTGGTCAGTTACATGCGGGAGACTGCGGAGGGGGTCATTTTTTTAATTGTGAACTGATGTGCTTTTACTCAATTCGGGAACCTCACAAGCCAAATTTGTATTATTTTGAACGAATTGCAAGAGATGTTTGAATGTCGACGGTTGAAGTGGAAGCTCGTATTGAGCTTGCTAGAGACTGATTTGCCAAGCCTTCGATAGCTCAGTTAGTAGAGCGGAGGACTGTAGTGGTAAAACAGGCATCCTTAGGTCGCTGGTTCAAATCCGGCTCGAAGGACTTTTGCCAAATGCACATTTTATTAAATACTTGGAAAGTAAAATACTTGGAAAGTAAAATAACAGACAATTTATAATTATATTATATTTCATCACTGAAAATAGATGCCTTTTGCTTTGAGGCTGTGACCACGTTATTTTTCTGTCCAACACGAATCTTCATTGGTTTCCTGTGAGGTGTTTTGGATCCCCATCTCTTGCTATGAACTGGCAAAACAGCAGAATCCCCTTGACAATCTTGATTTCTCAAGGGAAATGAGAGAACACTATACACCATCCAAGATATTAAAATATAGTCAAGGCCCAACACGGCTGAATACTCTGAGGAGATGGCCTGTGAGGCGCCGCCTTTCAACTTTTCCCCCTTAGTATAGTGGTCATTAACATGCGGGAGACTGCGGAGGGGGTCATTTTTTTAATTGGGAACTGATGTGCTTTTACTCAATTCGGGAACCTCACAAGCCAAATTTGTAGTATTTTGCACGAATTGCAAGAGATGTTTACAAGTCGACGGTTGAAGTGGAAGCTCGTATTGAGTTTGCTAGAGAATGATTTGTCAAGCCTTCGATAGCTCAGTTGGTAGAGCGGAGGACTGTAGTGGTAAAACAGGCATCCTTAGGTCGCTGGTTCAAATCCGGCTCGAAGGACTTTTGCCAAATGCAAATTTTATTCAATACTTGGAAAGTAAAATACTTGGAAAGTAAAATAACAGACAATTTATAATTATATTATATTTCATCACTGAAAATAGATGCCTTTTGCTTTGAGGCTGTGGCCACGTTATTTTTCTGTCCGACACCAATCTTCGTTGGTTTCCTGTGAGGTGTTTTGGATCCCCATCTCTTGCTATGAACTGACAAAACAGCAGAATCCCCTTGACAATCTCGATTTCTCAAGGGAAATGGGAGAACACTATACACCATCCAAGACATTAAAATATTGTCAAGGCCCAACACGGCTGAATACTCTGAGGAGATGGCCTGTGAGGCGCGCCTTTCAACTTTTCCCCCTTAGTATGGTGGTCAGTAACATGCGGGAGACTGCGGAGGGGGTCATTTTTTTAATTGGGAACTGATGTGCTTTTACTCAATTCGGGAACCTCACAAGCCAAATTTGTAGTATTTTGCACGAATTGCAAGAGATGTTTACAAGTCGACGGTTGAAGTGGAAGCTCGTATTGAGTTTGCTAGAGAATGATTTGCCAAGCCTTCGATAGCTCGTCGCTGGTTCAAATCCGGCTCAAAGGACTTTTGCCAAATGCACATTTTATTGAATACTTGGAAAGTAAAATACTTGGAAAGTAAAATAACAGACAATTTATAATTATATTATATTTCATCACTGAAAATAGATGCCTTTTGCTTTGAGGCTGTGGCCACGTTATTTTTCTGTCCGACACCAATCTTCGTTGGTTTCCTGTGAGGTATTTTGGATCCCCATCTCTTGCTATGAACTGACAAAACAGCAGAATCCCCTTGACAATCTTGATTTCTCAAGGGAAATGGGAGAACACTATACACCATCCAAGATATTAAAATATTGTCAAGGCCGAACACTGATGAATACTCTGAGGAGATGGCCTGTGAGGCGCCGCCTTTCAACTTTTCCTCCTTAGTATGGTGGTCGGTAACATGGGGGAGACTGCGGAGGGGGTCATTTTTTTAATTGTGAACTGATGTGCTTTTACTCAATTCGGGAACCTCACAAGCCAAATTTGTAGTATTTTGCACGAATTGCAAGAGATGTTTGAATGTCGACGGTTGAAGTGGAAGCTCGTATTGAGCTTGCTAGAGACTGATTTGCCAAGCCTTCGATAGCTCAGTTGGTACAGCGGAGGACTGTAGTAGTAAAACAGGCATCCTTAGGTCGCTTGTTCAAATCCGGCTCGAAGGACTTTTGCCAAATGCACATTTTATTGAATACTTGGAAAGTAAAATACTTGGAAAGTAAAATAACAGACAATTTATAAATATATTATATTTCATCACTGAAAATAGATGCCTTTTGCTTTGAGGCTGTGACCATGTTATTTTTCTGTCCAACACTAATCTTCATTGGTTTCCTGTGAGGTGTTTTGGATCCCCATCTCTTGCTATGAACTGGCAAAACAGCAGAATCCCCTTGACAATCTTGATTTCTCAAGGGAAATGAGAGAACACTATACACCATCCAAGATATTAAAATATTGTCAAGGCCCAACGCGGCTGAATACTCTGAGGAGATGGCCTGTGAGGTGCCGCCTTTCAACTTTTCCCCCTTAGTATGGTGGTCAGTAACATGCGGGAGACTGCGGAGGGGATCATTTTTTTAATTGGGAACTGATGTGCTTTTACTCAATTCGGGAACCTCACAAGCCAAATTTGTAGTATTTTGCACGAATTGCAAGAGATGTTTACAAGTCGGCGGTTGAAGTGGAAGCTCGTATTGTGTTTGCTAGAGTTGATTTGCCAAGCCTTTGATAGCTCAGTTGGTAGAGCGGAGGACTGTTGTGGTAAAACAGGAATCCTTAGGTTGCTGGTTCAAATCCGGCTCGAAGGACTTTCGCCAAATGCACATTTTATTGAATACTTGGAAAGTAAAATACTTGGAAAGTAAAATAACAGACAATTTATAATTATATTATATTTAATCACTGAAAATAGATGCCTTTTGCTTTGAGGCTGTGGCCACGTTATTTTTCTGTCCGACACCAATCTTCGTTGGTTTCCTGTGAGGTATTTTGGATCCCCATCTCTTGCTATGAACTGACAAAACAGCAGAATCCCCTTGACAATCTTGATTTCTCAAGGGAAATGGGAGAACACTATACACCATCCAAGATATTAAAATATTGTCAAGGCCGAACACTGATGAATACTCTGAGGAGATGGCCTGTGAGGCGCCGCCTTTCAACTTTTCCTCCTTTGTATGGTGGTCAGTAACATGCGGGAGACTGCGGAGGGGGTCATTTTTTTAATTGTGAACTGATGTGCTTTTACTCAATTCGGGAACTTCACAAGCCAAATTTGTAGTATTTTGCACGAATTGCAAGAGATGTTTGAATGTCGACGGTTGAAGTGGAAGCTCGTATTGAGCTTGCTAGAGACTGATTTGCTAAGCCTTCGATAGCTCAGTTGGTAGAGTGGAGGACTGTAGTGGTAAAACAGGAATCCTTAGGTTGCTGGTTCAAATCCGGCTCGAAGGACTTTCGCCAAATGCACATTTTATTGAATACTTGGAAAGTAAAATACTTGGAAAGTAAAATAACAGACAATTTATAATTATATTATATTTAATCACTGAAAATAGATGCCTTTTGCTTTGAGGCTGTGGCCACGTTATTTTTCTGTCCGACACCAATCTTCGTTGGTTTCCTGTGAGGTATTTTGGATCCCCATCTCTTGCTATGAACTGACAAAACAGCAGAATCCCCTTGACAATCTTGATTTCTCAAGGGAAATGGGAGAACACTATACACCATCCAAGATATTAAAATATTGTCAAGGCCGAACACTGATGAATACTCTGAGGAGATGGCCTGTGAGGCGCCGCCTTTCAACTTTTCCTCCTTTGTATGGTGGTCAGTAACATGCGGGAGACTGCGGAGGGGATCATTTTTTTAATTGGGAACTGATGTGCTTTTACTCAATTCGGGAACCTCACAAGCCAAATTTGTAGTATTTTGCACGAATTGCAAGAGATGTTTACAAGTCGGCGGTTGAAGTGGAAGCTCGTATTGTGTTTGCTAGAGTTGATTTGCCAAGCCTTTGATAGCTCAGTTGGTAGAGCGGAGGACTGTAGTGGTAAAACAGGAATCCTTAGGTTGCTGGTTCAAATCCGGCTCGAAGGACTTTCGCCAAATGCACATTTTATTGAATACTTGGAAAGTAAAATACTTGGAAAGTAACATAACAGACAATTTATAATTATATTATATTTCATCACTGAAAATAGATGCCTTTTGCTTTGAGGCTGTGACCACCTTATTTTTCTGTCCAACACGAATCTTCATTGGTTTCCTGTGAGGTGTTTTGGATCCCCATCTCTTGCTATGAACTGGCAAAACAGCAGAATCCCCTTGACAATCTTGATTTCTCAAGGGAAATGAGAGAACACTATACACCATCCAAGATATTAAAATATTGTCAAGGCCCAACACGGCTGAATACTCTGAGGAGATGGCCTGTGAGGCGCCGCCTTTCAACTTTTCCCCCTTAGTTATGGTGGTCATTAACATGCGGGAGACTGCGGAGGGGGTCATTTTTTTAATTGGGAACTAATGTGCTTTTACTCAATTCGGGAACCTCACAAGCCAAATTTGTAGTATTTTGCACGAATTGCAAGAGATGTTTACAAGTCGACGGTTGAAGTGGAAGCTCGTATTGAGTTTGCTAGAAAATGGTTTGCCAAGCCTTCGATAGCTCAGTTGGTAGAGCGGAGGACTGTAGTGGTAAAACAGGCATCCTTAGGTCGCTGGTTCAAATCCGGCTCGAAGGACTTTTGCCAAATGCAAATTTTATTGAATACTTGGAAAGTAAAATGCTTGGAAAATAAAATAACAGACAATTTATAATTATATTATATTTCATCACTGAAAATAGATGCCTTTTGCTTTGACGCTGTGGCCACGTTATGTTTCTGTCCGACACCAATCTTCGTTGGTTTCCTGTGAGGTGTTTTGGATCCCCATCTCTTGCTATGAACTGACAAAACAGCAGAATCCCCTTGACAATCTTGATTTCTCAAGGGAAATGGGAGAACACTATACACCATCCAAGATATTAAAATATTGTCAAGGCCCAACACGGCTGAATACTCTGAGGAGATGGCCTGTGAGGCGCGCCTTTCAACTTTTCCCCCTTAGTATTTTGGTCAGTAACATGCGGGAGACTGCGGAGGGGGTCATTTTTTTAATTGGGAACTGATGTGCTTTTACTCAATTCGGGAACCTCACAAGCCAAATTTGTAGTATTTTGCAGGAATTGCAAGAGATGTTTACAAGTCGACGGTTGAAGTGGAAGCTCGTATTGAGTTTGCTAGAGAATGATTTGCCAAGCCTTCGATAGCTCGTCGCTGGTTCAAATCCGGCTCAAAGGACTTTTGCCAAATGCACATTTTATTGAATACTTGGAAAGTAAAATACTTGGAAAGTAAAATAACAGACAATTTATAATTATATTATATTTCATCACTGAAAATAGATGCCTTTTGCTTTGAGGCTGTGGCCACGTTATTTTTCTGTCCGACACCAATCTTCGTTGGTTTCCTGTGTGGTATTTTGGATCCCCATCTCTTGCTATGAATTGACAAAACAGCAGAATCCCCTTGACAATCTTGATTTCTCAAGGGAAATGGGAGAACACTATACACCATCCAAGATATTAAAATATTGTCAAGGCCGAACACTGATGAATACTCGGAGGAGATGGCCTGTGAGGCGCCGCCTTTCAACTTTTCCTCCTTAGTATGGTGGTCAGTAACATGCGGGAGACTGCGGAGGGGGTCATTTTTTTAATTGTGAACTGATGTGCTTTTACTCAATTCGGGAACCTCACAAGCCAAATTTGTAGTATTTTGCACGAATTGCAAGAGATGTTTGAATGTCGACGGTTGAAGTGGAAGCTCGTATTGAGCTTGCTAGAGACTGTTTTGCCAAGCCTTTGATAGCTCAGTTGGTACAGCGTAGGACTGTAGTGGTAAAACCGGCATCCTTAGGTCGCTGGTTCAAATCCGGCTCGAAGGACTTTTGCCAAATGCACATTTTATTGAATACTTGGAAAGTAAAATACTTGGAAAGTAAAATAACAGACAATTTATAATTATATTATATTTCATCACTGAAAATAGATGCCTTTTGCTTTGAGGCTGTGACCATGTTATTTTTCTGTCCAACACAAATCTTCATTGGTTTCCTGTGAGGTGTTTTGGATCCCCATCTCTTGCTATGAACTGGCAAAACAGCAGAATCCCCTTGACAATCATGATTTCTCAAGGGAAATGAGAGAACACTATACACCATCCAAGATATTAAAATATTGTCAAGGCCCAACGCGGCTGAATACTCTGAGGAGATGGCCTGTGAGGTGCCGCCTTTCAACTTTTCCCCCTTAGTATGGTGGTCAGTAACATGCGGGAGACTGCGGAGGGGGGTCATTTTTTTAATTCGGAACTGATGTGCTTTTACTCAATTCGGGAACCTCACAAGCCAAATTTGTAGTTAAAATATTGTCAAGGCCCAACACGGCTGAATACTCTGAGGAGATGGCCTGTGAGGCGCCGCCTTTCAACTTTTCCCCCTTAGTATGGTGGTCATTAACATGCAGGAGACTGCGGAGGGGGTCATTTTTTTAATTCGGAACTGATGTGCTTTTACTCAATTCGGGAACTTCACAAGCCAAATTTGTAGTATTTTGCACGAATTGCAAGAGATGTTTACAAGTCGACGGTTGAAGTGGAAGCTCGTATTGAGTTTGCTAGAGAATGATTTGCCAAGCCTTCGAAAGCTCAGTTGGTAGAGCGGAGGACTCTAGTGGTAAAACAGGCATCCTTAGGTCGCTGGTTCAAATCCGGCTCGCAGGACTTTTGCCAAATGCAAATTTTATTGAATACTTGGAAAGTAAAATACTTGGAAAATAAAATAACAGACAATTTATAATTATATTATATTTCATCACTGAAAATAGATGCCTTTTGCTTTGAGGCTGTGGCCACGTTATGTTTCTGTCCAACACCAATCTTCATTGGTTTCCTGTGAGGTGTTTTGGATCCCCATCTCTTGCTATGAACTGGCAAAACAGCAGAATCCCCTTGACAATCTTGATTTCTCAAGGGAAATGAGAGTACAGTATACACCATCCAAGATATTAAAATATTGTCAAGGCCCAACACGGCTGAATACTCTGAGGAGATGGCCTGTGAGGCGCCGCCTTTCAACTTTTCCCCCTTAGTATGGTGGTCAAAAACATGCGGGAGACTGCGGAGGGGGTCATTTTTTTAATTGGGAACTGATGTGCTTTTACTCAATTCGGGAACGTCACAAGCCAAATTTGTAGTATTTTGCACGAATTGCAAGAGATGTTTACAAGTCGACGGTTGAAGTGGAAGCTCGTATTGAGTTTGCTAGAGAACGATTTGCCAAGCCTTCGATAGCTCAGTTGGTAGATCGGAGGACTGTAGTGGTAAAACAGGCATCCTTAGGTCGCTGGTTCAAATCCTGCTCGAAGGACTTTTGCCAAATGCACATTTTATTGAATTCTTGGAAAGTAAAATACTTGGAAAGTAAAATAACAGACAATTTATAATTATATTATATTTCATCACTGAAAATAGATGCCTTTTGCTTTGAGGCTGTGGCCACGTTATTTTTCTGTCCGACACCAATCTTCGTTGGTTTCCTGTGAGGTATTTTGGATCCCCATCTCTTGCTATGAACTGACAAAACAGCAGAATCCCCTTGACAATCTTGATTTCTCAAGGGAAATGGGAGAACACTATACACCATCCAAGATATTAAAATATTGTCAAGGCCGAACACTGATGAATACTCTGAGGAGATGGCCTGTGAGGCGCCGCCTTTCAACTTTTCCCCCTTAGTATGGTGGTCAAAAACATGCGGGAGACTGCGGAGGGGGTCATTTTTTTAATTGGGAACTGATGTGCTTTTACTCAATTCGGGAACCTCACAAGCCAAATTTGTAGTATTTTGCACGAATTGCAAGAGATGTTTGAATGTCGACGGTTGAAGTGGAAGCTCGTATTGAGCTTCCTAGAGACTGATTTGCCAAGCCTTCGATAGCTCAGTTAGTAGAGCGGAGGACTGTAGTGGTAAAACAGGCATCCTTAGGTCGCTGGTTCAAATCCGGCTCGAAGGACTTTTGCCAAATGCACATTTTATTGAATACTTGGAAAGTAAAATACTTGGAAAGTAAAATAACAGACAATTTATAATTATATTATATTTCATCACTGAAAATAGATGCCTTTTGCTTTGAGGCTGTGACCACGTTATTTTTCTGTCCAACACGAATCTTCATTGGTTTCCTGTGAGGTGTTTTGGATCCCCATCTCTTGCTATGAACTGGCAAAACAGCAGAATCCCCTTGACAATCTTGATTTCTCAAGGGAAATGAGAGAACACTATACACCATCCAAGATATTAAAATATTGTCAAGGCCCAACACGGCTGAATACTCTGAGGAGATGGCCTGTGAGGCGCCGCCTTTCAACTTTTCCCCCTTAGTATAGTGGTCATTAACATGCGGGAGACTGCGGAGGGGGTCATTTTTTTAATTGGGAACTGATGTGCTTTTACTCAATTCGGGAACCTCACAAGCCAAATTTGTAGTATTTTGCACGAATTGCAAGAGATGTTTACAAGTCGACGGTTGAAGTGGAAGCTCGTATTGAGTTTGCTAGAGAGTGATTTGTCAAGCCTTCGATAGCTCAGTTGGTAGAGCGGAGGACTGTAGTGGTAAAACAGGCATCCTTAGGTCGCTGGTTCAAATCCGGCTCGAAGGACTTTTGCCAAATGCAAATTTTATTGAATACTTGGAAAGTAAAATACTTGGAAAGTAAAATAACAGACAATTTATAATTATATTATATTTCATCACTGAAAATAGATGCCTTTTGCTTTGAGGCTGTGGCCACGTTATTTTTCTGTCCGACACCAATCTTCGTTGGTTTCCTGTGAGGTGTTTTGGATCCCCATCTCTTGCTATGAACTGACAAAACAGCAGAATCCCCTTGACAATCTCGATTTCTCAAGGGAAATGGGAGAACACTATACACCATCCAAGACATTAAAATATTGTCAAGGCCCAACACGGCTGAATACTCTGAGGAGATGGCCTGTGAGGCGCGCCTTTCAACTTTTCCCCCTTAGTATGGTGGTCAGTAACATGCGGGAGACTGCAGAGGGGGTCATTTTTTTAATTGGGAACTGATGTGCTTTTACTCAATTCGGGAACCTCACAAGCCAAATTTGTAGTATTTTGCACGAATTGCAAGAGATGTTTGAATGTCGACGGTTGAAGTGGAAGCTCGTATTGAGCTTGCTAGAGACTGATTTGCCAAGCCTTCGATAGCTCAGTTGGTACAGCGGAGGACTGTAGTGGTAAAACAGGCATCCTTAGGTCGCTTGTTCAAATCCGGCTCGAAGGACTTTTGCCAAATGCACATTTTATTGAATACTTGGAAAGTAAAATACTTGGAAAGTAAAATAACAGACAATTTATAAATATATTATATTTCATCACTGAAAATAGATGCCTTTTGCTTTGAGGCTGTGACCATGTTATTTTTCTGTCCAACACTAATCTTCATTGGTTTCCTGTGAGGTGTTTTGGATCCCCATCTCTTGCTATGAACTGGCAAAACAGCAGAATCCCCTTGACAATCTTGATTTCTCAAGGGAAATGAGAGAACACTATACACCATCCAAGATATTAAAATATTGTCAAGGCCCAACACGGCTGAATACTCTGAGGAGATGGCCTGTGAGGTGCCGCCTTTCAACTTTTCCCCCTTAGTATGGTGGTCAGTAACATGCAGGAGACTGCGGAGGGGGTCATTTTTTTAATTGGGAACTGATGTGCTTTTACTCAATTCGGGAACCTCACAAGCCAAATTTGTAGTATTTTGCACGAATTGCAAGAGATGTTTACAAGTCGACGGTTGAAGTGGAAGCTCGTATTGAGCTTGCTAGAGACTGATTTGCTAAGCCTTCGATAGCTCAGTTGGTAGAGCGGAGGACAGTAGTGGTAAAACAGGCATCCTTAGGTCGCTGGTTCAAATCCAGCTCAAAGGACTTTTGCCAAATGCACATTTTATTGAATACTTGTAAAGTAAAATACTTGGAAAGTAAAATAACAGACAATTTATAATTATATTATATTTCATCACTGAAAATAGATGCCTTTTGCTTTGAGGCTGTGACCACCTTATTTTTCTGTCCAACACGAATCTTCATTGGTTTCCTGTGAGGTGTTTTGGATCCCCATCTCTTGCTATGAACTGGCAAAACAGCAGAATCCCCTTGACAATCTTAATTTCTCAAGGGAAATGAGAGAACACTATACACCATCCAAGATATTAAAATATTGTCAAGGCCCAACACGGCTGAATACTCTGAGGAGATGGCCTGTGAGGCGCCGCCTTTCAACTTTTCCCCCTTAGTATGGTGGTCATTAACATGCGGGAGACTGCGGAGGGGGTCATTTTTTTAATTGGGAACTAATGTGCTTTTACTCAATTCGGGAACCTCACAAGCCAAATTTGTAGTATTTTGCACGAATTGCAAGAGATGTTTACAAGTCGACGGTTGAAGTGGAAGCTCGTATTGAGTTTGCTAGAAAATGATTTGCCAAGCCTTCGATAGCTCAGTTGGTAGAGCGGAGGACTGTAGTGGTAAAACAGGCATCCTTAGGTCGCTGGTTCAAATCCGGCTCGAAGGACTTTTGCCAAATGCAAATTTTATTGAATACTTGGAAAGTAAAATGCTTGGAAAATAAAATAACAGACAATTTATAATTATATTATATTTCATCACTGAAAATAGATGCCTTTTGCTTTGAGGCTGTGACCATGTTATTTTTCTGTCCAACACAAATCTTCATTGGTTTCCTGTGAGGTGTTTTGGATCCCCATCTCTTGCTATGAACTGGCAAAACAGCAGAATCCCCTTGACAATCATGATTTCTCAAGGGAAATGAGAGAACACTATACACCATCCAAGATATTAAAATATTGTCAAGGCCCAACGCGGCTGAATACTCTGAGGAGATGGCCTGTGAGGTGCCGCCTTTCAACTTTTCCCCCTTAGTATGGTGGTCAGTAACATGCGGGAGACTGCGGAGGGGGGTCATTTTTTTAATTCGGAACTGATGTGCTTTTACTCAATTCGGGAACCTCACAAGCCAAATTTGTAGTTAAAATATTGTCAAGGCCCAACACGGCTGAATACTCTGAGGAGATGGCCTGTGAGGCGCCGCCTTTCAACTTTTCCCCCTTAGTATGGTGGTCATTAACATGCAGGAGACTGCGGAGGGGGTCATTTTTTTAATTCGGAACTGATGTGCTTTTACTCAATTCGGGAACCTCACAAGCCAAATTTGTAGTATTTTGCACGAATTGCAAGAGATGTTTACAAGTCGACGGTTGAAGTGGAAGCTCGTATTGAGTTTGCTAGAGAATGATTTGCCAAGCCTTCGAAAGCTCAGTTGGTAGAGCGGAGGACTCTAGTGGTAAAACAGGCATCCTTAGGTCGCTGGTTCAAATCCGGCTCGCAGGACTTTTGCCAAATGCAAATTTTATTGAATACTTGGAAAGTAAAATACTTGGAAAATAAAATAACAGACAATTTATAATTATATTATATTTCATCACTGAAAATAGATGCCTTTTGCTTTGAGGCTGTGGCCACGTTATGTTTCTGTCCAACACCAATCTTCATTGGTTTCCTGTGAGGTGTTTTGGATCCCCATCTCTTGCTATGAACTGGCAAAACAGCAGAATCCCCTTGACAATCTTGATTTCTCAAGGGAAATGAGAGTACAGTATACACCATCCAAGATATTAAAATATTGTCAAGGCCCAACACGGCTGAATACTCTGAGGAGATGGCCTGTGAGGCGCCGCCTTTCAACTTTTCCCCCTTAGTATGGTGGTCAAAAACATGCGGGAGACTGCGGAGGGGGTCATTTTTTTAATTGGGAACTGATGTGCTTTTACTCAATTCGGGAACGTCACAAGCCAAATTTGTAGTATTTTGCACGAATTGCAAGAGATGTTTACAAGTCGACGGTTGAAGTGGAAGCTCGTATTGAGTTTGCTAGAGAACGATTTGCCAAGCCTTCGATAGCTCAGTTGGTAGATCGGAGGACTGTAGTGGTAAAACAGGCATCCTTAGGTCGCTGGTTCAAATCCTGCTCGAAGGACTTTTGCCAAATGCACATTTTATTGAATTCTTGGAAAGTAAAATACTTGGAAAGTAAAATAACAGACAATTTATAATTATATTATATTTCATCACTGAAAATAGATGCCTTTTGCTTTGAGGCTGTGGCCACGTTATTTTTCTGTCCGACACCAATCTTCGTTGGTTTCCTGTGAGGTATTTTGGATCCCCATCTCTTGCTATGAACTGACAAAACAGCAGAATCCCCTTGACAATCTTGATTTCTCAAGGGAAATGGGAGAACACTATACACCATCCAAGATATTAAAATATTGTCAAGGCCGAACACTGATGAATACTCTGAGGAGATGGCCTGTGAGGCGCCGCCTTTCAACTTTTCCCCCTTAGTATGGTGGTCAAAAACATGCGGGAGACTGCGGAGGGGGTCATTTTTTTAATTGGGAACTGATGTGCTTTTACTCAATTCGGGAACCTCACAAGCCAAATTTGTAGTATTTTGCACGAATTGCAAGAGATGTTTGAATGTCGACGGTTGAAGTGGAAGCTCGTATTGAGCTTCCTAGAGACTGATTTGCCAAGCCTTCGATAGCTCAGTTAGTAGAGCGGAGGACTGTAGTGGTAAAACAGGCATCCTTAGGTCGCTGGTTCAAATCCGGCTCGAAGGACTTTTGCCAAATGCACATTTTATTGAATACTTGGAAAGTAAAATACTTGGAAAGTAAAATAACAGACAATTTATAATTATATTATATTTCATCACTGAAAATAGATGCCTTTTGCTTTGAGGCTGTGACCACGTTATTTTTCTGTCCAACACGAATCTTCATTGGTTTCCTGTGAGGTGTTTTGGATCCCCATCTCTTGCTATGAACTGGCAAAACAGCAGAATCCCCTTGACAATCTTGATTTCTCAAGGGAAATGAGAGAACACTATACACCATCCAAGATATTAAAATATTGTCAAGGCCCAACACGGCTGAATACTCTGAGGAGATGGCCTGTGAGGCGCCGCCTTTCAACTTTTCCCCCTTAGTATAGTGGTCATTAACATGCGGGAGACTGCGGAGGGGGTCATTTTTTTAATTGGGAACTGATGTGCTTTTACTCAATTCGGGAACCTCACAAGCCAAATTTGTAGTATTTTGCACGAATTGCAAGAGATGTTTACAAGTCGACGGTTGAAGTGGAAGCTCGTATTGAGTTTGCTAGAGAGTGATTTGTCAAGCCTTCGATAGCTCAGTTGGTAGAGCGGAGGACTGTAGTGGTAAAACAGGCATCCTTAGGTCGCTGGTTCAAATCCGGCTCGAAGGACTTTTGCCAAATGCAAATTTTATTGAATACTTGGAAAGTAAAATACTTGGAAAGTAAAATAACAGACAATTTATAATTATATTATATTTCATCACTGAAAATAGATGCCTTTTGCTTTGAGGCTGTGGCCACGTTATTTTTCTGTCCGACACCAATCTTCGTTGGTTTCCTGTGAGGTGTTTTGGATCCCCATCTCTTGCTATGAACTGACAAAACAGCAGAATCCCCTTGACAATCTCGATTTCTCAAGGGAAATGGGAGAACACTATACACCATCCAAGACATTAAAATATTGTCAAGGCCCAACACGGCTGAATACTCTGAGGAGATGGCCTGTGAGGCGCGCCTTTCAACTTTTCCCCCTTAGTATGGTGGTCAGTAACATGCGGGAGACTGCAGAGGGGGTCATTTTTTTAATTGGGAACTGATGTGCTTTTACTCAATTCGGGAACCTCACAAGCCAAATTTGTAGTATTTTGCACGAATTGCAAGAGATGTTTGAATGTCGACGGTTGAAGTGGAAGCTCGTATTGAGCTGGCTAGAGACTGATTTGCCAAGCCTTCGATAGCTCAGTTGGTACAGCGGAGGACTGTAGTGGTAAAACAGGCATCCTTAGGTCGCTTGTTCAAATCCGGCTCGAAGGACTTTTGCCAAATGCACATTTTATTGAATACTTGGAAAGTAAAATACTTGGAAAGTAAAATAACAGACAATTTATAAATATATTATATTTCATCACTGAAAATAGATGCCTTTTGCTTTGAGGCTGTGACCATGTTATTTTTCTGTCCAACACTAATCTTCATTGGTTTCCTGTGAGGTGTTTTGGATCCCCATCTCTTGCTATGAACTGGCAAAACAGCAGAATCCCCTTGACAATCTTGATTTCTCAAGGGAAATGAGAGAACACTATACACCATCCAAGATATTAAAATATTGTCAAGGCCCAACACGGCTGAATACTCTGAGGAGATGGCCTGTGAGGTGCCGCCTTTCAACTTTTCCCCCTTAGTATGGTGGTCAGTAACATGCAGGAGACTGCGGAGGGGGTCATTTTTTTAATTGGGAACTGATGTGCTTTTACTCAATTCGGGAACCTCACAAGCCAAATTTGTAGTATTTTGCACGAATTGCAAGAGATGTTTACAAGTCGACGGTTGAAGTGGAAGCTCGTATTGAGCTTGCTAGAGACTGATTTGCTAAGCCTTCGATAGCTCAGTTGGTAGAGCGGAGGACTGTAGTGGTAAAACAGGCATCCTTAGGTCGCTGGTTCAAATCCAGCTCAAAGGACTTTTGCCAAATGCACATTTTATTGAATACTTGTAAAGTAAAATACTTGGAAAGTAAAATAACAGACAATTTATAATTATATTATATTTCATCACTGAAAATAGATGCCTTTTGCTTTGAGGCTGTGACCACCTTATTTTTCTGTCCAACACGAATCTTCATTGGTTTCCTGTGAGGTGTTTTGGATCCCCATCTCTTGCTATGAACTGGCAAAACAGCAGAATCCCCTTGACAATCTTAATTTCTCAAGGGAAATGAGAGAACACTATACACCATCCAAGATATTAAAATATTGTCAAGGCCCAACACGGCTGAATACTCTGAGGAGATGGCCTGTGAGGCGCCGCCTTTCAACTTTTCCCCCTTAGTATGGTGGTCATTAACATGCGGGAGACTGCGGAGGGGGTCATTTTTTTAATTGGGAACTAATGTGCTTTTACTCAATTCGGGAACCTCACAAGCCAAATTTGTAGTATTTTGCACGAATTGCAAGAGATGTTTACAAGTCGACGGTTGAAGTGGAAGCTCGTATTGAGTTTGCTAGAAAATGATTTGCCAAGCCTTCGATAGCTCAGTTGGTAGAGCGGAGGACTGTAGTGGTAAAACAGGCATCCTTAGGTCGCTGGTTCAAATCCGGCTCGAAGGACTTTTGCCAAATGCAAATTTTATTGAATACTTGGAAAGTAAAATGCTTGGAAAATAAAATAACAGACAATTTATAATTATATTATATTTCATCACTGAAAATAGATGCCTTTTGCTTTGAGGCTGTGGCCACGTTATGTTTCTGTCTGACACCAATCTTCGTTGGTTTCCTGTGAGGTGTTTTGGATCCCCATCTCTTGCTATGAACTGACAAAACAGCAGAATCCCCTTGACAATCTTGATTTCTCAAGGGAAATGGGAGAACACTATACACCATCCAAGATATTAAAATATTGTCAAGGCCCAACACGGCTGAATACTCTGAGGAGATGGCCTGTGAGGCGCGCCTTTCAACTTTTCCCCCTTAGTATTTTGGTCAGTAACATGCGGGAGACTGCGGAGGGGGTCATTTTTTTAATTGGGAACTGATGTGCTTTTACTCAATTCGGGAACCTCACAAGCCAAATTTGTAGTATTTTGCACGAATTGCAAGAGATGTTTACAAGTCGACGGTTGAAGTGGAAGCTCGTATTGAGTTTGCTAGAGAATGATTTGCCAAGCCTTCGATAGCTCGTCGCTGGTTCAAATCCGGCTCAAAGGACTTTTGCCAAATGCACATTTTATTGAATACTTGGAAAGTAAAATACTTGGAAAGTAAAATAACAGACAATTTATAATTATATTATATTTCATCACTGAAAATAGATGCCTTTTGCTTTGAGGCTGTGGCCACGTTATTTTTCTGTCCGACACCAATCTTCGTTGGTTTCCTGTGTGGTATTTTGGATCCCCATCTCTTGCTATGAACTGACAAAACAGCAGAATCCCCTTGACAATCTTGATTTCTCAAGGGAAATGGGAGAACACTATACACCATCCAAGATATTAAAATATTGTCAAGGCCGAACACTGATGAATACTCGGAGGAGATGGCCTGTGAGGCG
This sequence comes from Ambystoma mexicanum, assembly GCF_040938575.1. NCBI lineage: Eukaryota > Metazoa > Chordata > Amphibia > Caudata > Ambystomatidae > Ambystoma > Ambystoma mexicanum. The sequence goes on along the minus strand of NC_090921.1, from coordinate 1,027,658,270 downwards.
CCGCCTTTCAACTTTTCCTCCTTAGTATGGTGGTAAGTAACATGCGGGAGACTGCGGAGGGGGTCCTTTTTTTAATTGTGAACTGATGTGCTTTTACTCAATTCGGGAACCTCACAAGCCAAATTTGTAGTATTTTGCACGAATTGCAAGAGATGTTTGAATGTCGACGGTTGAAGTGGAAGCTCGTATTGAGCTTGCTAGAGACTGATTTGCCCAGCCTTCGATAGCTCAGTTGGTACAGCGGAGGACTGTAGTGGTAAAACAGGCATCCTTAGGTCGCTGGTTCAAATCCGGCTCGAAGGACTTTTGCCAAATGCACATTTTATTGAATACTTGGAAAGTAAAATACTTGGAAAGTAAAATAACAGACAATTTATAATTATATTATATTTCATCACTGAAAATAGATGCCTTTTGCTTTGAGGCTGTGACCATGTTATTTTTCTGTCCAACACGAATCTTCATTGGTTTCCTGTGAGGTGTTTTGGATCCCCATCTCTTGCTATGAACTGGCAAAACAGCAGAATCCCCTTGACAATCTTGATTTCTCAAGGGAAATGGGAGAACACTATACACCATCCAAGATATTAAAATATTGTCAAGGCCCAACACGGCTGAATACTCTGAGGAGATGGCCTGTGAGGCGCCGCCTTTCAACTTTTCCCCCTTAGTATGGTGGTCATTAACATGCAGGAGACTGCGGAGGGGGTCATTTTTTTAATTCGGAACTGATGTGCTTTTACTCAATTCGGGAACCTCACAAGCCAAATTTGTAGTATTTTGCACTAATTGCAAGAGATGTTTACAAGTCGACGGTTGAAGTGGAAGCTCGTATTGAGTTTGCTAGAGAATGATTTGCCAAGCCTTCGAAAGCTCAGTTGGTAGAGCGGAGGACTGTAGTGGTAAAACAGGCATCCTTAGGTCGCTGGTTCAAATCCGGCTCGAAGGACTTTTGCCAAATGCAAATTTTATTGAATACTTGGAAAGTAAAATACTTGGAAAATAAAATAACAGACAATTTATAATTATATTATATTTCATCACTGAAAATAGATGCCTTTTGCTTTGAGGCTGTGGCCACGTTATGTTTCTGTCCAACACCAATCTTCATTGGTTTCCTGTGAGGTGTTTCGGATCCCCATCTCTTGCTATGAACTGGCAAAACAGCAGAATCCCCTTGACAATCTTGATTTCTCAAGGGAAATGAGAGTACAGTATACACCATCCAAGATATTAAAATATTGTCAAGGCCCAACACGGCTGAATACTCTGAGGAGATGGCCTGTGAGGCGCCGCCTTTCAACTTTTCCCCCTTAGTATGGTGGTCAAAAACATGCGGGAGACTGCGGAGGGGGTCATTTTTTTAATTGGGAACTGATGTGCTTTTACTCAATTCGGGAACGTCACAAGCCAAATTTGTAGTATTTTGCACGAATTGCAAGAGATGTTTACAAGTCGACGGTTGAAGTGGAAGCTCGTATTGAGTTTGCTAGAGAACAATTTGCCAAGCCTTCGATAACTCAGTTGGTAGATCGGAGGACTGTAGTGGTAAAACAGGCATCCTTAGGTCGCTGGTTCAAATCCGGCTCGAAGGACTTTTGCCAAATGCACATTTTATTGAATACTTGGAAAGTAAAATACTTGGAAAGTAAAATAACAGACAATTTATAAATATATTATATTTCATCACTGAAAATAGATGCCTTTTGCTTTGAGGCTGTGACCATGTTATTTTTCTGTCCAACACTAATCTTCATTGGTTTCCTGTGAGGTGTTTTGGATCCCCATCTCTTGCTATGAACTGGCAAAACAGCAGAATCCCCTTGACAATCTTGATTTCTCAAGGGAAATGAGAGAACACTATACACCATCCAAGATATTAAAATATTGTCAAGGCCCAACACGGCTGAATACTCTGAGGAGATGGCCTGTGAGGTGCCGCCTTTCAACTTTTCCCCCTTAGTATGGTGGTCAGTAACATGCAGGAGACTGCGGAGGGGGTCATTTTTTTAATTGGGAACTGATGTGCTTTTACTCAATTCGGGAACCTCACAAGCCAAATTTGTAGTATTTTGCACGAATTGCAAGAGATGTTTACAAGTCGACGGTTGAAGTGGAAGCTCGTATTGAGCTTGCTAGAGACTGATTTGCTAAGCCTTCGATAGCTCAGTTGGTAGAGCGGAGGACTGTAGTGGTAAAACAGGCATCCTTAGGTCGCTGGTTCAAATCCAGCTCAAAGGACTTTTGCCAAATGCACATTTTATTGAATACTTGTAAAGTAAAATACTTGGAAAGTAAAATAACAGACAATTTATAATTATATTATATTTCATCACTGAAAATAGATGCCTTTTGCTTTGAGGCTGTGACCACCTTATTTTTCTGTCCAACACGAATCTTCATTGGTTTCCTGTGAGGTGTTTTGGATCCCCATCTCTTGCTATGAACTGGCAAAACAGCAGAATCCCCTTGACAATCTTGATTTCTCAAGGGAAATGAGAGAACACTATACACCATCCAAGATATTAAAATATTGTCAAGGCCCAACACGGCTGAATACTCTGAGGAGATGGCCTGTGAGGCGCCGCCTTTCAACTTTTCCCCCTTAGTATGGTGGTCATTAACATGCGGGAGACTGCGGAGGGGGTCATTTTTTTAATTGGGAACTAATGTGCTTTTACTCAATACGGGAACCTCACAAGCCAAATTTGTAGTATTTTGCACGAATTGCAAGAGATGTTTGAATGTCGACGGTTGAAGTGGAAGCTCGTATTGAGCTTGCTAGAGACTGATTTGCTAAGCCTTCGATAGCTCAGTTGGTAGAGCAGAGGACTGTAGTGGTAAAACAGGCATCCTTAGGTCGCTGGTTCAAATCCAGCTCGAAGGACTTTTGCCAAATGCACATTTTATTGAATACTTGTAAAGTAAAATACTTGGAAAGTAAAATAACAGACAATTGATAATTATATTATATTTCATCACTGAAAATAGATGCCTTTTGCTTTGAGGCTGTGACCACCTTATTTTTCTGTCCAACACGAATCTTCATTGGTTTCCTGTGAGGTGTTTTGGATCCCCATCTCTTGCTATGAACTGGCAAAACAGCAGAATCCCCTTGACAATCTTGATTTCTCAAGGGAAATGAGAGAACACTATACACCATCCAAGATATTAAAATATTGTCAAGGCCCAACACGGCTGAATACTCTGAGGAGATGGCCTGTGAGGCGCCGCCTTTCAACTTTTCCCCCTTAGTATGGTGGTCATTAACATGCGGGAGACTGCGGAGGGGGTCATTTTTTTAATTGGGAACTAATGTGCTTTTACTCAATTCGGGAACCTCACAAGCCAAATTTGTAGTATTTTGCACGAATTGCAAGAGATGTTTACAAGTCGACGGTTGAAGTGGAAGCTCGTATTGAGTTTGCTAGAAAATGATTTGCCAAGCCTTCGATAGCTCAGTTGGTAGAGCGGAGGACTGTAGTGGTAAAACAGGCATCCTTAGGTCGCTGGTTCAAATCCGGCTCGAAGGACTTTTGCCAAATGCAAATTTTATTGAATACTTGGAAAGTAAAATGCTTGGAAAATAAAATAACAGACAATTTATAATTATATTATATTTCATCACTGAAAATAGATGCCTTTTGCTTTGAGGCTGTGGCCACGTTATGTTTCTGTCCGACACCAATCTTCGTTGGTTTCCTGTGAGGTGTTTTGGATCCCCATCTCTTGCTATGAACTGACAAAACAGCAGAATCCCCTTGACAATCTTGATTTCTCAAGGGAAATGGGAGAACACTATACACCATCCAAGATATTAAAATATTGTCAAGGCCCAACACGGCTGAATACTCTGAGGAGATGGCCTGTGAGGCGCGCCTTTCAACTTTTCCCCCTTAGTATTTTGGTCAGTAACATGCGGGAGACTGCGGAGGGGGTCATTTTTTTAATTGGGAACTGATGTGCTTTTACTCAATTCGGGAACCTCACAAGCCAAATTTGTAGTATTTTGCACGAATTGCAAGAGATGTTTACAAGTCGACGGTTGAAGTGGAAGCTCGTATTGAGTTTGCTAGAGAATGATTTGCCAAGCCTTCGATAGCTCGTCGCTGGTTCAAATCCGTCTCAAAGGACTTTTGCCAAATGCACATTTTATTGAATACTTGGAAAGTAAAATACTTGGAAAGTAAAATAACAGACAATTTATAATTATATTATATTTCATCACTGAAAATAGATGCCTTTTGCTTTGAGGCTGTGGCCACGTTATTTTTCTGTCCGACACCAATCTTCGTTGGTTTCCTGTGTGGTATTTTGGATCCCCATCTCTTGCTATGAACTGACAAAACAGCAGAATCCCCTTGACAATCTTGATTTCTCAAGGGAAATGGGAGAACACTATACACCATCCAAGATATTAAAATATTGTCAAGGCCGAACACTGATGAATACTCGGAGGAGATGGCCTGTGAGGCGCCGCCTTTCAACTTTTCCTCCTTAGTATGGTGGTCAGTAACATGCGGGAGACTGCGGAGGGGGTCCTTTTTTTAATTGTGAACTGATGTGCTTTTACTCAATTCGGGAACCTCACAAGCCAAATTTGTAGTATTTTGCACGAATTGCAAGAGATGTTTGAATGTCGACGGTTGAAGTGGAAGCTCGTATTGAGCTTGCTAGAGACTGATTTGCCCAGCCTTCGATAGCTCAGTTGGTACAGCGGAGGACTGTAGTGGTAAAACAGGCATCCTTAGGTCGCTGGTTCAAATCCGGCTCGAAGGACTTTTGCCAAATGCACATTTTATTGAATACTTGGAAAGTAAAATACTTGGAAAGTAAAATAACAGACAATTTATAATTATATTATATTTCATCACTGAAAATAGATGCCTTTTGCTTTGAGGCTGTGACCATGTTATTTTTCTGTCCAACACGAATCTTCATTGGTTTCCTGTGAGGTGTTTTGGATCCCCATCTCTTGCTATGAACTGGCAAAACAGCAGAATCCCCTTGACAATCTTGATTTCTCAAGGGAAATGGGAGAACACTATACACCATCCAAGATATTAAAATATTGTCAAGGCCCAACACGGCTGAATACTCTGAGGAGATGGCCTGTGAGGCGCCGCCTTTCAACTTTTCCCCCTTAGTATGGTGGTCATTAACATGCAGGAGACTGCGGAGGGGGTCATTTTTTTAATTCGGAACTGATGTGCTTTTACTCAATTCGGGAACCTCACAAGCCAAATTTGTAGTATTTTGCACGAATTGCAAGAGATGTTTACAAGTCGACGGTTGAAGTGGAAGCTCGTATTGAGTTTGCTAGAGAATGATTTGCCAAGCCTTCGAAAGCTCAGTTGGTAGAGCGGAGGACTCTAGTGGTAAAACAGGCATCCTTAGGTCGCTGGTTCAAATCCGGCTCGAAGGACTTTTGCCAAATGCAAATTTTATTGAATACTTGGAAAGTAAAATACTTGGAAAATAAAATAACAGACAATTTATAATTATATTATATTTCATCACTGAAAATAGATGCCTTTTGCTTTGAGGCTGTGGCCACGTTATGTTTCTGTCCAACACCAATCTTCATTGGTTTCCTGTGAGGTGTTTTGGATCCCCATCTCTTGCTATGAACTGGCAAAACAGCAGAATCCCCTTGACAATCTTGATTTCTCAAGGGAAATGAGAGTACAGTATACACCATCCAAGATATTAAAATATTGTCAAGGCCCAACACGGCTGAATACTCTGAGGAGATGGCCTGTGAGGCGCCGCCTTTCAACTTTTCCCCCTTAGTATGGTGGTCAAAAACATGCGGGAGACTGCGGAGGGGGTCATTTTTTTAATTGGGAACTGATGTGCTTTTACTCAATTCGGGAACGTCACAAGCCAAATTTGTAGTATTTTGCACGAATTGCAAGAGATGTTTACAAGTCGACGGTTGAAGTGGAAGCTCGTATTGAGTTTGCTAGAGAACGATTTGCCAAGCCTTCGATAGCTCAGTTGGTAGATCGGAGGACTGTAGTGGTAAAACAGGCATCCTTAGGTCGCTGGTTCAAATCCTGCTCGAAGGACTTTTGCCAAATGCACATTTTATTGAATACTTGGAAAGTAAAATACTTGGAAAGTAAAATAACAGACAATTTATAATTATATTATATTTCATCACTGAAAATAGATGCCTTTTGCTTTGAGGCTGTGGCCACGTTATTTTTCTGTCCGACACCAATCTTCGTTGGTTTCCTGTGAGGTATTTTGGATCCCCATCTCTTGCTATGAACTGACAAAACAGCAGAATCCCCTTGACAATCTTGATTTCTCAAGGGAAATGGGAGAACACTATACACCATCCAAGATATTAAAATATTGTCAAGGCCGAACACTGATGAATACTCTGAGGAGATGGCCTGTGAGGCGCCGCCTTTCAACTTTTCCCCCTTAGTATGGTGGTCAAAAACATGCGGGAGACTGCGGAGGGGGTCATTTTTTTAATTGGGAACTGATGTGCTTTTACTCAATTCGGGAACCTCACAAGCCAAATTTGTAGTATTTTGCACGAATTGCAAGAGATGTTTGAATGTCGACGGTTGAAGTGGAAGCTCGTATTGAGCTTCCTAGAGACTGATTTGCCAAGCCTTCGATAGCTCAGTTAGTAGAGCGGAGGACTGTAGTGGTAAAACAGGCATCCTTAGGTCGCTGGTTCAAATCCGGCTCGAAGGACTTTTGCCAAATGCACATTTTATTGAATACTTGGAAAGTAAAATACTTGGAAAGTAAAATAACAGAAAATTTATAATTATATTATATTTCATCACTGAAAATAGATGCCTTTTGCTTTGAGGCTGTGACCACGTTATTTTTCTGTCCAACACGAATCTTCATTGGTTTCCTGTGAGGTGTTTTGGATCCCCATCTCTTGCTATGAACTGGCAAAACAGCAGAATCCCCTTGACAATCTTGATTTCTCAAGGGAAATGAGAGAACACTATACACCATCCAAGATATTAAAATATTGTCAAGGCCCAACACGGCTGAATACTCTGAGGAGATGGCCTGTGAGGCGCCGCCTTTCAACTTTTCCCCCTTAGTATAGTGGTCATTAACATGCGGGAGACTGCGGAGGGGGTCATTTTTTTAATTGGGAACTGATGTGCTTTTACTCAATTCGGGAACCTCACAAGCCAAATTTGTAGTATTTTGCACGAATTGCAAGAGATGTTTACAAGTCGACGGTTGAAGTGGAAGCTCGTATTGAGTTTGCTAGAGAGTGATTTGTCAAGCCTTCGATAGCTCAGTTGGTAGAGCGGAGGACTGTAGTGGTAAAACAGGCATCCTTAGGTCGCTGGTTCAAATCCGGCTCGAAGGACTTTTGCCAAATGCAAATTTTATTGAATACTTGGAAAGTAAAATACTTGGAAAGTAAAATAACAGACAATTTATAATTATATTATATTTCATCACTGAAAATAGATGCCTTTTGCTTTGAGGCTGTGGCCACGTTATTTTTCTGTCCGACACCAATCTTCGTTGGTTTCCTGTGAGGTGTTTTGGATCCCCATCTCTTGCTATGAACTGACAAAACAGCAGAATCCCCTTGACAATCTCGATTTCTCAAGGGAAATGGGAGAACACTATACACCATCCAAGACATTAAAATATTGTCAAGGCCCAACACGGCTGAATACTCTGAGGAGATGGCCTGTGAGGCGCGCCTTTCAACTTTTCCCCCTTAGTATGGTGGTCAGTAACATGCGGGAGACTGCAGAGGGGGTCATTTTTTTAATTGGGAACTGATGTGCTTTTACTCAATTCGGGAACCTCACAAGCCAAATTTGTAGTATTTTGCACGAATTGCAAGAGATGTTTGAATGTCGACGGTTGAAGTGGAAGCTCGTATTGAGTTTGCTAGAGACTGATTTGCCAAGCCTTCGATAGCTCAGTTGGTACAGCGGAGGACTGTAGTGGTAAAACAGGCATCCTTAGGTCGCTTGTTCAAATCCGGCTCGAAGGACTTTTGCCAAATGCACATTTTATTGAATACTTGGAAAGTAAAATACTTGGAAAGTAAAATAACAGACAATTTATAAATATATTATATTTCATCACTGAAAATAGATGCCTTTTGCTTTGAGGCTGTGACCACCTTATTTTTCTGTCCAACACGAATCTTCATTGGTTTCCTGTGATGTGTTTTGGATCCCCATCTCTTGCTATGAACTGGCAAAACAGCAGAATCCCCTTGACAATCTTGATTTCTCAAGGGAAATGAGAGAACACTATACACCATCCAAGATATTAAAATATTGTCAAGGCCCAACACGGCTGAATACTCTGAGGAGATGGCCTGTGAGGCGCCGCCTTTCAACTTTTCCCCCTTAGTATGGTGGTCATTAACATGCGGGAGACTGCGGAGGGGGTCATTTTTTTAATTGGGAACTAATGTGCTTTTACTCAATTCGGGAACCTCACAAGCCAAATTTGTAGTATTTTGCACGAATTGCAAGAGATGTTTACAAGTCGACGGTTGAAGTGGAAGCTCGTATTGAGTTTGCTAGAAAATGATTTGCCAAGCCTTCGATAGCTCAGTTGGTAGAGCGGAGGACTGTAGTGGTAAAACAGGCATCCTTAGGTCGCTGGTTCAAATCCGGCTCGAAGGACTTTTGCCAAATGCAAATTTTATTGAATACTTGGAAAGTAAAATGCTTGGAAAATAAAATAACAGACAATTTATAATTATATTATATTTCATCACTGAAAATAGATGCCTTTTGCTTTGAGGCTGTGGCCACGTTATGTTTCTGTCCGACACCAATCTTCGTTGGTTTCCTGTGAGGTGTTTTGGATCCCCATCTCTTGCTATGAACTGACAAAACAGCAGAATCCCCTTGACAATCTTGATTTCTCAAGGGAAATGGGAGAACACTATACACCATCCAAGATATTAAAATATTGTCAAGGCCCAACACGGCTGAATACTCTGAGGAGATGGCCTGTGAGGCGCGCCTTTCAACTTTTCCCCCTTAGTATTTTGGTCAGTAACATGCGGGAGACTGCGGAGGGGGTCATTTTTTTAATTGGGAACTGATGTGCTTTTACTCAATTCGGGAACCTCACAAGCCAAATTTGTAGTATTTTGCACGAATTGCAAGAGATGTTTACAAGTCGACGGTTGAAGTGGAAGCTCGTATTGAGTTTGCTAGACAATGATTTGCCAAGCCTTCGATAGCTCGTCGCTGGTTCAAATCCGTCTCAAAGGACTTTTGCCAAATGCACATTTTATTGAATACTTGGAAAGTAAAATACTTGGAAAGTAAAATAACAGACAATTTATAATTATATTATATTTCATCACTGAAAATAGATGCCTTTTGCTTTGAGGCTGTGGCCACGTTATTTTTCTGTCCGACACCAATCTTCGTTGGTTTCCTGTGTGGTATTTTGGATCCCCATCTCTTGCTATGAACTGACAAAACAGCAGAATCCCCTTGACAATCTTGATTTCTCAAGGGAAATGGGAGAACACTATACACCATCCAAGATATTAAAATATTGTCAAGGCCGAACACTGATGAATACTTGGAGGAGATGGCCTGTGAGGCGCCGCCTTTCAACTTTTCCTCCTTAGTATGGTGGTCAGTAACATGCGGGAGACTGCGGAGGGGGTCCTTTTTTTAATTGTGAACTGATGTGCTTTTACTCAATTCGGGAACCTCACAAGCCAAATTTGTAGTATTTTGCACGAATTGCAAGAGATGTTTGAATGTCGACGGTTGAAGTGGAAGCTCGTATTGAGCTTGCTAGAGACTGATTTGCCCAGCCTTCGATAGCTCAGTTGGTACAGCGGAGGACTGTAGTGGTAAAACAGGCATCCTTAGGTCGCTGGTTCAAATCCGGCTCGAAGGACTTTTGCCAAATGCACATTTTATTGAATACTTGGAAAGTAAAATACTTGGAAAGTAAAATAACAGACAATTTATAATTATATTATATTTCATCACTGAAAATAGATGCCTTTTGCTTTGAGGCTGTGACCATGTTATTTTTCTGTCCAACACGAATCTTCATTGGTTTCCTGTGAGGTGTTTTGGATCCCCATCTCTTGCTATGAACTGGCAAAACAGCAGAATCCCCTTGACAATCTTGATTTCTCAAGGGAAATGGGAGAACACTATACACCATCCAAGATATTAAAATATTGTCAAGGCCCAACACGGCTGAATACTCTGAGGAGATGGCCTGTGAGGCGCCGCCTTTCAACTTTTCCCCCTTAGTATGGTGGTCATTAACATGCAGGAGACTGCGGAGGGGGTCATTTTTTTAATTCGGAACTGATGTGCTTTTACTCAATTCGGGAACCTCACAAGCCAAATTTGTAGTATTTTGCACGAATTGCAAGAGATGTTTACAAGTCGACGGTTGAAGTGGAAGCTCGTATTGAGTTTGCTAGAGAATGATTTGCCAAGCCTTCGAAAGCTCAGTTGGTAGAGCGGAGGACTCTAGTGGTAAAACAGGCATCCTTAGGTCGCTGGTTCAAATCCGGCTCGAAGGACTTTTGCCAAATGCAAATTTTATTGAATACTTGGAAAGTAAAATACTTGGAAAATAAAATAACAGACAATTTATAATTATATTATATTTCATCACTGAAAATAGATGCCTTTTGCTTTGAGGCTGTGGCCACGTTATGTTTCTGTCCAACACCAATCTTCATTGGTTTCCTGTGAGGTGTTTTGGATCCCCATCTCTTGCTATGAACTGGCAAAACAGCAGAATCCCCTTGACAATCTTGATTTCTCAAGGGAAATGAGAGTACAGTATACACCATCCAAGATATTAAAATATTGTCAAGGCCCAACACGGCTGAATACTCTGAGGAGATGGCCTGTGAGGCGCCGCCTTTCAACTTTTCCCCCTTAGTATGGTGGTCAAAAACATGCGGGAGACTGCGGAGGGGGTCATTTTTTTAATTGGGAACTGATGTGCTTTTACTCAATTCGGGAACGTCACAAGCCAAATTTGTAGTATTTTGCACGAATTGCAAGAGATGTTTACAAGTCGACGGTTGAAGTGGAAGCTCGTATTGAGTTTGCTAGAGAACGATTTGCCAAGCCTTCGATAGCTCAGTTGGTAGATCGGAGGACTGTAGTGGTAAAACAGGCATCCTTAGGTCGCTGGTTCAAATCCTGCTCGAAGGACTTTTGCCAAATGCACATTTTATTGAATACTTGGAAAGTAAAATACTTGGAAAGTAAAATAACAGACAATTTATAATTATATTATATTTCATCACTGAAAATAGATGCCTTTTGCTTTGAGGCTGTGGCCACGTTATTTTTCTGTCCGACACCAATCTTCGTTGGTTTCCTGTGAGGTATTTTGGATCCCCATCTCTTGCTATGAACTGACAAAACAGCAGAATCCCCTTGACAATCTTGATTTCTCAAGGGAAATGGGAGAACACTATACACCATCCAAGATATTAAAATATTGTCAAGGCCGAACACTGATGAATACTCTGAGGAGATGGCCTGTGAGGCGCCGCCTTTCAACTTTTCCCCCTTAGTATGGTGGTCAAAAACATGCGGGAGACTGCGGAGGGGGTCATTTTTTTAATTGGGAACTGATGTGCTTTTACTCAATTCGGGAACCTCACAAGCCAAATTTGTAGTATTTTGCACGAATTGCAAGAGATGTTTGAATGTCGACGGTTGAAGTGGAAGCTCGTATTGAGCTTCCTAGAGACTGATTTGCCAAGCCTTCGATAGCTCAGTTAGTAGAGCGGAGGACTGTAGTGGTAAAACAGGCATCCTTAGGTCGCTGGTTCAAATCCGGCTCGAAGGACTTTTGCCAAATGCACATTTTATTGAATACTTGGAAAGTAAAATACTTGGAAAGTAAAATAACAGACAATTTATAATTATATTATATTTCATCACTGAAAATAGATGCCTTTTGCTTTGAGGCTGTGACCACGTTATTTTTCTGTCCAACACGAATCTTCATTGGTTTCCTGTGAGGTGTTTTGGATCCCCATCTCTTGCTATGAACTGGCAAAACAGCAGAATCCCCTTGACAATCTTGATTTCTCAAGGGAAATGAGAGAACACTATACACCATCCAAGATATTAAAATATTGTCAAGGCCCAACACGGCTGAATACTCTGAGGAGATGGCCTGTGAGGCGCCGCCTTTCAACTTTTCCCCCTTAGTATAGTGGTCATTAACATGCGGGAGACTGCGGAGGGGGTCATTTTTTTAATTGGGAACTGATGTGCTTTTACTCAATTCGGGAACCTCACAAGCCAAATTTGTAGTATTTTGCACGAATTGCAAGAGATGTTTACAAGTCGACGGTTGAAGTGGAAGCTCGTATTGAGTTTGCTAGAGAGTGATTTGTCAAGCCTTCGATAGCTCAGTTGGTAGATCGGAGGACTGTAGTGGTAAAACAGGCATCCTTAGGTCGCTGGTTCAAATCCTGCTCGAAGGACTTTTGCCAAATGCACATTTTATTGAATACTTGGAAAGTAAAATACTTGGAAAGTAAAATAACAGACAATTTATAATTATATTATATTTCATCACTGAAAATAGATGCCTTTTGCTTTGAGGCTGTGGCCACGTTATTTTTCTGTCCGACACCAATCTTCGTTGGTTTCCTGTGAGGTATTTTGGATCCCCATCTCTTGCTATGAACTGACAAAACAGCAGAATCCCCTTGACAATCTTGATTTCTCAAGGGAAATGGGAGAACACTATACACCATCCAAGATATTAAAATATTGTCAAGGCCGAACACTGATGAATACTCTGAGGAGATGGCCTGTGAGGCGCCGCCTTTCAACTTTTCCCCCTTAGTATGGTGGTCAAAAACATGCGGGAGACTGCGGAGGGGGTCATTTTTTTAATTGGGAACTGATGTGCTTTTACTCAATTCGGGAACCTCACAAGCCAAATTTGTAGTATTTTGCACGAATTGCAAGAGATGTTTGAATGTCGACGGTTGAAGTGGAAGCTCGTATTGAGCTTCCTAGAGACTGATTTGCCAAGCCTTCGATAGCTCAGTTAGTAGAGCGGAGGACTGTAGTGGTAAAACAGGCATCCTTAGGTCGCTGGTTCAAATCCGGCTCGAAGGACTTTTGCCAAATGCACATTTTATTGAATACTTGGAAAGTAAAATACTTGGAAAGTAAAATAACAGACAATTTATAATTATATTATATTTCATCACTGAAAATAGATGCCTTTTGCTTTGAGGCTGTGACCACGTTATTTTTCTGTCCAACACGAATCTTCATTGGTTTCCTGTGAGGTGTTTTGGATCCCCATCTCTTGCTATGAACTGGCAAAACAGCAGAATCCCCTTGACAATCTTGATTTCTCAAGGGAAATGAGAGAACACTATACACCATCCAAGATATTAAAATATTGTCAAGGCCCAACACGGCTGAATACTCTGAGGAGATGGCCTGTGAGGCGCCGCCTTTCAACTTTTCCCCCTTAGTATAGTGGTCATTAACATGCGGGAGACTGCGGAGGGGGTCATTTTTTTAATTGGGAACTGATGTGCTTTTACTCAATTCGGGAACCTCACAAGCCAAATTTGTAGTATTTTGCACGAATTGCAAGAGATGTTTACAAGTCGACGGTTGAAGTGGAAGCTCGTATTGAGTTTGCTAGAGAGTGATTTGTCAAGCCTTCGATAGCTCAGTTGGTAGAGCGGAGGACTGTAGTGGTAAAACAGGCATCCTTAGGTCGCTGGTTCAAATCCGGCTCGAAGGACTTTTGCCAAATGCAAATTTTATTGAATACTTGGAAAGTAAAATACTTGGAAAGTAAAATAACAGACAATTTATAATTATATTATATTTCATCACTGAAAATAGATGCCTTTTGCTTTGAGGCTGTGGCCACGTTATTTTTCTGTCCGACACCAATCTTCGTTGGTTTCCTGTGAGGTGTTTTGGATCCCCATCTCTTGCTATGAACTGACAAAACAGCAGAATCCCCTTGACAATCTCGATTTCTCAAGGGAAATGGGAGAACACTATACACCATCCAAGACATTAAAATATTGTCAAGGCCCAACACGGCTGAATACTCTGAGGAGATGGCCTGTGAGGCGCGCCTTTCAACTTTTCCCCCTTAGTATGGTGGTCAGTAACATGCGGGAGACTGCAGAGGGGGTCATTTTTTTAATTGGGAACTGATGTGCTTTTACTCAATTCGGGAACCTCACAAGCCAAATTTGTAGTATTTTGCACGAATTGCAAGAGATGTTTGAATGTCGACGGTTGAAGTGGAAGCTCGTATTGAGCTTGCTAGAGATTGATTTGCCAAGCCTTCGATAGCTCAGTTGGTACAGCGGAGGACTGTAGTGGTAAAACAGGCATCCTTAGGTCGCTTGTTCAAATCCGGCTCGAAGGACTTTTGCCAAATGCACATTTTATTGAATACTTGGAAAGTAAAATACTTGGAAAGTAAAATAACAGACAATTTATAAATATATTATATTTCATCACTGAAAATAGATGCCTTTTGCTTTGAGGCTGTGACCATGTTATTTTTCTGTCCAACACTAATCTTCATTGGTTTCCTGTGAGGTGTTTTGGATCCCCATCTCTTGCTATGAACTGGCAAAACAGCAGAATCCCCTTGACAATCTTGATTTCTCAAGGGAAATGAGAGAACACTATACACCATCCAAGATATTAAAATATTGTCAAGGCCCAACACGGCTGAATACTCTGAGGAGATGGCCTGTGAGGTGCCGCCTTTCAACTTTTCCCCCTTAGTATGGTGGTCAGTAACATGCAGGAGACTGCGGAGGGGGTCATTTTTTTAATTGGGAACTGATGTGCTTTTACTCAATTCGGGAACCTCACAAGCCAAATTTGTAGTATTTTGCACGAATTGCAAGAGATGTTTACAAGTCGACGGTTGAAGTGGAAGCTCGTATTGAGCTTGCTAGAGACTGATTTGCTAAGCCTTCGATAGCTCAGTTGGTAGAGCGGAGGACTGTAGTGGTAAAACAGGCATCCTTAGGTCGCTGGTTCAAATCCAGCTCAAAGGACTTTTGCCAAATGCACATTTTATTGAATACTTGTAAAGTAAAATACTTGGAAAGTAAAATAACAGACAATTTATAATTATATTATATTTCATCACTGAAAATAGATGCCTTTTGCTTTGAGGCTGTGACCACCTTATTTTTCTGTCCAACACGAATCTTCATTGGTTTCCTGTGAGGTGTTTTGGATCCCCATCTCTTGCTATGAACTGGCAAAACAGCAGAATCCCCTTGACAATCTTAATTTCTCAAGGGAAATGAGAGAACACTATACACCATCCAAGATATTAAAATATTGTCAAGGCCCAACACGGCTGAATACTCTGAGGAGATGGCCTGTGAGGCGCCGCTTTTCAACTTTTCCCCCTTAGTATGGTGGTCATTAACATGCGGGAGACTGCGGAGGGGGTCATTTTTTTAATTGGGAACTAATGTGCTTTTACTCAATTCGGGAACCTCACAAGCCAAATTTGTAGTATTTTGCACGAATTGCAAGAGATGTTTACAAGTCGACGGTTGAAGTGGAAGCTCGTATTGAGTTTGCTAGAAAATGATTTGCCAAGCCTTCGATAGCTCAGTTGGTAGAGCGGAGGACTGTAGTGGTAAAACAGGCATCCTTAGGTCGCTGGTTCAAATCCGGCTCGAAGGACTTTTGCCAAATGCAAATTTTATTGAATACTTGGAAAGTAAAATGCTTGGAAAATAAAATAACAGACAATTTATAATTATATTATATTTCATCACTGAAAATAGATGCCTTTTGCTTTGAGGCTGTGGCCACGTTATGTTTCTTTCTGACACCAATCTTCGTTGGTTTCCTGTGAGGTGTTTTGGATCCCCATCTCTTGCTATGAACTGACAAAACAGCAGAATCCCCTTGACAATCTTGATTTCTCAAGGGAAATGGGAGAACACTATACACCATCCAAGATATTAAAATATTGTCAAGGCCCAACACGGCTGAATACTCTGAGGAGATGGCCTGTGAGGCGCGCCTTTCAACTTTTCCCCCTTAGTATTTTGGTCAGTAACATGCGGGAGACTGCGGAGGGGGTCATTTTTTTAATTGGGAACTGATGTGCTTTTACTCAATTCGGGAACCTCACAAGCCAAATTTGTAGTATTTTGCACGAATTGCAAGAGATGTTTACAAGTCGACGGTTGAAGTGGAAGCTCGTATTGAGTTTGCTAGAGAATGATTTGCCAAGCCTTCGATAGCTCGTCGCTGGTTCAAATCCGTCTCAAAGGACTTTTGCCAAATGCACATTTTATTGAATACTTGGAAAGTAAAATACTTGGAAAGTAAAATAACAGACAATTTATAATTATATTATATTTCATCACTGAAAATAGATGCCTTTTGCTTTGAGGCTGTGGCCACGTTATTTTTCTGTCCGACACCAATCTTCGTTGGTTTCCTGTGTGGTATTTTGGATCCCCATCTCTTGCTATGAACTGACAAAACAGCAGAATCCCCTTGACAATCTTGATTTCTCAAGGGAAATGGGAGAACACTATACACCATCCAAGATATTAAAATATTGTCAAGGCCGAACACTGATGAATACTCGGAGGAGATGGCCTGTGAGGCGCCGCCTTTCAACTTTTCCTCCTTAGTATGGTGGTAAGTAACATGCGGGAGACTGCGGAGGGGGTCCTTTTTTTAATTGTGAACTGATGTGCTTTTACTCAATTCGGGAACCTCACAAGCCAAATTTGTAGTATTTTGCACGAATTGCAAGAGATGTTTGAATGTCGACGGTTGAAGTGGAAGCTCGTATTGAGCTTGCTAGAGACTGATTTGCCCAGCCTTCGATAGCTCAGTTGGTACAGCGGAGGACTGTAGTGGTAAAACAGGCATCCTTAGGTCGCTGGTTCAAATCCGGCTCGAAGGACTTTTGCCAAATGCACATTTTATTGAATACTTGGAAAGTAAAATACTTGGAAAGTAAAATAACAGACAATTTATAATTATATTATATTTCATCACTGAAAATAGATGCCTTTTGCTTTGAGGCTGTGACCATGTTATTTTTCTGTCCAACACGAATCTTCATTGGTTTCCTGTGAGGTGTTTTGGATCCCCATCTCTTGCTATGAACTGGCAAAACAGCAGAATCCCCTTGACAATCTTGATTTCTCAAGGGAAATGGGAGAACACTATACACCATCCAAGATATTAAAATATTGTCAAGGCCCAACACGGCTGAATACTCTGAGGAGATGGCCTGTGAGGCGCCGCCTTTCAACTTTTCCCCCTTAGTATGGTGGTCATTAACATGCAGGAGACTGCGGAGGGGGTCATTTTTTTAATTCGGAACTGATGTGCTTTTACTCAATTCGGGAACCTCACAAGCCAAATTTGTAGTATTTTGCACGAATTGCAAGAGATGTTTACAAGTCGACGGTTGAAGTGGAAGCTCGTATTGAGTTTGCTAGAGAATGATTTGCCAAGCCTTCGAAAGCTCAGTTGGTAGAGCGGAGGACTGTAGTGGTAAAACAGGCATCCTTAGGTCGCTGGTTCAAATCCGGCTCGAAGGACTTTTGCCAAATGCAAATTTTATTGAATACTTGGAAAGTAAAATACTTGGAAAATAAAATAACAGACAATTTATAATTATATTATATTTCATCACTGAAAATAGATGCCTTTTGCTTTGAGGCTGTGGCCACGTTATGTTTCTGTCCAACACCAATCTTCATTGGTTTCCTGTGAGGTGTTTCGGATCCCCATCTCTTGCTATGAACTGGCAAAACAGCAGAATCCCCTTGACAATCTTGATTTCTCAAGGGAAATGAGAGTACAGTATACACCATCCAAGATATTAAAATATTGTCAAGGCCCAACACGGCTGAATACTCTGAGGAGATGGCCTGTGAGGCGCCGCCTTTCAACTTTTCCCCCTTAGTATGGTGGTCAAAAACATGCGGGAGACTGCGGAGGGGGTCATTTTTTTAATTGGGAACTGATGTGCTTTTACTCAATTCGGGAACGTCACAAGCCAAATTTGTAGTATTTTGCACGAATTGCAAGAGATGTTTACAAGTCGACGGTTGAAGTGGAAGCTCGTATTGAGTTTGCTAGAGAACAATTTGCCAAGCCTTCGATAACTCAGTTGGTAGATCGGAAGACTGTAGTGGTAAAACAGGCATCCTTAGGTCGCTGGTTCAAATCCGGCTCGAAGGACTTTTGCCAAATGCACATTTTATTGAATACTTGGAAAGTAAAATACTTGGAAAGTAAAATAACAGACAATTTATAAATATATTATATTTCATCACTGAAAATAGATGCCTTTTGCTTTGAGGCTGTGACCATGTTATTTTTCTGTCCAACACTAATCTTCATTGGTTTCCTGTGAGGTGTTTTGGATCCCCATCTCTTGCTATGAACTGGCAAAACAGCAGAATCCCCTTGACAATCTTGATTTCTCAAGGGAAATGAGAGAACACTATACACCATCCAAGATATTAAAATATTGTCAAGGCCCAACATGGCTGAATACTCTGAGGAGATGGCCTGTGAGGTGCCGCCTTTCAACTTTTCCCCCTTAGTATGGTGGTCAGTAACATGCAGGAGACTGCGGAGGGGGTCATTTTTTTAATTGGGAACTGATGTGCTTTTACTCAATTCGGGAACCTCACAAGCCAAATTTGTAGTATTTTGCACGAATTGCAAGAGATGTTTACAAGTCGACGGTTGAAGTGGAAGCTCGTATTGAGCTTGCTAGAGACTGATTTGCTAAGCCTTCGATAGCTCAGTTGGTAGAGCGGAGGACTGTAGTGGTAAAACAGGCATCCTTAGGTCGCTGGTTCAAATCCAGCTCAAAGGACTTTTGCCAAATGCACATTTTATTGAATACTTGTAAAGTAAAATACAAGGAAAGTAAAATAACAGACAATTTATAAATATATTATATTTCATCACTGAAAATAGATGCCTTTTGCTTTGAGGCTGTGACCATGTTATTTTTCTGTCCAACACTAATCTTCATTGGTTTCCTGTGAGGTGTTTTGGATCCCCATCTCTTGCTATGAACTGGCAAAACAGCAGAATCCCCTTGACAATCTTGATTTCTCAAGGGAAATGAGAGAACACTATACACCATCCAAGATATTAAAATATTGTCAAGGCCCAACACGGCTGAATACTCTGAGGAGATGGCCTGTGAGGTGCCGCCTTTCAACTTTTCCCCCTTAGTATGGTGGTCAGTAACATGCAGGAGACTGCGGAGGGGGTCATTTTTTTAATTGGGAACTGATGTGCTTTTACTCAATTCGGGAACCTCACAAGCCAAATTTGTAGTATTTTGCACGAATTGCAAGAGATGTTTACAAGTCGACGGTTGAAGTGGAAGCTCGTATTGAGCTTGCTATAGACTGATTTGCTAAGCCTTCGATAGCTCAGTTGGTAGAGCCGAGGACTGTAGTGGTAAAACAGGCATCCTTAGGTCGCTGGTTCAAATCCAGCTCAAAGGACTTTTGCCAAATGCACATTTTATTGAATACTTGTAAAGTAAAATACTTGGAAAGTAAAATAACAGACAATTTATAAATATATTATATTTCATCACTGAAAATAGATGCCTTTTGCTTTGAGGCTGTGACCATGTTATTTTTCTGTCCAACACTAATCTTCATTGGTTTCCTGTGAGGTGTTTTGGATCCCCATCTCTTGCTATGAACTGGCAAAACAGCAGAATCCCCTTGACAATCTTGATTTCTCAAGGGAAATGAGAGAACACTATACACCATCCAAGATATTAAAATATTGTCAAGGCCCAACACGGCTGAATACTCTGAGGAGATGGCCTGTGAGGTGCCGCCTTTCAAATTTTCCCCCTTAGTATGGTGGTCAGTAACATGCAGGAGACTGCGGAGGGGGTCATTTTTTTAATTGGGAACTAATGTGCTTTTACTCAATACGGGAACCTCACAAGCCAAATTTGTAGTATTTTGCACGAATTGCAAGAGATGTTTGAATGTCGACGGTTGAAGTGGAAGCTCGTATTGAGCTTGCTAGAGACTGATTTGCTAAGCCTTCGATAGCTCAGTTGGTAGAGCGGAGGACTGTAGTGGTAAAACAGGCATCCTTAGGTCGCTGGTTCAAATCCAGCTCGAAGGACTTTCGCCAAATGCACATTTTATTGAATACTTGTAAAGTAAAATACTTGGAAAGTAAAATAACAGACAATTGATAATTATATTATATTTCATCACTGAAAATAGATGCCTTTTGCTTTGAGGCTGTGACCACCTTATTTTTCTGTCCAACACGAATCTTCATTGGTTTCCTGTGAGGTGTTTTGGATCCCCATCTCTTGCTATGAACTGGCAAAACAGCAGAATCCCCTTGACAATCTTGATTTCTCAAGGGAAATGGGAGAACACTATACACCATCCAAGATATTAAAATATTGTCAAGGCCGAACACTGATGAATACTCTGAGGAGATGGCCTGTGAGGCGCCGCCTTTCAACTTTTCCCCCTTAGTATGGTGGTCAAAAACATGCGGGAGACTGCGGAGGGGGTCATTTTTTTAATTGGGAACTGATGTGCTTTTACTCAATTCGGGAACCTCACAAGCCAAATTTGTAGTATTTTGCACGAATTGCAAGAGATGTTTGAATGTCGACGGTTGAAGTGGAAGCTCGTATTGAGCTTCCTAGAGACTGATTTGCCAAGCCTTCGATAGCTCAGTTAGTAGAGCGGAGGACTGTAGTGGTAAAACAGGCATCCTTAGGTCGCTGGTTCAAATCCGGCTCGAAGGACTTTTGCCAAATGCACATTTTATTGAATACTTGGAAAGTAAAATACTTGGAAAGTAAAATAACAGACAATTTATAATTATATTATATTTCATCACTGAAAATAGATGCCTTTTGCTTTGAGGCTGTGACCACGTTATTTTTCTGTCCAACACGAATCTTCATTGGTTTCCTGTGAGGTGTTTTGGATCCCCATCTCTTGCTATGAACTGGCAAAACAGCAGAATCCCCTTGACAATCTTGATTTCTCAAGGGAAATGAGAGAACACTATACACCATCCAAGATATTAAAATATTGTCAAGGCCCAACACGGCTGAATACTCTGAGGAGATGGCCTGTGAGGCGCCGCCTTTCAACTTTTCCCCCTTAGTATAGTGGTCATTAACATGCGGGAGACTGCGGAGGGGGTCATTTTTTTAATTGGGAACTGATGTGCTTTTACTCAATTCGGGAACCTCACAAGCCAAATTTGTAGTATTTTGCACGAATTGCAAGAGATGTTTACAAGTCGACGGTTGAAGTGGAAGCTCGTATTGAGTTTGCTAGAGAGTGATTTGTCAAGCCTTCGATAGCTCAGTTGGTAGAGCGGAGGACTGTAGTGGTAAAACAGGCATCCTTAGGTCGCTGGTTCAAATCCGGCTCGAAGGACTTTTGCCAAATGCAAATTTTATTGAATACTTGGAAAGTAAAATACTTGGAAAGTAAAATAACAGACAATTTATAATTATATTATATTTCATCACTGAAAATAGATGCCTTTTGCTTTGAGGCTGTGGCCACGTTATTTTTCTGTCCGACACCAATCTTCGTTGGTTTCCTGTGAGGTGTTTTGGATCCCCATCTCTTGCTATGAACTGACAAAACAGCAGAATCCCCTTGACAATCTCGATTTCTCAAGGGAAATGGGAGAACACTATACACCATCCAAGACATTAAAATATTGTCAAGGCCCAACACGGCTGAATACTCTGAGGAGATGGCCTGTGAGGCGCGCCTTTCAACTTTTCCCCCTTAGTATGGTGGTCAGTAACATGCGGGAGACTGCAGAGGGGGTCATTTTTTTAATTGGGAACTGATGTGCTTTTACTCAATTCGGGAACCTCACAAGCCAAATTTGTAGTATTTTGCACGAATTGCAAGAGATGTTTGAATGTCGACGGTTGAAGTGGAAGCTCGTATTGAGCTTGCTAGAGATTGATTTGCCAAGCCTTCGATAGCTCAGTTGGTACAGCGGAGGACTGTAGTGGTAAAACAGGCATCCTTAGGTCGCTTGTTCAAATCCGGCTCGAAGGACTTTTGCCAAATGCACATTTTATTGAATACTTGGAAAGTAAAATACTTGGAAAGTAAAATAACAGACAATTTATAAATATATTATATTTCATCACTGAAAATAGATGCCTTTTGCTTTGAGGCTGTGACCATGTTATTTTTCTGTCCAACACTAATCTTCATTGGTTTCCTGTGAGGTGTTTTGGATCCCCATCTCTTGCTATGAACTGGCAAAACAGCAGAATCCCCTTGACAATCTTGATTTCTCAAGGGAAATGAGAGAACACTATACACCATCCAAGATATTAAAATATTGTCAAGGCCCAACACGGCTGAATACTCTGAGGAGATGGCCTGTGAGGTGCCGCCTTTCAACTTTTCCCCCTTAGTATGGTGGTCAGTAACATGCAGGAGACTGCGGAGGGGGTCATTTTTTTAATTGGGAACTGATGTGCTTTTACTCAATTCGGGAACCTCACAAGCCAAATTTGTAGTATTTTGCACGAATTGCAAGAGATGTTTACAAGTCGACGGTTGAAGTGGAAGCTCGTATTGAGCTTGCTAGAGACTGATTTGCTAAGCCTTCGATAGCTCAGTTGGTAGAGCGGAGGACTGTAGTGGTAAAACAGGCATCCTTAGGTCGCTGGTTCAAATCCAGCTCAAAGGACTTTTGCCAAATGCACATTTTATTGAATACTTGTAAAGTAAAATACTTGGAAAGTAAAATAACAGACAATTTATAATTATATTATATTTCATCACTGAAAATAGATGCCTTTTGCTTTGAGGCTGTGACCACCTTATTTTTCTGTCCAACACGAATCTTCATTGGTTTCCTGTGAGGTGTTTTGGATCCCCATCTCTTGCTATGAACTGGCAAAACAGCAGAATCCCCTTGACAATCTTAATTTCTCAAGGGAAATGAGAGAACACTATACACCATCCAAGATATCAAAATATTGTCAAGGCCCAACACGGCTGAATACTCTGAGGAGATGGCCTGTGAGGCGCCGCTTTTCAACTTTTCCCCCTTAGTATGGTGGTCATTAACATGCGGGAGACTGCGGAGGGGGTCATTTTTTTAATTGGGAACTAATGTGCTTTTACTCAATTCGGGAACCTCACAAGCCAAATTTGTAGTATTTTGCACGAATTGCAAGAGATGTTTACAAGTCGACGGTTGAAGTGGAAGCTCGTATTGAGTTTGCTAGAAAATGATTTGCCAAGCCTTCGATAGCTCAGTTGGTAGAGCGGAGGACTGTAGTGGTAAAACAGGCATCCTTAGGTCGCTGGTTCAAATCCGGCTCGAAGGACTTTTGCCAAATGCAAATTTTATTGAATACTTGGAAAGTAAAATGCTTGGAAAATAAAATAACAGACAATTTATAATTATATTATATTTCATCACTGAAAATAGATGCCTTTTGCTTTGAGGCTGTGGCCACGTTATGTTTCTTTCTGACACCAATCTTCGTTGGTTTCCTGTGAGGTGTTTTGGATCCCCATCTCTTGCTATGAACTGACAAAACAGCAGAATCCCCTTGACAATCTTGATTTCTCAAGGGAAATGGGAGAACACTATACACCATCCAAGATATTAAAATATTGTCAAGGCCCAACACGGCTGAATACTCTGAGGAGATGGCCTGTGAGGCGCGCCTTTCAACTTTTCCCCCTTAGTATTTTGGTCAGTAACATGCGGGAGACTGCGGAGGGGGTCATTTTTTTAATTGGGAACTGATGTGCTTTTACTCAATTCGGGAACCTCACAAGCCAAATTTGTAGTATTTTGCACGAATTGCAAGAGATGTTTACAAGTCGACGGTTGAAGTGGAAGCTCGTATTGAGTTTGCTAGAGAATGATTTGCCAAGCCTTCGATAGCTCGTCGCTGGTTCAAATCCGTCTCAAAGGACTTTTGCCAAATGCACATTTTATTGAATACTTGGAAAGTAAAATACTTGGAAAGTAAAATAACAGACAATTTATAATTATATTATATTTCATCACTGAAAATAGATGCCTTTTGCTTTGAGGCTGTGGCCACGTTATTTTTCTGTCCGACACCAATCTTCGTTGGTTTCCTGTGTGGTATTTTGGATCCCCATCTCTTGCTATGAACTGACAAAACAGCAGAATCCCCTTGACAATCTTGATTTCTCAAGGGAAATGGGAGAACACTATACACCATCCAAGATATTAAAATATTGTCAAGGCCGAACACTGATGAATACTCGGAGGAGATGGCCTGTGAGGCGCCGCCTTTCAACTTTTCCTCCTTAGTATGGTGGTAAGTAACATGCGGGAGACTGCGGAGGGGGTCCTTTTTTTAATTGTGAACTGATGTGCTTTTACTCAATTCGGGAACCTCACAAGCCAAATTTGTAGTATTTTGCACGAATTGCAAGAGATGTTTGAATGTCGACGGTTGAAGTGGAAGCTCGTATTGAGCTTGCTAGAGACTGATTTGCCCAGCCTTCGATAGCTCAGTTGGTACAGCGGAGGACTGTAGTGGTAAAACAGGCATCCTTAGGTCGCTGGTTCAAATCCGGCTCGAAGGACTTTTGCCAAATGCACATTTTATTGAATACTTGGAAAGTAAAATACTTGGAAAGTAAAATAACAGACAATTTATAATTATATTATATTTCATCACTGAAAATAGATGCCTTTTGCTTTGAGGCTGTGACCATGTTATTTTTCTGTCCAACACGAATCTTCATTGGTTTCCTGTGAGGTGTTTTGGATCCCCATCTCTTGCTATGAACTGGCAAAACAGCAGAATCCCCTTGACAATCTTGATTTCTCAAGGGAAATGGGAGAACACTATACACCATCCAAGATATTAAAATATTGTCAAGGCCCAACACGGCTGAATACTCTGAGGAGATGGCCTGTGAGGCGCCGCCTTTCAACTTTTCCCCCTTAGTATGGTGGTCATTAACATGCAGGAGACTGCGGAGGGGGTCATTTTTTTAATTCGGAACTGATGTGCTTTTACTCAATTCGGGAACCTCACAAGACAAATTTGTAGTATTTTGCACGAATTGCAAGAGATGTTTACAAGTCGACGGTTGAAGTGGAAGCTCGTATTGAGTTTGCTAGAGAATGATTTGCCAAGCCTTCGAAAGCTCAGTTGGTAGAGCGGAGGACTGTAGTGGTAAAACAGGCATCCTTAGGTCGCTGGTTCAAATCCGGCTCGAAGGACTTTTGCCAAATGCAAATTTTATTGAATACTTGGAAAGTAAAATACTTGGAAAATAAAATAACAGACAATTTATAATTATATTATATTTCATCACTGAAAATAGATGCCTTTTGCTTTGAGGCTGTGGCCACGTTATGTTTCTGTCCAACACCAATCTTCATTGGTTTCCTGTGAGGTGTTTCGGATCCCCATCTCTTGCTATGAACTGGCAAAACAGCAGAATCCCCTTGACAATCTTGATTTCTCAAGGGAAATGAGAGTACAGTATACACCATCCAAGATATTAAAATATTGTCAAGGCCCAACACGGCTGAATACTCTGAGGAGATGGCCTGTGAGGCGCCGCCTTTCAACTTTTCCCCCTTAGTATGGTGGTCAAAAACATGCGGGAGACTGCGGAGGGGGTCATTTTTTTAATTGGGAACTGATGTGCTTTTACTCAATTCGGGAACGTCACAAGCCAAATTTGTAGTATTTTGCACGAATTGCAAGAGATGTTTACAAGTCGACGGTTGAAGTGGAAGCTCGTATTGAGTTTGCTAGAGAACAATTTGCCAAGCCTTCGATAACTCAGTTGGTAGATCGGAAGACTGTAGTGGTAAAACAGGCATCCTTAGGTCGCTGGTTCAAATCCGGCTCGAAGGACTTTTGCCAAATGCACATTTTATTGAATACTTGGAAAGTAAAATACTTGGAAAGTAAAATAACAGACAATTTATAAATATATTATATTTCATCACTGAAAATAGATGCCTTTTGCTTTGAGGCTGTGACCATGTTATTTTTCTGTCCAACACTAATCTTCATTGGTTTCCTGTGAGGTGTTTTGGATCCCCATCTCTTGCTATGAACTGGCAAAACAGCAGAATCCCCTTGACAATCTTGATTTCTCAAGGGAAATGAGAGAACACTATACACCATCCAAGATATTAAAATATTGTCAAGGCCCAACATGGCTGAATACTCTGAGGAGATGGCCTGTGAGGTGCCGCCTTTCAACTTTTCCCCCTTAGTATGGTGGTCAGTAACATGCAGGAGACTGCGGAGGGGGTCATTTTTTTAATTGGGAACTGATGTGCTTTTACTCAATTCGGGAACCTCACAAGCCAAATTTGTAGTATTTTGCACGAATTGCAAGAGATGTTTACAAGTCGACGGTTGAAGTGGAAGCTCGTATTGAGCTTGCTAGAGACTGATTTGCTAAGCCTTCGATAGCTCAGTTGGTAGAGCGGAGGACTGTAGTGGTAAAACAGGCATCCTTAGGTCGCTGGTTCAAATCCAGCTCAAAGGACTTTTGCCAAATGCACATTTTATTGAATACTTGTAAAGTAAAATACAAGGAAAGTAAAATAACAGACAATTTATAAATATATTATATTTCATCACTGAAAATAGATGCCTTTTGCTTTGAGGCTGTGACCATGTTATTTTTCTGTCCAACACTAATCTTCATTGGTTTCCTGTGAGGTGTTTTGGATCCCCATCTCTTGCTATGAACTGGCAAAACAGCAGAATCCCCTTGACAATCTTGATTTCTCAAGGGAAATGAGAGAACACTATACACCATCCAAGATATTAAAATATTGTCAAGGCCCAACACGGCTGAATACTCTGAGGAGATGGCCTGTGAGGTGCCGCCTTTCAACTTTTCCCCCTTAGTATGGTGGTCAGTAACATGCAGGAGACTGCGGAGGGGGTCATTTTTTTAATTGGGAACTGATGTGCTTTTACTCAATTCGGGAACCTCACAAGCCAAATTTGTAGTATTTTGCACGAATTGCAAGAGATGTTTACAAGTCGACGGTTGAAGTGGAAGCTCGTATTGAGCTTGCTATAGACTGATTTGCTAAGCCTTCGATAGCTCAGTTGGTAGAGCGGAGGACTGTAGTGGTAAAACAGGCATCCTTAGGTCGCTGGTTCAAATCCAGCTCAAAGGACTTTTGCCAAATGCACATTTTATTGAATACTTGTAAAGTAAAATACTTGGAAAGTAAAATAACAGACAATTTATAAATATATTATATTTCATCACTGAAAATAGATGCCTTTTGCTTTGAGGCTGTGACCATGTTATTTTTCTGTCCAACACTAATCTTCATTGGTTTCCTGTGAGGTGTTTTGGATCCCCATCTCTTGCTATGAACTGGCAAAACAGCAGAATCCCCTTGACAATCTTGATTTCTCAAGGGAAATGAGAGAACACTATACACCATCCAAGATATTAAAATATTGTCAAGGCCCAACACGGCTGAATACTCTGAGGAGATGGCCTGTGAGGTGCCGCCTTTCAAATTTTCCCCCTTAGTATGGTGGTCAGTAACATGCAGGAGACTGCGGAGGGGGTCATTTTTTTAATTGGGAACTAATGTGCTTTTACTCAATACGGGAACCTCACAAGCCAAATTTGTAGTATTTTGCACGAATTGCAAGAGATGTTTGAATGTCGACGGTTGAAGTGGAAGCTCGTATTGAGCTTGCTAGAGACTGATTTGCTAAGCCTTCGATAGCTCAGTTGGTAGAGCGGAGGACTGTAGTGGTAAAACAGGCATCCTTAGGTCGCTGGTTCAAATCCAGCTCGAAGGACTTTCGCCAAATGCACATTTTATTGAATACTTGTAAAGTAAAATACTTGGAAAGTAAAATAACAGACAATTGATAATTATATTATATTTCATCACTGAAAATAGATGCCTTTTGCTTTGAGGCTGTGACCACCTTATTTTTCTGTCCAACACGAATCTTCATTGGTTTCCTGTGAGGTGTTTTGGATCCCCATCTCTTGCTATGAACTGGCAAAACAGCAGAATCCCCTTGACAATCTTGATTTCTCAAGGGAAATGAGAGAACACTATACACCATCCAAGATATTAAAATATTGTCAAGGCCCAACACGGCTGAATACTCTGAGGAGATGGCCTGTGAGGCGCCGCCTTTCAACTTTTCCCCCTTAGTATGGTGGTCATTAACATGCGGGAGACTGCGGAGGGGGTCATTTTTTTAATTGGGAACTAATGTGCTTTTACTCAATTCGGGAACCTCACAAGCCAAATTTGTAGTATTTTGCACGAATTGCAAGAGATGTTTACAAGTCGACGGTTGAAGTGGAAGCTCGTATTGAGTTTGCTAGAAAATGATTTGCCAAGCCTTCGATAGCTCAGTTGGTAGAGCGGAGGACTGTAGTGGTAAAACAGGCATCCTTAGGTCGCTGGTTCAAATCCGGCTCGAAGGACTTTTGCCAAATGCAAATTTTATTGAATACTTGGAAAGTAAAATGCTTGGAAAATAAAATAACAGACAATTTATAATTATATTATATTTCATCACTGAAAATAGATGCCTTTTGCTTTGAGGCTGTGGCCACGTTATGTTTCTTTCTGACACCAATCTTCGTTGGTTTCCTGTGAGGTGTTTTGGATCCCCATCTCTTGCTATGAACTGACAAAACAGCAGAATCCCCTTGACAATCTTGATTTCTCAAGGGAAATGGGAGAACACTATACACCATCCAAGATATTAAAATATTGTCAAGGCCCAACACGGCTGAATACTCTGAGGAGATGGCCTGTGAGGCGCGCCTTTCAACTTTTCCCCCTTAGTATTTTGGTCAGTAACATGCGGGAGACTGCGGAGGGGGTCATTTTTTTAATTGGGAACTGATGTGCTTTTACTCAATTCGGGAACCTCACAAGCCAAATTTGTAGTATTTTGCACGAATTGCAAGAGATGTTTACAAGTCGACGGTTGAAGTGGAAGCTCGTATTGAGTTTGCTAGAGAATGATTTGCCAAGCCTTCGATAGCTCGTCGCTGGTTCAAATCCGTCTCAAAGGACTTTTGCCAAATGCACATTTTATTGAATACTTGGAAAGTA
Organism: Ambystoma mexicanum; assembly: GCF_040938575.1. Lineage (NCBI taxonomy): Eukaryota > Metazoa > Chordata > Amphibia > Caudata > Ambystomatidae > Ambystoma > Ambystoma mexicanum. Next base: position 1,027,629,090 of record NC_090921.1, on the reverse strand, counting down.
AAATACTTGGAAAGTAAAATAACAGACAATTTATAATTATATTATATTTCATCACTGAAAATAGATGCCTTTTGCTTTGAGGCTGTGGCCACGTTATTTTTCTGTCCGACACCAATCTTCGTTGGTTTCCTGTGTGGTATTTTGGATCCCCATCTCTTGCTATGAACTGACAAAACAGCAGAATCCCCTTGACAATCTTGATTTCTCAAGGGAAATGGGAGAACACTATACACCATCCAAGATATTAAAATATTGTCAAGGCCGAACACTGATGAATACTCGGAGGAGATGGCCTGTGAGGCGCCGCCTTTCAACTTTTCCTCCTTAGTATGGTGGTAAGTAACATGCGGGAGACTGCGGAGGGGGTCCTTTTTTTAATTGTGAACTGATGTGCTTTTACTCAATTCGGGAACCTCACAAGCCAAATTTGTAGTATTTTGCACGAATTGCAAGAGATGTTTGAATGTCGACGGTTGAAGTGGAAGCTCGTATTGAGCTTGCTAGAGACTGATTTGCCCAGCCTTCGATAGCTCAGTTGGTACAGCGGAGGACTGTAGTGGTAAAACAGGCATCCTTAGGTCGCTGGTTCAAATCCGGCTCGAAGGACTTTTGCCAAATGCACATTTTATTGAATACTTGGAAAGTAAAATACTTGGAAAGTAAAATAACAGACAATTTATAATTATATTATATTTCATCACTGAAAATAGATGCCTTTTGCTTTGAGGCTGTGACCATGTTATTTTTCTGTCCAACACGAATCTTCATTGGTTTCCTGTGAGGTGTTTTGGATCCCCATCTCTTGCTATGAACTGGCAAAACAGCAGAATCCCCTTGACAATCTTGATTTCTCAAGGGAAATGGGAGAACACTATACACCATCCAAGATATTAAAATATTGTCAAGGCCCAACACGGCTGAATACTCTGAGGAGATGGCCTGTGAGGCGCCGCCTTTCAACTTTTCCCCCTTAGTATGGTGGTCATTAACATGCAGGAGACTGCGGAGGGGGTCATTTTTTTAATTCGGAACTGATGTGCTTTTACTCAATTCGGGAACCTCACAAGCCAAATTTGTAGTATTTTGCACGAATTGCAAGAGATGTTTACAAGTCGACGGTTGAAGTGGAAGCTCGTATTGAGTTTGCTAGAGAATGATTTGCCAAGCCTTCGAAAGCTCAGTTGGTAGAGCGGAGGACTGTAGTGGTAAAACAGGCATCCTTAGGTCGCTGGTTCAAATCCGGCTCGAAGGACTTTTGCCAAATGCAAATTTTATTGAATACTTGGAAAGTAAAATACTTGGAAAATAAAATAACAGACAATTTATAATTATATTATATTTCATCACTGAAAATAGATGCCTTTTGCTTTGAGGCTGTGGCCACGTTATGTTTCTGTCCAACACCAATCTTCATTGGTTTCCTGTGAGGTGTTTCGGATCCCCATCTCTTGCTATGAACTGGCAAAACAGCAGAATCCCCTTGACAATCTTGATTTCTCAAGGGAAATGAGAGTACAGTATACACCATCCAAGATATTAAAATATTGTCAAGGCCCAACACGGCTGAATACTCTGAGGAGATGGCCTGTGAGGCGCCGCCTTTCAACTTTTCCCCCTTAGTATGGTGGTCAAATACATGCGGGAGACTGCGGAGGGGGTCATTTTTTTAATTGGGAACTGATGTGCTTTTACTCAATTCGGGAACGTCACAAGCCAAATTTGTAGTATTTTGCACGAATTGCAAGAGATGTTTACAAGTCGACGGTTGAAGTGGAAGCTCGTATTGAGTTTGCTAGAGAACAATGTGCCAAGCCTTCGATAACTCAGTTGGTAGATCGGAGGACTGTAGTGGTAAAACAGGCATCCTTAGGTCGCTGGTTCAAATCCGGCTCGAAGGACTTTTGCCAAATGCACATTTTATTGAATACTTGGAAAGTAAAATACTTGGAAAGTAAAATAACAGACAATTTATAAATATATTATATTTCATCACTGAAAATAGATGCCTTTTGCTTTGAGGCTGTGACCATGTTATTTTTCTGTCCAACACTAATCTTCATTGGTTTCCTGTGAGGTGTTTTGGATCCCCATCTCTTGCTATGAACTGGCAAAACAGCAGAATCCCCTTGACAATCTTGATTTCTCAAGGGAAATGAGAGAACACTATACACCATCCAAGATATTAAAATATTGTCAAGGCCCAACACGGCTGAATACTCTGAGGAGATGGCCTGTGAGGTGCCGCCTTTCAACTTTTCCCCCTTAGTATGGTGGTCAGTAACATGCAGGAGACTGCGGAGGGGGTCATTTTTTTAATTGGGAACTGATGTGCTTTTACTCAATTCGGGAACCTCACAAGCCAAATTTGTAGTATTTTGCACGAATTGCAAGAGATGTTTACAAGTCGACGGTTGAAGTGGAAGCTCGTATTGAGCTTGCTAGAGACTGATTTGCTAAGCCTTCGATAGCTCAGTTGGTAGAGCGGAGGACTGTAGTGGTAAAACAGGCATCCTTAGGTCGCTGGTTCAAATCCAGCTCAAAGGACTTTTGCCAAATGCACATTTTATTGAATACTTGTAAAGTAAAATACAAGGAAAGTAAAATAACAGACAATTTATAAATATATTATATTTCATCACTGAAAATAGATGCCTTTTGCTTTGAGGCTGTGACCATGTTATTTTTCTGTCCAACACTAATCTTCATTGGTTTCCTGTGAGGTGTTTTGGATCCCCATCTCTTGCTATGAACTGGCAAAACAGCAGAATCCCCTTGACAATCTTGATTTCTCAAGGGAAATGAGAGAACACTATACACCATCCAAGATATTAAAATATTGTCAAGGCCCAACACGGCTGAATACTCTGAGGAGATGGCCTGTGAGGTGCCGCCTTTCAACTTTTCCCCCTTAGTATGGTGGTCAGTAACATGCAGGAGACTGCGGAGGGGGTCATTTTTTTAATTGGGAACTGATGTGCTTTTACTCAATTCGGGAACCTCACAAGCCAAATTTGTAGTATTTTGCACGAATTGCAAGAGATGTTTACAAGTCGACGGTTGAAGTGGAAGCTCGTATTGAGCTTGCTAGAGACTGATTTGCTAAGCCTTCGATAGCTCAGTTGGTAGAGCGGAGGACTGTAGTGGTAAAACAGGCATCCTTAGGTCGCTGGTTCAAATCCAGCTCAAAGGACTTTTGCCAAATGCACATTTTATTGAATACTTGTAAAGTAAAATACTTGGAAAGTAAAATAACAGACAATTTATAAATATATTATATTTCATCACTGAAAATAGATGCCTTTTGCTTTGAGGCTGTGACCATGTTATTTTTCTGTCCAACACTAATCTTCATTGGTTTCCTGTGAGGTGTTTTGGATCCCCATCTCTTGCTATGAACTGGCAAAACAGCAGAATCCCCTTGACAATCTTGATTTCTCAAGGGAAATGAGAGAACACTATACACCATCCAAGATATTAAAATATTGTCAAGGCCCAACACGGCTGAATACTCTGAGGAGATGGCCTGTGAGGTGCCGCCTTTCAACTTTTCCCCCTTAGTATGGTGGTCAGTAACATGCAGGAGACTGCGGAGGGGGTCATTTTTTTAATTGGGAACTAATGTGCTTTTACTCAATACGGGAACCTCACAAGCCAAATTTGTAGTATTTTGCACGAATTGCAAGAGATGTTTGAATGTCGACGGTTGAAGTGGAAGCTCGTATTGAGCTTGCTAGAGACTGATTTGCTAAGCCTTCGATAGCTCAGTTGGTAGAGCGGAGGACTGTAGTGGTAAAACAGGCATCCTTAGGTCGCTGGTTCAAATCCAGCTCGAAGGACTTTCGCCAAATGCACATTTTATTGAATACTTGTAAAGTAAAATACTTGGAAAGTAAAATAACAGACAATTGATAATTATATTATATTTCATCACTGAAAATAGATGCCTTTTGCTTTGAGGCTGTGACCACCTTATTTTTCTGTCCAACACGAATCTTCATTGGTTTCCTGTGAGGTGTTTTGGATCCCCATCTCTTGCTATGAACTGGCAAAACAGCAGAATCCCCTTGACAATCTTGATTTCTCAAGGGAAATGAGAGAACACTATACACCATCCAAGATATTAAAATATTGTCAAGGCCCAACACGGCTGAATACTCTGAGGAGATGGCCTGTGAGGCGCCGCCTTTCAACTTTTCCCCCTTAGTATGGTGGTCATTAACATGCGGGAGACTGCGGAGGGGGTCATTTTTTTAATTGGGAACTAATGTGCTTTTACTCAATTCGGGAACCTCACAAGCCAAATTTGTAGTATTTTGCACGAATTGCAAGAGATGTTTACAAGTCGACGGTTGAAGTGGAAGCTCGTATTGAGTTTGCTAGAAAATGATTTGCCAAGCCTTCGATAGCTCAGTTGGTAGAGCGGAGGACTGTAGTGGTAAAACAGGCATCCTTAGGTCGCTGGTTCAAATCCGGCTCGAAGGACTTTTGCCAAATGCAAATTTTATTGAATACTTGGAAAGTAAAATGCTTGGAAAAAAAAATAACAGACAATTTATAATTATATTATATTTCATCACTGAAAATAGATGCCTTTTGCTTTGAGGCTGTGGCCACGTTATGTTTCTGTCCGACACCAATCTTCGTTGGTTTCCTGTGAGGTGTTTTGGATCCCCATCTCTTGCTATGAACTGACAAAACAGCAGAATCCCCTTGACAATCTTGATTTCTCAAGGGAAATGGGAGAACACTATACACCATCCAAGATATTAAAATATTGTCAAGGCCCAACACGGCTGAATACTCTGAGGAGATGGCCTGTGAGGCGCGCCTTTCAACTTTTCCCCCTTAGTATTTTGGTCAGTAACATGCGGGAGACTGCGGAGGGGGTCATTTTTTTAATTGGGAACTGATGTGCTTTTACTCAATTCGGGAACCTCACAAGCCAAATTTGTAGTATTTTGCACGAATTGCAAGAGATGTTTACAAGTCGACGGTTGAAGTGGAAGCTCGTATTGAGTTTGCTAGAGAATGATTTGCCAAGCCTTCGATAGCTCGTCGCTGGTTCAAATCCGTCTCAAAGGACTTTTGCCAAATGCACATTTTATTGAATACTTGGAAAGTAAAATACTTGGAAAGTAAAATAACAGACAATTTATAATTATATTATATTTCATCACTGAAAATAGATGCCTTTTGCTTTGAGGCTGTGGCCACGTTATTTTTCTGTCCGACACCAATCTTCGTTGGTTTCCTGTGTGGTATTTTGGATCCCCATCTCTTGCTATGAACTGACAAAACAGCAGAATCCCCTTGACAATCTTGATTTCTCAAGGGAAATGGGAGAACACTATACACCATCCAAGATATTAAAATATTGTCAAGGCCGAACACTGATGAATACTCGGAGGAGATGGCCTGTGAGGCGCCGCCTTTCAACTTTTCCTCCTTAGTATGGTGGTCAGTAACATGCGGGAGACTGCAGAGGGGGTCCTTTTTTTAATTGTGAACTGATGTGCTTTTACTCAATTCGGGAACCTCACAAGCCAAATTTGTAGTATTTTGCACGAATTGCAAGAGATGTTTGAATGTCGACGGTTGAAGTGGAAGCTCGTATTGAGCTTGCTAGAGACTGATTTGCCCAGCCTTCGATAGCTCAGTTGGTACAGCGGAGGACTGTAGTGGTAAAACAGGCATCCTTAGGTCGCTGGTTCAAATCCGGCTCGAAGGACTTTTGCCAAATGCACATTTTATTGAATACTTGGAAAGTAAAATACTTGGAAAGTAAAATAACAGACAATTTATAATTATATTATATTTCATCACTGAAAATAGATGCCTTTTGCTTTGAGGCTGTGACCATGTTATTTTTCTGTCCAACACGAATCTTCATTGGTTTCCTGTGAGGTGTTTTGGATCCCCATCTCTTGCTATGAACTGGCAAAACAGCAGAATCCCCTTGACAATCTTGATTTCTCAAGGGAAATAGGAGAACACTATACACCATCCAAGATATTAAAATATTGTCAAGGCCCAACACGGCTGAATACTCTGAGGAGATGGCCTGTGAGGCGCCGCCTTTCAACTTTTCCCCCTTAGTATGGTGGTCATTAACATGCAGGAGACTGCGGAGGGGGTCATTTTTTTAATTCGGAACTGATGTGCTTTTACTCAATTCGGGAACCTCACAAGCCAAATTTGTAGTATTTTGCACGAATTGCAAGAGATGTTTACAAGTCGACGGTTGAAGTGGAAGCTCGTATTGAGTTTGCTAGAGAATGATTTGCCAAGCCTTCGAAAGCTCAGTTGGTAGAGCGGAGGACTGTAGTGGTAAAACAGGCATCCTTAGGTCGCTGGTTCAAATCCGGCTCGAAGGACTTTTGCCAAATGCAAAATTTATTGAATACTTGGAAAGTAAAATACTTGGAAAATAAAATAACAGACAATTTATAATTATATTATATTTCATCACTGAAAATAGATGCCTTTTGCTTTGAGGCTGTGGCCACGTTATGTTTCTGTCCAACACCAATCTTCATTGGTTTCCTGTGAGGTGTTTCGGATCCCCATCTCTTGCTATGAACTGGCAAAACAGCAGAATCCCCTTGACAATCTTGATTTCTCAAGGGAAATGAGAGTACAGTATACACCATCCAAGATATTAAAATATTGTCATGGCCCAACACGGCTGAATACTCTGAGGAGATGGCCTGTGAGGCGCCGCCTTTCAACTTTTCCCCCTTAGTATGGTGGTCAAAAACATGCGGGAGACTGCGGAGGGGGTCATTTTTTTAATTGGGAACTGATGTGCTTTTACTCAATTCGGGAACGTCACAAGCCAAATTTGTAGTATTTTGCACGAATTGCAAGAGATGTTTACAAGTCGACGGTTGAAGTGGAAGCTCGTATTGAGTTTGCTAGAGAACAATTTGCCAAGCCTTCGATAACTCAGTTGGTAGATCGGAGGACTGTAGTGGTAAAACAGGCATCCTTAGGTCGCTGGTTCAAATCCGGCTCGAAAGACTTTTGCCAAATGCACATTTTATTGAATACTTGGAAAGTAAAATACTTGGAAAGTAAAATAACAGACAATTTATAATTATATTATATTTCATCACTGAAAATAGATGCCTTTTGCTTTGAGGCTGTGGCCACGTTATTTTTCTGTCCGACACCAATCTTCGTTGGTTTCCTGTGTGGTATTTTGGATCCCCATCTCTTGCTATGAACTGACAAAACAGCAGAATCCCCTTGACAATCTTGATTTCTTAAGGGAAATGGGAGAACACTATACACCATCCAAGATATTAAAATATTGTCAAGGCCGAACACTGATGAATACTCGGAGGAGATGGCCTGTGAGGCGCCGCCTTTCAACTTTTCCTCCTTAGTATGGTGGTCAGTAACATGCGGGAGACTGCGGAGGGGGTCATTTTTTTAATTGTGAACTGATGTGCTTTTACTCAATTCGGGAACCTCACAAGCCAAATTTGTAGTATTTTGCACGAATTGCAAGAGATGTTTGAATGTCGACGGTTGAAGTGGAAGCTCGTATTGAGCTTGCTAGAGACTGTTTTGCCAAGCCTTCGATTGCTCAGTTGGTACAGCGGAGGACTGTAGTGGTAAAACAGGCATCCTTAGGTCGCTGGTTCAAATCCGGCTCGAAGGACTTTTGCCAAATGCACATTTTATTGAATACTTGGAAAGTAAAATACTTGGAAAGTAAAATAACAGACAATTTATAATTATATTATATTTCATCACTGAAAATAGATGCCTTTTGCTTTGAGGCTGTGACCATGTTATTTTTCTGTCCAACACAAATCTTCATTGGTTTCCTGTGAGGTGTTTTGGATCCCCATCTCTTGCTATGAACTGGCAAAACAGCAGAATCCCCTTGACAATCATGATTTCTCAAGGGAAATGAGAGAACACTATACACCATCCAAGATATTAAAATATTGTCAAGGCCCAACGCGGCTGAATACTCTGAGGAGATGGCCTGTGAGGTGACGCCTTTCAACTTTTCCCCCTTAGTATGGTGGTCAGTAACATGCCGGAGACTGCGGAGGGGGGTCATTTTTTTAATTCGGAACTGATGTGCTTTTACTCAATTCGGGAACCTCACAAGCCAAATTTGTAGTTAAAATATTGTCAAGGCCCAACGCGGCTGAATACTCTGAGGAGATGGCCTGTGAGGTGCCGCCTTTTAACTTTTCCCCCTTAGTACGGTGGTCATTAACATGCAGGAGACTGCGGAGGGGGTCATTTTTTTAATTCGGAACTGATGTGCTTTTACTCAATTCGGGAACCTCACAAGCCAAATTTTTAGTATTTTGCACGAATTGCAAGAGATGTTTACAAGTCGACGGTTGAAGTGGAAGCTCGTATTGAGTTTGCTAGAGAATGATTTGCCAAGCCTTCGAAAGCTCAGTTGGTAGAGCGAGGACTGTAGTGATAAAACAGGCATCCTTAGGTCGCTGGTTCAAATCCGGCTCGAAGGACTTTTGCCAAATGCAAATTTTATTGAATACTTGGAAAGTAAAATACTTGGAAAATAAAATAACAGACAATTTATAATTATATTATATTTCATCACTGAAAATAGATGCCTTTTGCTTTGAGGCTCTGGCCACGTTATTTTTCTGTCCGACACCAATCTTCGTTGGTTTCCTGTGAGGTGTTTTGGATCCCCATCTCTTGCTATGAACTGACAAAACAGCAGAATCCCCTTGACAATCTCGATTTCTCAAGGGAAATGGGAGAACACTATACACCATCCAAGACATTAAAATATTGTCAAGGCCCAACACGGCTGAATACTCTGAGGAGATGGCCTGTGAGGCGCGCCTTTCAACTTTTCCCCCTTAGTATGGTGGTCAGTAACATGCGGGAGACTGCGGAGGGGGTCATTTTTTTAATTGGGAACTGATGTGCTTTTACTCAATTCGGGAACCTCACAAGCCAAATTTGTAGTATTTTGCACGAATTGCAAAAGATGTTTACAAGTCGACGGTTGAAGTGGAAGCTCGTATTGAGTTTGCTAGAGAATGATTTGCCAAGCCTTCGATAGCTCGTCGCTGCTTCAAATCCGGCTCAAAGGACTTTTGCCAAATGCACATTTTATTGAATACTTGGAAAGTAAAATACTTGGAAAGTAAAATAACAGACAATTTATAATTATATTATATTTCATCACTGAAAATAGATGCCTTTTGCTTTGAGGCTGTGGCCACGTTATTTTTCTGTCCGACACCAATCTTCGTTGGTTTCCTCTGAGGTGTTTTGGATCCCCATCTCTTGCTATGAACTGACAAAACAGCAGAATCCCCTTGACAATCTTGATTTCTCAAGGGAAATGGGAGAACACTATACACCATCCAAGATATTAAAATATTGTCAAGGCCGAACACTGATGAATACTCTGAGGAGATGGCCTGTGAGGCGCCGCCTTTCAACTTTTCCTCCTTAGTATGGTGGTCAGTAACATGCGGGAGACTGCGGAGGGGGTCATTTTTTTAATTGTGAACTGATGTGCTTTTACTCAATTCGGGAACCTCACAAGCCAAATTTGTAGTATTTTGCACGAATTGCAAGAGATGTTTGAATGTCGACGGTTGAAGTGGAAGCTCGTATTGAGCTTGCTAGAGAATGATTTGCCAAGCCTTCGATAGCTCAGTTGGTACAGCGGAGGACTTTAGTGGTAAAACAGGCATCCTTAGGTCGCTTGTTCAAATCCGGCTCGAAGGACTTTTGCCAAATGCACATTTTATTGAATACTTGGAAAGTAAAATACTTGGAAAGTAAAATAACAGACAATTTATAAATATATTATATTTCATCACTGAAAATAGATGCCTTTTGCTTTGAGGCTGTGACCATGTTATTTTTCTGTCCAACACTAATCTTCATTGGTTTCCTGTGAGGTGTTTTGGATCCCCATCTCTTGCTATGAACTGGCAAAACAGCAGAATCCCCTTGACAATCTTGATTTCTCAAGGGAAATGAGAGAACACTATACACCATCCAAGATATTAAAATATTGTCAAGGCCCAACGCGGCTAAATACTCTGAGGAGATGGCCTGTGAGGTGCCGCCTTTCAACTTTTCACCCTTAGTATGGTGGTCAGTAACATGCGGGAGACTGCGGAGGGGGTCATTTTTTTAATTGGGAACTGATGTGCTTTTACTCAATTCGGGAACCTCACAAGCCAAATTTGTAGTATTTTGCACAAATTGCAAGAGATGTTTACAAGTCGGCGGTTGAAGTGGAAGCTCGTATTGAGTTTGCTAGAGTTGATTTGCCAAGCCTTTGATAGCTCAGTTGGTAGAGCAGAGGACTGTAGTGGTAAAACAGTGAATCCTTAGGTGGCTGGTTCAAATCCGGCTCGAAGGACTTTTGCCAAATGCACATTTTATTGAATACTTGGAAAGTAAAATACTTGGAAAGTAAAATAACAGACAATTTATAATTATATTATATTTCATCACTGAAAATAGATGCCTTTTGCTTTGAGGCTGTGACCACCTTATTTTTCTGTCCAACACGAATCTTCATTGGTTTCCTATGAGGTGTTTTGGATCCCCATCTCTTGCTATGAACTGGCAAAACAGCAGAATCCCCTTGACAATCTTGATTTCTCAAGGGAAATGAGAGAACACTATACACCATCCAAGATATTAAAATATTGTCAAGGCCCAACACGGCTGAATACTCTGAGGAGATGGCCTGTGAGGCGCCGCCTTTCAACTTTTCCCCCTTAGTATGGTGGTCATTAACATGCGGGAGACTGCGGAGGGGGTCATTTTTTTAATTGGGAACTAATGTGCTTTTACTCAATTCGGGAACCTCACAAGCCAAATTTGTAGTATTTTGCACGAATTGCAAGAGATGTTTACAAGTCGACGGTTGAAGTGGAAGCTCGTATTGAGTTTGCTAGAGAATGATTTGCCAAGCCTTCGATAGCTCAGTTGGTAGAGCGGAGGACTGTAGTGGTAAAACAGGCATCCTTAGGTGGCTGGTTCAAATCCAGCTCGAAGGACTTTTGCCAAATGCAAATTTTATTGAATACTTGGAAAGTAAAATACTTGGAAAATAAAATAACAGACAATTTATAATTATATTATATTTCATCACTGAAAATAGATGCCTTTTGCTTTGAGGCTCTGGCCACGTTATTTTTCTGTCCGACACCAATCTTCGTTGGTTTCCTGTGAGGTGTTTTGGATCCCCATCTCTTGCTATGAACTGACAAAACAGCAGAATCCCCTTGACAATCTCGATTTCTCAAGGGAAATGGGAGAACACTATACACCATCCAAGACATTAAAATATTGTCAAGGCCCAACACGGCTGAATACTCTGAGGAGATGGCCTGTGAGGCGCGCCTTTCAACTTTTCCCCCTTAGTATGGTGGTCAGTAACATGCGGGAGACTGCGGAGGGGGTCATTTTTTTAATTGGGAACTGATGTGCTTTTACTCAATTCGGGAACCTCACAAGCCAAATTTGTAGTATTTTGCACGAATTGCAAAAGATGTTTACAAGTCGACGGTTGAAGTGGAAGCTCGTATTGAGTTTGCTAGAGAATGATTTGCCAAGCCTTCGATAGCTCGTCGCTGCTTCAAATCCGGCTCAAAGGACTTTTGCCAAATGCACATTTTATTGAATACTTGGAAAGTAAAATACTTGGAAAGTAAAATAACAGACAATTTATAATTATATTATATTTCATCACTGAAAATAGATGCCTTTTGCTTTGAGGCTGTGGCCACGTTATTTTTCTGTCCGACACCAATCTTCGTTGGTTTCCTCTGAGGTGTTTTGGATCCCCATCTCTTGCTATGAACTGACAAAACAGCAGAATCCCCTTGACAATCTTGATTTCTCAAGGGAAATGGGAGAACACTATACACCATCCAAGATATTAAAATATTGTCAAGGCCGAACACTGATGAATACTCTGAGGAGATGGCCTGTGAGGCGCCGCCTTTCAACTTTTCCTCCTTAGTATGGTGGTCAGTAACATGCGGGAGACTGCGGAGGGGGTCATTTTTTTAATTGTGAACTGATGTGCTTTTACTCAATTCGGGAACCTCACAAGCCAAATTTGTAGTATTTTGCACGAATTGCAAGAGATGTTTGAATGTCGACGGTTGAAGTGGAAGCTCGTATTGAGCTTGCTAGAGAATGATTTGCCAAGCCTTCGATAGCTCAGTTGGTACAGCGGAGGACTTTAGTGGTAAAACAGGCATCCTTAGGTCGCTTGTTCAAATCCGGCTCGAAGGACTTTTGCCAAATGCACATTTTATTGAATACTTGGAAAGTAAAATACTTGGAAAGTAAAATAACAGACAATTTATAAATATATTATATTTCATCACTGAAAATAGATGCCTTTTGCTTTGAGGCTGTGACCATGTTATTTTTCTGTCCAACACTAATCTTCATTGGTTTCCTGTGAGGTGTTTTGGATCCCCATCTCTTGCTATGAACTGGCAAAACAGCAGAATCCCCTTGACAATCTTGATTTCTCAAGGGAAATGAGAGAACACTATACACCATCCAAGATATTAAAATATTGTCAAGGCCCAACGCGGCTAAATACTCTGAGGAGATGGCCTGTGAGGTGCCGCCTTTCAACTTTTCACCCTTAGTATGGTGGTCAGTAACATGCGGGAGACTGCGGAGGGGGTCATTTTTTTAATTGGGAACTGATGTGCTTTTACTCAATTCCGGAACCTCACAAGCCAAATTTGTAGTATTTTGCACGAATTGCAAGAGATGTTTACAAGTCGACGGTTGAAGTGGAAGCTCGTATTGAGTTTGCTAGAGAATGATTTGCCAAGCCTTCGATAGCTCGTCGCTGGTTCAAATCCGTCTCAAAGGACTTTTGCCAAATGCACATTTTATTGAATACTTGGAAAGTAAAATACTTGGAAAGTAAAATAACAGACAATTTATAATTATATTATATTTCATCACTGAAAATAGATGCCTTTTGCTTTGAGGCTGTGGCCACGTTATTTTTCTGTCCGACACCAATCTTCGTTGGTTTCCTGTGTGGTATTTTGGATCCCCATCTCTTGCTATGAACTGACAAAACAGCAGAATCCCCTTGACAATCTTGATTTCTCAAGGGAAATGGGAGAACACTATACACCATCCAAGATATTAAAATATTGTCAATGCCGAACACTGATGAATACTCGGAGGAGATGGCCTGTGAGGCGCCGCCTTTCAACTTTTCCTCCTTAGTATGGTGGTCAGTAACATGCGGGAGACTGCGGAGGGGGTCCTTTTTTTAATTGTGAACTGATGTGCTTTTACTCAATTCGGGAACCTCACAAGCCAAATTTGTAGTATTTTGCACGAATTGCAAGAGATGTTTGAATGTCGACGGTTGAAGTGGAAGCTCGTATTGAGCTTGCTAGAGACTGCTTTGCCCAGCCTTCGATAGCTCAGTTGGTACAGCGGAGGACTGTAGTGGTAAAACAGGCATCCTTAGGTCGCTGGTTCAAATCCGGCTCGAAGGACTTTTGCCAAATGCACATTTTATTGAATACTTGGAAAGTAAAATACTTGGAAAGTAAAATAACAGACAATTTATAATTATATTATATTTCATCACTGAAAATAGATGCCTTTTGCTTTGAGGCTGTGACCATGTTATTTTTCTGTCCAACACGAATCTTCATTGGTTTCCTGTGAGGTGTTTTGGATCCCCATCTCTTGCTATGAACTGGCAAAACAGCAGAATCCCCTTGACAATCTTGATTTCTCAAGGGAAATGGGAGAACACTATACACCATCCAAGATATTAAAATATTGTCAAGGCCCAACACGGCTGAATACTCTGAGGAGATGGCCTGTGAGGCGCCGCCTTTCAACTTTTCCCCCTTAGTATGGTGGTCATTAACATGCAGGAGACTGCGGAGGGGGTCATTTTTTTAATTCGGAACTGATGTGCTTTTACTCAATTCGGAAACCTCACAAGCCAAATTTGTAGTATTTTGCACGAATTGCAAGAGATGTTTACAAGTCGACGGTTGAAGTGGAAGCTCGTATTGAGTTTGCTAGAGAATGATTTGCCAAGCCTTCGAAAGCTCAGTTGGTGGAGCGGAGGACTCTAGTGGTAAAACAGGCATCCTTAGGTCGCTGGTTCAAATCCGGCTCGAAGGACTTTTGCCAAATGCAAATTTTATTGAATACTTGGAAAGTAAAATACTTGGAAAATAAAATAACAGACAATTTATAATTATATTATATTTCATCACTGAAAATAGATGCCTTTTGCTTTGAGGCTGTGGCCACGTTATGTTTCTGTCCAACACCAATCTTCATTGGTTTCCTGTGAGGTGTTTTGGATCCCCATCTCTTGCTATGAACTGGCAAAACAGCAGAATCCCCTTGACAATCTTGATTTCTCAAGGGAAATGAGAGTACAGTATACACCATCCAAGATATTAAAATATTGTCAAGGCCCAACACGGCTGAATACTCTGAGGAGATGGCCTGTGAGGCGCCGCCTTTCAACTTTTCCCCCTTAGTATGGTGGTCAAAAACATGCGGGAGACTGCGGAGGGGGTCATTTTTTTAATTGGGAACTGATGTGCTTTTACTCAATTCGGGAACGTCACAAGCCAAATTTGTAGTATTTTGCACGAATTGCAAGAGATGTTTACAAGTCGACGGTTGAAGTGGAAGCTCGTATTGAGTTTGCTAGAGAACGATTTGCCAAGCCTTCGATAGCTCAGTTGGTAGATCGGAGGACTGTAGTGGTAAAACAGGCATCCTTAGGTCGCTGGTTCAAATCCTGCTCGAAGGACTTTTGCCAAATGCACATTTTATTGAATACTTGGAAAGTAAAATACTTGGAAAGTAAAATAACAGACAATTTATAATTATATTATATTTCATCACTGAAAATAGATGCCTTTTGCTTTGAGGCTGTGGCCACGTTATTTTTCTGTCCGACACCAATCTTCGTTGGTTTCCTGTGAGGTATTTTGGATCCCCATCTCTTGCTATGAACTGACAAAACAGCAGAATCCCCTTGACAATCTTGATTTCTCAAGGGAAATGGGAGAACACTATACACCATCCAAGATATTAAAATATTGTCAAGGCCGAACACTGATGAATACTCTGAGGAGATGGCCTGTGAGGCGCCGCCTTTCAACTTTTCCCCCTTAGTATGGTGGTCAAAAACATGCGGGAGACTGCGGAGGGGGTCATTTTTTTAATTGGGAACTGATGTGCTTTTACTCAATTCGGGAACCTCACAAGCCAAATTTGTAGTATTTTGCACGAATTGCAAGAGATGTTTGAATGTCGACGGTTGAAGTGGAAGCTCGTATTGAGCTTCCTAGAGACTGATTTGCCAAGCCTTCGATAGCTCAGTTAGTAGAGCGGAGGACTGTAGTGGTAAAACAGGCATCCTTAGGTCGCTGGTTCAAATCCGGCTCGAAGGACTTTTGCCAAATGCACATTTTATTGAATACTTGGAAAGTAAAATACTTGGAAAGTAAAATAACAGACAATTTATAATTATATTATATTTCATCACTGAAAATAGATGCCTTTTGCTTTGAGGCTGTGACCACGTTATTTTTCTGTCCAACACGAATCTTCATTGGTTTCCTGTGAGGTGTTTTGGATCCCCATCTCTTGCTATGAACTGGCAAAACAGCAGAATCCCCTTGACAATCTTGATTTCTCAAGGGAAATGAGAGAACACTATACACCATCCAAGATATTAAAATATTGTCAAGGCCCAACACGGCTGAATACTCTGAGGAGATGGCCTGTGAGGCGCCGCCTTTCAACTTTTCCCCCTTAGTATAGTGGTCATTAACATGCGGGAGACTGCGGAGGGGGTCATTTTTTTAATTGGGAACTGATGTGCTTTTACTCAATTCGGGAACCTCACAAGCCAAATTTGTAGTATTTTGCACGAATTGCAAGAGATGTTTACAAGTCGACGGTTGAAGTGGAAGCTCGTATTGAGTTTGCTAGAGAGTGATTTGTCAAGCCTTCGATAGCTCAGTTGGTAGAGCGGAGGACTGTAGTGGTAAAACAGGCATCCTTAGGTCGCTGGTTCAAATCCGGCTCGAAGGACTTTTGCCAAATGCAAATTTTATTGAATACTTGGAAAGTAAAATAACAGACAATTTATAATTATATTATATTTCATCACTGAAAATAGATGCCTTTTGCTTTGAGGCTGTGGCCACGTTATTTTTCTGTCCGACACCAATCTTCGTTGGTTTCCTGTGAGGTGTTTTGGATCCCCATCTCTTGCTATGAACTGACAAAACAGCAGAATCCCCTTGACAATCTCGATTTCTCAAGGGAAATGGGAGAACACTGTTGGGGGTTGGCAAGGGGAACACTTTGCGGTCGTTTTTTTTTTTTTTTTTTTTTTGCTTGCCCACGTGTCACGTACTGTGACGAGGAAGAGGGTTGTAGCAGGATGAGGAGTAGTCCATAATCAAAAATGTTTTTTTTTTTTTTTTTTTTTTTTAAATAGCCGCCGGATCCTGGGGACCCCGTGAAAATGTCTTGGGGGCCTGGTTTGTTGCACACAACTCCGGCAGCAGCTTTGAACCTGCTGCTTGTGCAACGATGTGTGCGGCAGGATTACTGCACAGCTGTTTCACCTCTCAGTGGGACTGCAGGCGGGAAGGAGGTGGAGTCCAGGAATGGCATTCACAGGAGCGGGGATCCGCAGGCTGGTGGGATCACCGGGATATCAGGAGGAGCACGCACGGAGGGATCTCCGGCGCGGGCAGGAGGAGGACCGCTGGCAGGAGGTTTCCTCGTCGCCAAATGTTGGGGGTTGGAAGGCCCCAATGAATACACGGACACCAGCGGGTGGAAGTACGTCTCTTTATTCCGCCTACCAAATCATAACTACTGTTCCCCGGCACCCTCTTCCTCTGTCATTTCCTGTGGTGACGTCTCACCACCTAACGAGGGCTGCCTTAAAGGGGCAGCCACTCGTAACAAACACTATACACCATCCAAGACATTAAAATATTGTCAAGGCCCAACACGGCTGAATACTCTGAGGAGATGGCCTGTGAGGCGCGCCTTTCAACTTTTCCCCCTTAGTATGGTGGTCAGTAACATGCGGGAGACTGCAGAGGGGGTCATTTTTTTAATTGGGAACTGATGTGCTTTTACTCAATTCGGGAACCTCACAAGCCAAATTTGTAGTATTTTGCACGAATTGCAAGAGATGTTTGAATGTCGACGGTTGAAGTGGAAGCTCGTATTGAGCTTGCTAGAGACTGATTTGCCAAGCCTTCGATAGCTCAGTTGGTACAGCGGAGGACTGTAGTGGTAAAACAGGCATCCTTAGGTCGCTTGTTCAAATCCGGCTCGAAGGACTTTTGCCAAATGCACATTTTATTGAATACTTGGAAAGTAAAATACTTGGAAAGTAAAATAACAGACAATTTATAAATATATTATATTTCATCACTGAAAATAGATGCCTTTTGCTTTGAGGCTGTGACCACCTTATTTTTCTGTCCAACACGAATCTTCATTGGTTTCCTGTGAGGTGTTTTGGATCCCCATCTCTTGCTATGAACTGGCAAAACAGCAGAATCCCCTTGACAATCTTGATTTCTCAAGGGAAATGAGAGAACACTATACACCATCCAAGATATTAAAATATTGTCAAGGCCCAACACGGCTGAATACTCTGAGGAGATGGCCTGTGAGGCGCCGCCTTTCAACTTTTCCCCCTTAGTATGGTGGTCATTAACATGCGGGAGACTGCGGAGGGGGTCATTTTTTTTCATTGGGAACTAATGTGCTTTTACTCAATTCGGGAACCTCACAAGCCAAATTTGTAGTATTTTGCACGAATTGCAAGAGATGTTTACAAGTCGACGGTTGAAGTGGAAGCTCGTATTGAGTTTGCTAGAAAATGATTTGCCAAGCCTTCGATAGCTCAGTTGGTAGAGCGGAGGATTGTAGTGGTAAAACAGGCATCCTTAGGTCGCTGGTTCAAATCCGGCTCGAAGGACTTTTGCCAAATGCAAATTTTATTGAATACTTGGAAAGTAAAATGCTTGGAAAATAAAATAACAGACAATTTATAATTATATTATATTTCATCACTGAAAATAGATGCCTTTTGCTTTGAGGCTGTGGCCACGTTATGTTTCTGTCCGACACCAATCTTCGTTGGTTTCCTGTGAGGTGTTTTGGATCCCCATCTCTTGCTATGAACTGACAAAACAGCAGAATCCCCTTGACAATCTTGATTTCTCAAGGGAAATGGGAGAACACTATACACCATCCAAGATATTAAAATATTGTCAAGGCCCAACACGGCTGAATACTCTGAGGAGATGGCCTGTGAGGCGCGCCTTTCAACTTTTCCCCCTTAGTATTTTGGTCAGTAACATGCGGGAGACTGCGGAGGGGGTCATTTTTTTAATTGGGAACTGATGTGCTTTTACTCAATTCGGGAACCTCACAAGCCAAATTTGTAGTATTTTGCACGAATTGCAAGAGATGTTTACAAGTCGACGGTTGAAGTGGAAGCTCGTATTGAGTTTGCTAGAGAATGATTTGCCAAGCCTTCGATAGCTCGTCGCTGGTTCAAATCCGTCTCAAAGGACTTTTGCCAAATGCACATTTTATTGAATACTTGGAAAGTAAAATACTTGGAAAGTAAAATAACAGACAATTTATAATTATATTATATTTCATCACTGAAAATAGATGCCTTTTGCTTTGAGGCTGTGGCCACGTTATTTTTCTGTCCGACACCAATCTTCGTTGGTTTCCTGTGTGGTATTTTGGATCCCCATCTCTTGCTATGAACTGACAAAACAGCAGAATCCCCTTGACAATCTTGATTTCTCAAGGGAAA